>NW_016107508.1:1616933-1636747 GCF_001604975.1 Cebus imitator | reverse complement strand
AAAAAAAAAAAAAAAAAAAAAAAAAAAAAAAAAAAAAAAAAAAAAAAAAAAAAAAAAAAAAAAAAGAAGAGATGGAAAATCAGGGTCCCAGAGACCACTTAAACTTACATAAATGTTTACGAGCATCCACTCTATACCTATACCAGGAGTGGTGGTAGTTGCTGGGATTTTAAAGATAAATAAGATACCCACCCTGCTTTCCAGGGGCTGACATTGGAGGGGGGGTGATTGCTGTGTGGGGGTAAAGAGACAAAGACAGACAGAGCAGGGTGAGAAGTGCTGTAATCATGGCAGAGCATCATGCTGCAGAAGCAAACGCTCATCAGGAGGGAGGCAGGAAGGCTTCCGGAGGAGGTGCTGTTTGACCTTGTCTTAAAAGATACATATGCATTTGCAAAGTGGGAAGAAGAAAGCAAATTCTTCCTGGCAAAAGGAAGAGCACGTGTAGAGGAATTGGAGCAGGGTAAAGTCCATGATGGTGGGGAACAATGACAAGTTCAATGTGAGTCGGGTTCTGACAAAGGAGGCTGGATATATAGACGAGACCCCAGCTGAGTAGGTCACAGGTGCCATCCAGACTTTTGAGCTTTATTCTGTAGCCAGGGGCTCCCAAAGCTATAGAATCATCTTCAGAGCTTATATCAAAGTTCTGATTCCAGGGCTGCACCTCAGAAGTTTGGAGTAGGACCTGGAAATCTGCATTTTGACAAGCACTGCCGCAGATCGTGGAGGACGCTCTCCATAGGAGCTGCGGGGCTGCTGTGGGGGGTCAGGCGGTGTGTAGGTGAGGAAGGAACATGACTTTGTGTCTGGGACTTCTCAGATGGAGGCCTGGAGGAGCAGGGAGTGGAAGAAGGATCCTCCTGGTGTTTCCCAAAAGTGAATGCAGAAACAACAGAGCATGGCCCTTGGCCCTCCAAGGGATCCGAGAGGACAGGATCCAACAGACGCCAAGGAGGCCTGTCTCTGGTGGGCGTTCCATGTCTCCTGGAGCAATGAGCCCAGGTAAAGGAACCTGGGCCAGGGAGAGAGGCCGGGGCAGGATCTGCCTGCTCAGAGGCAGCACCCAGGAGAGGGCGACTGTATCTGGGAAGCCAGACCTCACTTAAATGCTGTGCCACTAATTAAGCCTGAAGCCCCAAAGTGGGGCAGGGGCTGGACCCAGGCTTGGAGCAAAGCTGGAACACAAACAAGTGGTAAGGGAGGGAAGCTGGCCTGCCCTGTTGCGGACTCCCGCCAATGCTCTACCTCACCCAGTGACATCGCTATGACCGTGCCAGTCCCTGCCGCTCTGCCCCAGCCCGGCCTCCAGGGGACCTGGCTTCTCAGCCTGTAGCCAGCTGCTTGTCCCAGGTAATCAGGCTCAGAGGAAATGTTCTTTCTACCATGCACCCTAACCCACAGGCTCTCCTGTGCCAGTGAGCAGGGTGACAGAGGTCCAGAGGCCTCCACAATGACCAACCTTGTCATCTAAACTCATGGTAAGTGACCAGTGCAGATGCCAGCACCTCACTGGTGTTAGAGGCAGGAGAAATGACAAAAGCAAAGAAGTTGCCTTCCTTTGGAGAGGGCTTTGCTGCCATGCACTCATGCTGGGCTATGTGGGGTGCAGCTATGCCAGGAAGCTGAAAAAAGCCAATCCCCAAGACAACCTCTGTTGAACTGCCCACAAAAGATGGCGCCCAGTGGTGCCTTAGAGCAGCAGAAGATGGCACCCAATGGTGTCATCGCCCCTATTTAAATGTATATTTAGCACTGACTTTAACTATCTTTGCATAAAATTCATAGATAATGTAATAATCCAATTCATAATTTCAAAAAAAAATATGTACTGCCCTGACTATCAGAGAGAGGACAGAAGAAAATCTGAGTGTATATTTCACAGCTATAGTAGAAAGCAGAATGAGGTAGACAGCTGTATGTAGGACTGCAGTGGATGACAGAGCTGCACACGCAGATGGGCGGGGCAGTGTTGCGTTGTGACTCAAGCACCAAACAGCATTGCCATTAGAGACACATTTTCTAAATGTGTGTTGTAGAAGACGTGTGTCTTAGTCCGTCTTCACACTGCTGATAAAGACATACCTGAGACTGGGAAGAGAAAGAGGTTTAGTGGACTCACAGTTCCACATGGCTGGGGAGGCCTCACAATCATGGTGGAAAGCAAAAGGCACATCTTACATGGCAGCAGGCAAGAGGGAATGAGAGCCAAGAGAAAGGGGTTTCCCCTTATGAAACCATCAGATCTCATGAGACTTACTCACTACCATGAGAACAGTACGGAAGAAAAAGCCCCCGTGGTCAAATTGTCTCCCACCACGTACCTCCCACAACACGTGGGAGTTCAAGAAGAGATTTGGGTGGGACGCAGCCAAACCATATCAACATGTGTTTTCCGAACTGGTGAATACTCTTTGTAAAGTTTCAAACAAAATAAGGCACAATCTTCCCTCTATTTGGTTGAATGTGCTTTTCTGTAAAAGGGGTATGTTTAAATTTTGCAAAAAGAAAACTTTGTGTTTATATGTAAAACAGAATTAGGTAGTAGGTTCCAATGATTGTGGTGTTTTCTTTCAGCTAAATGAATGCACAGAAGGTATTAGAAAGTGGTGAGTAATGAGACAGCGACATCTCCCTGGCCTCTGCTCACTCAATGCCATGAGGCCCCCTAAATATTGTGACAGTCCAAAGCATGCACCCACAGATTTCCAAAATGCTCCAGAGGGATGGTGCTGCACCTCTAGGGTCCACTGCTATGCAGTTTCCACAGCCCTTGCTTGTACATTAACTGATTTGAGCCTCTCAATTAAAAGAGGCAGAGCAGATGGAAGAACCTAGGCCCAGAGAGGATATGTCAAGCCTGGGTTTATGGAGAGCTGGCAACAGAGAGGGAACCCAGAGTCTCTACATCTTGGGATTGCACGATGTTATAGGCTGGATTGCATCTCCCAAAACTTATAGGTTGAAATCCTAAATGTGGGTACCCCACAATGTGACTGTATTTGGATATACAGTCTTTAAAGAGGTAATTGAGGTCAAATTAGGTCATATTGGTTGGCCCTAATCCAATAGGACTGATGTCCTTATAAGAAGAGAAGATTAACCAGATATAGTGGCTCATTCGTGCCTGTAATTGCAGCACTTTGGGAGGCTGAGATAGGAGGATCGCTTAAGCCTGGGAGGTCGAGGTTGCAGTGAGCTGTGATCACGCCATGGCACTGCAGCCTGGGTGACAGAGTAAGACCCTGTCTCAAAAAAAAAAAAGAAGAGAGAAGATTAGGACACAGCCAGGCACAGTGGAGGAACATACAAAGGCAAAGGGAGAAGACACACCTATCTCCAAGCCAAAGAGAGAGGCCTCAGAAGAAACTAACCCTGCCAACACCTTGATCTTGGCTGTTCAGCCTCCAGACTGTGAGAAAATACATTTCTGTTGTTTAAGCCCCCAGCCTGTGGTGTTTTGTTACGGCCACCCAAGCAGACTAATACAGATGGGATTTTGAAGATCGTCTAGCCTGACTGTCTGCTCCTGTATAAATTGCCTTGGGATTACCAGAAGCCAATTTTGCAGCCTCCTGTCTCCTTCACCCCATACCACTGAGCTGAAAATATAGACACTGCATTTCATTCTGTAAGCCAGATGAAGTAATTCTCTCCCCACCAGGTAAACTCAAAAAGAGTCTCCCACAAGCAAAGTCAATAGGGAAACATGTCATAACCTCTAATGGTATCTCAAATGTTAGCCAGACGTGTATGGTCCAGATGAGACCAGATCAGGCCAGTTAATTACCCAAATTATGTTAATTACCCACATCTCTGTGTTGGGGCCTCATCTGCTTGGCCAACGGGAAACTTACTCCCTGGGGTTTGTAGACACACTCCGTGTGCTGACTCATGTCTGGAAACTAGTATTTTGGTGATCACATCTTGCTTGTCCAGAGGGTGGGACAGAAAACCAGGTGCCCTGTGATGGCCAGACTCCCCACCTGTAATCCACTGTCACTTCTGGTGTTCCGGGCACAGCTGCAGAGGGCTCTGGCCTCAGTGTCTAGAGCCCGCCATGCTGAGATAGCTGAGTTTCCTTTCTCCATAAAACACCTTCTGTTTTATGCTTAGGCAAGGAGGTCCCCCAGCAAAGCAATCTGAGCCTCCAAAAATTCCAGCTCCCTTTCTGCCCACATCCCCATGGACATGTCTTCCCAGAGCACACAGGCAGTTCAGCAGTGGCTTCAAGATGGGCTCTTGGGTCAGCTGCTTTGCTGACCCCCCAGCCAACCCTCCCCTCCAGCCCTGTCAAGACCACTGGCCAGTTCAGGGTCCTCATTCCTCAATGGTTGGTTCCCACTGGATATTTTCATGAGATCAACCTGCTTACCCTACTTAAAATTGTGACCCCTTTAGCACTGCTACCTGTCTTCAACTTTCCTCCTTCCCCTCTCCTTCTTCCAGGCTTAATTTTTTCCATGGCACCATTTGACACTATGTATGTTTTACTTACTTCTTATTGCCTTATTGTACTTAAAATGTAAAGTCTAAAAGGGCAAGGGATTGTATTGCTTTGTCAGGCTCTGCCCTAGCCAGTACTAACTAGCACAGTACCTTGAACACAGTAGGCACCTAACAAGTATTTGTGGGAGAGGACCTAAGGAGATGCTGAACTGCAGGCCTTGCTCAGTCAGCCACGGTGTCCTTCCCCACCAGCACCGGGACAGATCCGAGAATGACGGACACCCTTGCCATCCAGCAGCAGCGACTGGGTTGTGCTGATACAGGAGGGCCATGTGAGTTTGCTGTCTTGAGAGAACAGGACAGAAGCCTGGCCCCATGTAACTTCTGCTCATTCATGCCACTGGTGTTTCCTGGGCTCTGCCTGTGTGCCCAGCATATGTAGACAAGAAGATGCCTTCTCTAGCCCCAGGAGCTCACAGTCTAGTCAGGGAGACAGGCTCATTGCAGGGCAATTAATCCTCCAGCAAAAGATGCTCACAGTGTGACCAACCTCACTTGTTGAGCTGGGTTTGCTTTGTGGCAGTCAAACTGTGTCCTGGAAAATGAATTCATATGAACAGGTAGAATGTGGTGAAGGTCACTTTCTGGTTGTGCTGGGAGGCGGAGCAAGGGAAAAAGATTCAGATACAGGCTGAGTGGGGCTAAAACAGGCCACACACAAGAGGGGCTGCGCTTTATTCTGGGAAACAACTGCTTTGCAACTTTGCTCTGCAGGTTTCTGTGGGTCCCTGAACCCCCGCTGAGGGGCTGCAGGGGAGGCGGAAGAAGGCGGGACTCTGAACTCCCAACTTGGTTTCAATCAGAACCTCTCCTCTGATCCGTGTTATAAAGATGACCTTCTCACAAGACTTCCTTTTAACAAAGCCTTTGAAAATGAGTGCTATCCACTGCTGACCACTAGAATTCTCTGTGCATAGGGAAATGTTCTATAAATGCACAAATACAGTAGCAGTTATTCATATGTGGCTAGGGAGCACTTGAAATGTGGCCAGTGTGACGGAGAAACTTAGTTCTTAATGTTACTACATTTTAATTGATATAAATTATTAATAAAATTCAAGCAGTCACATGTGGCCAGTGGCTGTTGTATTAGGCAGCACAGCAAGGCACTGGGGAGCCAAGGAAGATTTGAAAGTGGAAGACCTATGAGCGGAACTATGCCTTAGAAGCAGTGTGGCCCCACAGGTACCTCAAGAAGTAGGTAAATTTATATCCATTTTGTTGATGAGGAAATTGAGTCTTGGAAAAATAAGGCGACTTGTTGAGAGTTTCATGGTAGTAAGTAGATGAAGTAGGTCTTGAAGCAAAGTCTTCTAGCTCTAAACCTAAAAGCCAGTCAGAGACACAATCAGGGGATTTATAAAAATGTTATCATGGATAATTACGGCTGCACAGACACCTCTTACCAAGTGAAAAACAGTTGGTTCCACCTATACTGGCCATGCCCCAAATTCTACCTTAGGTAGAATGAACCAATACGATGTTACATGAAAGATTCATATTTGTAAAGTTTTCTTAAAAGAAAATTTTCTGATAAAATTTATTCCTAAGTCCCTATGATTGCTTTTCTGAAATCATCCACTATAGGGTCTTGGTTAGGCATTAAAATTCTTGTGCAGGTAATCGGCATTTCCTGGCAAGAAAAATCTCAGAGAAACAGAGGATTGGACTGCAATAATAATCTCTCTTGATATGATGCATAAGAAATGACATCATCTACCAATATCACTACAAGCAGTGGGAGAAGTTCTCGGCCCGCACATGGAGCTTATCTTAGTCCTTTTGTGCTACTCTACCAGAATACTACACAGGCTGGGTAATTTGTAGCTTATAAAGGACATTTATTGGCTCATAGTTCTGAAGGTCGACAAGTCCAACATTAAGGTGCCGGCATCTGGTAAGGGCCTTCTTGCTGCATCGTGACATTGATGAAGGCATCACATGGCAGAAGATAGAAAGGTCAAGAGGGAGAGCCCATTCTTAAAACCCCTTTTATTAAAGGATTAAACCCACTCTGGTGAAACCTTCATGGCCTAAATCACTGCTTAAAGGCCTCACCTCCCAATACCATTACACTGTCAATTCAAACATTCGAACCGTAGCGGAGCTCTTAAAGATAATTTTCTAATGAATATTTTATTTTTTTCTGACAGGTAAAATAATAAGTGGAGGGAAAGCTTTCGAATTCAACCCTGAAAGATCAAGCAATCTATTTTTCTTGCTTTTTTATCCACCTGGCTCAGAAAAAGCTTACTAAGGGAAGGAAGCTCCTTGTGCTGGGTATGGAGTAGGCTGGAGGGAGGTGAGATGGAGTACGCACAGGGTCTACATCTTAAAGAGTCTGAACTGTGTGGTAGGAATTTGCAAAGATCTGCACATTCCAAGTGTACTTCCCAGGCCTGTTTATCCTTGGCACTGCATGCTAGAAGATGGGAAGGACGCACCCATTTAGGCTTTCTAGTAGCCATCTTTTGTTTACTGCTCTTGCCAATGAAGGATTAATGAACGTTGCTCAGGGGAAAGCAACTTTATTCCCCACTGACCTGGTCAGAATCTGGGTTTGTATAATAGTCAGGACATGCTGGGGCCTGTTGCAACGACAACAAGCCCCCGAACTTAGTGACCTCAAATAAACAAAGGGCATTTCTCTCATGTTCCATGTCTGTCTAGGGTCAATTAGAAGCTCTGCTTAATATGGTTACTCACAGACCCAGACTGACAGAGCAGATTCCCTCTCAAACATTATCAGGAGCTCTGAAGAATTTCCGCTGTCAATTACGCAGCCCCATCCAAACACATAGAGATCAAAAAATGCAGCACTACCGCCTACACAGAAGGCAGAGAGTTGGATATATCTGGCATCCACACCAATGACCACCACAGTGGGAACCTGCAGCTTTGTTCTGCCTTTCTTCTTCTTATCTGGGAATTCTACCCTCCTCTTGATGACCAGTAGCAGAAAATGGATCAAGAGGGCAACAGGTCGTCTAAAAGTCTTAATTGAATGAATAACCTCCACTCCCAATACTTTTCAAGTAACAAAACTTTGTTCAGCCAAGACTGCCCCTGAGGAGATGCTGAAGAATGACTCCCCAAACTTCAGGGACTTTTAGATGCCTAGTGGAATCTTGGAGCTGGAAGGTGCCTCAGAGGCCATCTCACATAATTCTAACATCTCGGAGGTGAGAAAACTGGAGCCCACAAAGAGGTTTTCCTGAATCTGCCAGGGATAGTCTAGACAGGACTAGAAGCCAGCTCTCCTGGATCCTAGGATACAAAAAAAACTATATATAAAAAAAAAAAAAAAAAAAAAAAAAAAATTCCCCCAGGGCTCACCACAGACTCTGATCTGAAAGAAGTAGAAAAGACAGAGGCTGCAGAGTAGGGGAGGTGGCCCTTGAGAGGGGCCCCAGGGGCCCGGTTGCCTTTCTCTGTCAGGCCCTGGACAAGCATTCCCTACCTGAGAACACTGAATCAAGGACTTTACTTACCACACAACCAGCACCTCTTGCATGCCCTTGGGAGATGGCCTCATGTTGGTGTAAGCTACTGATTCGGATGCTACTTCTAACTTTCTGTGACCTTCTAAGGAAACTGTGGCTGTGTACATCAATGGGAGAGAAAAGAGGTTCAGAGAAAGGAACAGAGGCAGCAGAGGTGGATGGGCTGGGAATTTACAGTCTCTGAAGAAGCCCTTGCTGCGGGCCCTCTCTTGGCCAGTCCAAGACGATGTGCTCCAAGGGGTACCCTCTGAAATGTTCTGCTTTACTTCTACTTGGGTAGTGGCTCTCTCCCTCACTAGAATGTAAGCTCCATGTCAGGATCAGTCCCAGACACTGGGAAACACACTAAAGCCTTTGCACAAGAAGGAGTTCTGTAAGTACTTGTTGAATGGGCTGGTAACCACAGAAAGGTATTTAAAGGTTTTAAAATAGAGTGACAGGGTCATGCTTGGCTCTCAGAAAGTTCAAAAAAGAGACAGGTACAGCGACGTTTGAGCTGAATCTCAAAAGATGGTGAAGTAGGGACTGGAAACTAGAGCAGGTGAAGGCCATTCCAAGCCAGGGAGAAGAATGAAGGTCAAACAGGGAAAATAAGCAATAAATAGTTAAACTACATTCATGCATTCATTCATTTACTCACTCACTCAACCAATACTCATTAAATGCCTGCTGTATACCAGGCCTAGCACTGTGTGATGGTTAATTTCATGTGTCAACTTGACTGCGCTAAGGGATGCCCAGATAGCTGGTAAAACATTCTTTCCTTGTGTATCTGTGAGCATGTTTTTGGAAGAGATTATTATTTGAATCAGACTGAGTGAAGAAGATTCTCCCTCACCAATGTGGGAGGCATCACCCAATCCATTGGGGGCCTAAGTAGAATAAAAAGGTGCAGGAAGGATGAATTCACTCTCCCTTCTTGAGCTGGGACATCTTTCTTCTCCGCTCCTAGGCACTGGAGCATCTCATTCTTGGGACTTTGGACTTTGGGACCGATATAAGTAATCTTCCCCATAGTCCGTTTCTTAGGTCTTCAGCCTCAAACTGGAAGTTACATCATCACATCATCAAGTTATAGCCTCAAGTTCTCAGACCTTTGGACTTGAGCTGAATTACACTGTTGACTTTCCTGGTTCCTCAGCTTACCAACTGCGGACCGTGAGACTTCTTGGCATCCATATTCATGTAAACCAACTCCCACCATAAATCTCCTCTTTGGTATGTACATATATCCAGTTGATTCTGTTTCTCTGGAGAACCCTGACTAATACAGACAGAGAGCCAAGGGGACCACAGCAGGTGGCCCACGAATGCGTAGGCGGGTTAACAGAGATGTGGATGACCTCACTCCCAGCAGAGAATTTGGGATGGGAGGGAGTCCACCCTATAGGAGCATTAGTCTGGCATCAGACAGCAGGAAGGAGAAGAAGGAGACTCTGGGGAGAGCCTAGACTAAGCTTATGACCCTGGACTCCTCACCTGGGTGATCCCAGTGTGCCCCCAAAAGCCCTCAGCAGCCTGCAGTTCCACACAGCCCCAACCACTAGAGCTGAAGCAACTTCTGGTCTACTGTTCTTATTTTCAGACGAGGTAACTGGAGTTAGAAGGCAAAGTGCATGCCAAAGGGCATACAGCAAGATAGCTACGGTGTCTTCTTACACTTTTGGTTAAAAAGGCACCAGCCACTCCTAGGCTTTACCCGGGGTGCTTTGCTTAGGAAGAAAGGGAGGAGCCAGGCCTGAACCCTGGTTTTAGCCATCATGGAAGAGGCAGGTGGTGTCAGTGGCGGGCCATGGGAAAAAGAGGAGCTTGTCACCCACCACACCAGGACCTTGCTCTGCAGAGGGACCAGGCTCTCCTCAAGCCCTCTCTGTCTCTGGGAGTGTCCCACCATGCACCTCAGACTGTCTGGAGCACAACCTCAGGTTCAGACGCCACCCCATGCATCTTCCAGTCCAACACCTCACCAATGCCCAAGTCCCCTCTCAAATGTCCCCATCATGTGGTCATCACACCCTGAACTGCAGGCTCTGCCAAAGCACCTTAACAATGCATTTACATCCCAGTGACTGTGTGCAATTTATGTGAATGAATGAATGAACCACATGTGAGGGAACAAGTGATGGGATTAATGAGTATGTTCATCAAAGGCCTTCAGGATTCTTGCGCTTCCTCCACACTGTGGGGATGACAAGAGTTCCCACCTCATGGGGTTTTTATGAGGGTTAAATAATTATATATATAATTTGAGATGGAGTCGTACTCTGTCACCCAGGCTGGTGTGCAATGGCACGATCTTAGCTCACTGCAACCTCCCTCTCCCGGGTTCAAGCAATTCTCCTGCCTCAGCCTCCCAAGTAGCTGGGACTACAGGTGCCCATCACCACACCCAGATAACTTTTGTATTTTTAGTAGAGACGGGGTTTCATCGTATTGGCCAGGCTGGTCTGGAACTCCTGATCTTGTGATCCGCCCACACTGGCCTCCCAAAGTGCTGGGATTACAGACGTGAGCCACTGCAACCAGCCTAAATGAATAAATACTTTTAAAGTGCTTGGAATAGTGCCAACCACAGAGTAAGCGTTATATGTTGTTGGATAAAATGCAAAAGCATACAACTCTTCCACATTTCTGTTTCATCTTTACGTAACTCTTATTTTAAAATTATTTCTTAGCTGGGCATGCTGATTCACGCCTGTAATCCCAACACTGTGGGAAGCTGAGGCAGGTGGATCACCTGAGGCCAGGATTTTGAGACCAGCCTGGCCAACATGGTGAAACCGTCTTTACTAAAAATACAAAAATTAGCCAGGCATGGTGGCAGGTGCCCGGAATCCCAGCTACTGGGGAGGCTGAGGCAGGAGAGTCACTTGAACCCAGGAGGCAGAGGTTGCAGTGAGCTAAGATCACGTCACTGCACTCCAAGCTGGGAGACAGAGCAAGACTCCATCTCAAAAATTTAAAAAAAAAATTAATGAAAATTAATTCTTAGACAGAATGGAAGTCTGTCTCCCTTATAACCTGGAATAACAATCTAGAATGTGCTGCTTTGTGGATGAAAGGCAGACCCCTTCTCTCCTGTGACAGCTCTCAGGAATCTGAACTCTCCTGTTCTGTCCCCTCCCTTTCCCAGGCTGAAGACCAGCCTTCTTGACCTGACCAGGCTTTGGGTGGGGGTCCCTGACCACCTCCTCTTGTTGGGCTACCAGCCTCTTCTAGCACGGCACCAATGTCCTCTGACCCTGGAGTGGAGAAGCCGGGACTCTTGAGGGAGGGGAGTACTGTTGCCTGTGGGGTCTGCCAGCCAAGAAACAGCCCTGGGCCCCACCCCTCCACACCCCCAGGCTCTGTGGGGCCCTTCCCCAGACCCTTCGGCTTTGACCTCTAATCCAAGCACTTCCAGATCCAGCCCCACCTTCCCCAGCCTCCTCACCTCTCACCTGCCCTCTGATTCCCTGAGTCCCTCCTGGTCTCCCTGCCCCCATGCTGTCTTCCAGAATCTACCACAGCTCCTGGCACACAGTGAACACTGGAGAGACAGTTCCTAGATTGATTTGTTCCAGGGGTGGGGGCATTGGGGCAAGAGATGGTTATGCCAACCTTGATTGGAGCCTTCAGCCTGGTGCTGCGATTCGCACAGTTGAGCAGGCGGAAGGAAGATGAGCATCGCCTGTCTTGGGCGACCCTGAGCCCCACCCTGAGATTTACATAGGTCTAAGCTGGGTCCTGGGAATCTGCGTTTCTAGCAGCCACCTCAGGTTCTGTTGTTGTCCATGGACCTTGTTTTAAGAAATTCTGCTCACTGTGATTTGGGCTACAGAGAGGCCCAGACAAAATGGGGGAGGAGGCAGAGAACGCGGTCGGGGGAGCAGGAAGTCTTCGTGGAGACGGTGCTGCTGCAGGTATAACGAAGGGCTCAGGAACCAAGGGGCTAGAGAAGGTGGTTCCAGAAGGCTTCCCTAGACGTGGCAGTGAGGATGGGAGACGGCGCAAGTGAGGAAGACCCGGCAGACACCGTCATCCCAACCTCACCGTCAACACCACGGCTCCCCACCTCTCTGGATCTTGCAGCCGAGACCATGAGACGTCGTTGGCATCCAGGCCTCATTCTCCTTGCCCAACTGCCCTCCCCACAGCACAGATGCACTTCACCCAGTGGCTTCCAGGGGAATGAACCAAAAGGAGAAACATAACAGAGACTCAGGAATCCCGGAACTAGGCACACAGGCCAGCAACGGTGTAGTGCTGACAGGAACAGCTGTCCCGAAAGAGTTCTTGAACCATCAGTCAACGTCAAGGCTGACTAGACAAAATTATAGTGCTGGGGACTGAAACCAGAGGCCCAGAAACCACCTCACGCATCTTCCAGTCCAACACCTCACCAGTGCCCAAGTCCCCTCTCATATGTCCCCGTCATGTGGTCTCTGTCCCACACCCCAGCTTGGGCCCCATGTGCTCTCCTGTTCATCCTCCCCCACCCCAACCCACTCCTAAAGCCGCCTGCCACTCAGCCATTGACTCATTCATTCCTCCCCTGTCAGTCGAGCCCCTAGTCTCATGAGTCCTCGGGGCACGCTCATTCAGGGATTGGGCTGGGATGCCTACACTTGCTCTTCTGATTCCTAGATTTTCCTGATCAAAGAGAATAACCCCTGGGAGGTAAACATCCCAAATGCCGGGTGATATTTTTACATCGTCTTTATGATTTAAAAAGGTCCAGTTCATAGGTTGCAAAGCTTAACAGTACTACACCCACATTTTGTCCCTCAGAAGACCCCACAATGTGTCAGATGCCTCAGGAAGCCCAAGCCCACAGCCACTCCTGGCCTGGGAAAGAAGATAATTATTCCACATGGGGAGAGGTGTTCTGCAGCCTCTGCAAAAATGTAGAACCCCTGTAATTAAGCCTAACCCCTAATTAGTCTGGGTAGTCATCCTGGCCTAGTTCCACTTCCCAAATCTGAGGCCAACTGCCCCTCCTATGGTGGACCAGATAAGTACTTTCAAGGTGAAAGTCTCCCAGATAAGAAGCAATAGAGGGGGAAAAAAAATCCCAGCTTGAATAACATGTCAAAAATAATAATCTTGTTATTTAAAGCTGAGTTGCAGGGAGAATCCTACAGAAGTGCTGATGACATTCCCGTTAATGCCGGGAGTGTTCATCGTGATTGATGGCTCCAATAAAAAGCCAGGGAATCAGGAGTGATTGATTGGGCCATCTCTTTAGAGTGTTGTGAAAAACTGCCTCGGAGAGCATACTTGCCTCTCCGCAAGTGAAAAATCCGTGTTCAAATAATGTCAGCCATATTAAATAATCACCCTCTGTCCAGGTGTGTATAAAAATTGATCTGCTGATACTCCACCAAGGTGTGAGGCTGAGAATGTTAGGAATGTGTTGTATACACGCATCTGTGTGTAGCTTTCTCTATGTCGTCACCATCTGCGCTGACAGGTAGCTCCGGCAGTTAAAGCTGGGGGCACATGAGGTGGAGATGACTGTCAGAGTCTCCCTAGGTCCAGGTAGTTCTGCTTGAGTTGATGCACCAGCCTGGAGTCAGCTGTGGCCAGATGTCCTGCCTGACAGCCACATGCTCCTGGTCCCAATGAGGACCTTGGATGGAGGGGTGGGGAACCAGAGGAGTGCCTGACTGTCTTCCACAGCCCAGCTTCATGGAATCGCTTCTAAGTTCCCTTCTACAACACCTCCACTTTCATTCACTCCCCAGACAGTTTAGTGTCCCCACATCTCACTCCCCGTGCCACTGAAAAGTGACTCCAGTCGCTGATGCCACATCCAGTGGGACTTCCTCTGCCTTTCCCCATCCTGGCCCATCCAGGCTGCTTCCTCCTGGCCCATGCTGCAGGGTTCTCAGAGCCCAGCTGAAACCAGGCTGCCTCTTGCTTCACAATCTCTGAGGACTTGGGAGTTAGACTGTGGGAAAGAGAGCAAGGTCACGTGTGAGAGTGGGTGCCCAGGCTCCTGGCTGCCCGGGACCCTAGCCCACAGACTGGCCCTCTCTCCACAGCCCCACCTGCTGCTGGTGGGTGTGGGGATGAATACAAGCCCACAGTGAGAAAAGGCAGAGGAAATGAAATGTGCACAGGCCTGAAGGTGTGTGTCAGCGGGTGGGGTTGGACACTGGTGTTCTTGGACATCTGGGATGTGGGGTTCCTGGGGAAAGTGTGGGGACTGGGACTGGAAAATCAGGTGGGGTCAGAGCCCGAAAACTATAAGCCATAAAAGGGGCCTTATATGCCATGGGCAGTGAGTGGGATGCCTCGCGGAGATTAAGGTAGGATGGGGAATGATTCGATTTTCATTTTGGACCAATTACTCCGGACAGTGGGGAGTGGAGAGAGAGGGGGTAGGGAGCCCATTTAGGAGGAAGTCGCAGCAGTCCTGTTCAAGCTTCCCTTCCTAGGAGAAGCCTCTGACTTTGGTGTCTAGAAGCAGAGCCTGGGACAGGGTTTCTTGTTCAAGCAATTTATGGGGGTGGTCTCAGGAGAAGGAAGGTGAGGGGGGTAAGAGAAGGAGGAACAGGCTAAGTAAGAGCACCGCCCCAGCTGAAGATGAGTGTCAGGCTAAGCCCCTGGGACTTGGGCTCCTTCACTGTACCCCAGAGCCAGCCCCACACCAGGGGCAAAGTGAGAGGCTCTTCGTATGAATGTCAGCCATTGGCCAAGAGCTATGGAGGCGCTGGTGGGAGGTGCCCTCCCAGGTGAGGCAGGTTCCTGGGACAGGGAGATCCTCCAGAGAAGGGGCAGCTGGAAGGATTAACAGCTGGCAGGTGCAGTGGCTGGGGTTGCCTGCGTGAGCTGTAGAGGGCACTGCGGAGGGGCACAGACGGCCTCTCTGAAACCCCTCTGGAGGGCTTGTTAGTGCACAGATTGCTGGGCCCCACCCCAGAGGTGGACCCACACCCAACAGTAGCAGGTGGGGCTGAGGAGAGAGGGCCAGCCTGTGGGCTAGGGTCCCGGGCAGCCAGGAGCCTGGACACCCACTCTCACACGTGACCTTGCTCTCTTTCCCACAGCCTAATTCCCAAGTCCTAAGAGAGATTGGGAAGCAAGAGGCAGCCTGGTTTCAGCTGGGCTCTGAGAACCCCACAGGGTGGGCCAGGAGGCAGCAGCGCGGCCAGGCCAGGATGAGATGGTGGGAGGTGCCTCTGAGTAGAGCAGCTGTCCAGGCAAGAGGCTGACCGGAGGGGCCAACCACCTGTTTGCCCAGAATCAAGGGGTTTCCCAGGATATGGGATTTTCAGGGTCAACACTGGGGAAAGTTCCAGGCCAACTAGGACGAGTTGGTCACTGCACCGGATGGGGTGATGAAGGAAAGCCAGGACCCACTTTTGGACCCTGTGAGCCTTCCTCCGAGATATCCACTAGTAGGTCGGGAGTGGAAGTAAAGGCTGGCCATCCTCCCATCTCTCAGGAGGGCTGACCCAGAAGGATGGACATTTGGGGAGCATAAGGTGTATCTAGGAATCTGAAGGTATTTAGAAAATTCATATCATTGCTAGTAGTTTTATTTATCAGTCTTTGTTGTAGAAGAACAACTAGCCAATGTGATAGAGTGTACCAAACTGTGGACCAGGAATTCTAAGACCTAAACTCTAGTCCCAGAACTTTCATCACTAGCTGTGTGACCATGGACAAGTAAGTTGCCCTCTCTGGACCCCAATCTCCTCCATTGTAAAAAATTAAAAATAAATAAATAAAAGACAGTAGAAACTACGTCCAGGGTTCTTTTGTGTGCTATTGGATCCGTTTGACAGTTTGATGAAGCTTACCGATTCCTTCTCTGAACAGTGTTTTGAAATGCATCAGATGAAATAGGATTTATAAGGGAAACCAATTGTCATACAATCATAAACATATTGAAAAAACAAATTTGTTATGTGGCAATACACATACTCCTTAATAAATGCAATTAAAAACAAGCCTGAGCCATGGGTATAATAACTGTAATTTTAAAGTAGTTGTGAGAGTAAACAATATTTCAAGATGTCTGTGACAACCATAATTGTTATGAAAATGTCTGTGGTTTCTATTAACAGCAATGTCACAGGAGCTGCTGAAGCTGCTATGACCTCCTGTCTACATGTGTAACGGAGGAGGGAAATGCTACACTGCAGCTGGAAGGAAGTGGAAATAAAAATATAATTATTCCCTTTCCATCATTTCCCCCCCATTTTTTTTCTCTTTCTTCTTTCTTTCCCTCCTTCCTTCCTTTCTCTCTTTCTTTCTTTCTTTTTCTTTCCTTCCTTCCTTCCTTCCTTCCTTCCTTCCTTTTTCTTTCTTTTCTTTCTTTTCTTTTCTTTTTCTTTCTTTCTTTCTTTCTTTGAAGCAGAGTTTCACTCTTGTCACCCAGGCTGGAGTGCAGTGGCGCAATCTTGGCCCACTGCAACCTCCACCTCCTGGGTTCAAGCAATTCTCCTGCCTCAGCCTCCCAAGTAGCTGTGATTACAGGCGTGTACCACCACGGCCAGCTAATTTTGTATTATTAATAGAGACGGGGTTTCACCAAGTTAGTCAGGCTGGTCTCAAACTCCTGACCTCAGGTAATCCACCCTTCTTGGCCTCCCAAAATACTGGGATTACAGGTGTTAGCCACTGTGCCTGGCTCTTTACCCCCCAATTTTATCCATGAACTATGTCCTCCCCAAAATTCACATGTTGAAACTCTAACCCTCAGTACCTCTCAATGTGACTGTATTTGGAGTTAGGGGCTTTAAAGAGATGATTCGGGTACAAGGACGCCCTAATCCAACACAACTGGTGTCCTTATAAGAAAAGGAGATTAGTGCACAGGCACAGAGGGAAGACCATGTGAACACACAGAGAGAAGGCGGCCACCTGCGAGCCAAAGAGAGAGGCCTCAGAAGGAGCCAATCCTGCTGGCACCTTGATCTTGGACTTACAGTCTTCAGAACCATGAGAAAATACGTCTGTGTTGTCTAAGCCCCCCAGCTCGTGGGATTGTGTGATGGCAGCCCTAACAGACTAATACGACTGCCCCCGGCCCCCGTCCCTTAGAACCCCGGTTAAAAATTCCAGGACTAGGCAACCTTTAAGGTCCCTTTGACTCTGTCCATGCAGATAGCACCTTTCTGTGCTAGACAAGAAGGGCTCTGTGGATGAAGATAAAAGGGTGTCTTCTTCAGGCCGCTGCAGAACCAGCCAAGATGAGAAGGAGATCCAGGTGCTTGTGGGCCCCCTGCATTGACTGTATCCACTGCTGTCCCCATGTTCTAAGAACAGTTCTCCCCATCCGAGTGTGTAATCTGCAAGAAGATCCCAAGGGCAGCCATGCACTTCACAGTGTATCCACAGAGGTCTTGACCAGGAGGGCTCTGTGACTGCCACCCTGAGGCTCGGTGAATGTGAAACGATGCCTGAATGTGAAAGAGCAAAGCTCCAAGACTCAGCTCTCCTGCAAGCTTCAGATGAGAAGATGGGTGGATTTTCCCACTTCCTCTGGAGGAGGTAGAGAGGCAGAAGGAGGAGATAAGGGGAAGGACAGAAGAAGAGAGGTGAGAACTGAGCTGGGAGAGGAAGAAGGTAAGTGAGAGAAAAAGAGAAGAGGAAGGAGCAGGATAGTGAGAAGTAAAAGACAGAGAAGTGAAGGGAGAGAAAAGAAAGAAAGAAGGAGAGGCCACCAGATCACTTTTCTTCTTCAGCCAAGGCGGTCTGAGGCTCCCTTTCCCTCTAGGAACTTCCAGTGACAAAGGGACAGTGAGAACTGGAAGAAGGACACCGAGAGAACCTTCACCCCACCACCACCTCTGGCAAGCAAGTGATTCCTAACGCTTGGAGCCCCAGCTCCTAGACCAGCTGTGTTTCAGCAATCTGAGCCTGGGTCATAGGCATCGGCCACAAAGCCTCTACTCCCAATTTAGGAGGGCGGGGCAGGAGGGCCTGCCAGTCTGTCTGACTCATGGCTGTCTTTGGGAGAAGCTGCCTCCACGCATGTAGAGAGGCTGCCTAGCCCTAGGGTCGGCCCATTGCTTCTCCTCCCTGGAGCCCCAGCTCTCTATCTTCTCATGGAAAATCATTGACACAGTTTTTCTTGAAGCCAGTTTGTTTTTCAGCTCTATCGGCCCTGATACGATGCTTAATACTTCCCTGGGGAGCGAGATGAAGCCACTGCCATCTCTGCAGTAAATACCTAATTAGGATGCTTCTGAACAGTGTATTATTTACTTGGGAGAATGTGTCTTGGGTCAGTGTGCAATTAGAGAGGTCATTATTTTCTCAAGAGAGGGAGATGGTTCTGGCAGGTCCTATACTTAAATATGTCATTAGGTGCTGCTTAAAGCATCTGTGGTACCTGGGAGGCACCATTCATTTATTATTAACAACTTGCCTATTGCAACATCCAGACCGCCGAGCCACTGGGATGAGGAGAAATGAGTTCTGATTCTAACTACGTGGTCGAGAGAGGCTAAGCAATGCTCTGTGTCACTAGCCAACGAAATAAGTAGCAATTAGTGACTTTGAGCCAAACTGACCCATTGATTCAATCAAGAATCTAGTCTATATCAGGCACAGTGCTTGGTGTTTTAATTTAGTATTCCATTTAATCTTCAGCACAGTCCTATAAGAGAATATTTTTCTTATTTTATATGCAAGTAAAGAGACTTAGTGAAGAAACATGCTCAAAGTCACAAAGCTAACGAATAGCAAAGCCACCACACGAAGAATCTGATGTAACAACAGAAAGAGCTGCAAGACATAGACTTTTTCTGAGGAGGAGTACTTAGGGAAGCCCGAAGTCAAGAGGGGATGAAAACAAGGATACTAGAGGAATTCAAAGACTCTGGATCACACAGCTAGATTAAACATTAAACACAACCCAACTCCTAGAAGAATTAACACAAATCTCCACACTAAAACCTCTTTACCTCAGTTCCTATTACCCAATACATGTCCAGCTTACAACAGAAAACTGCAAGGCATGCCAAAGTCTAGAAAAAAAAAATACAACCTGAAGAGACAAATCAATCATCAGAACCAGACTCAGATATGACAGAGGTGTTAGATATCAGACAGAGAATTTAAAATAATTATGATTAATATGCAATATCCCTAGTGAATAAAGTAGACAATATACAAAAACACATGCAGAGGCCGGGTGCTCATGCCTGTAATCCCAGCACTTTGGGAGGCCAAGGCAGGTGGATCACAAGGTCAAGAGATCGAGACCATCCTGGCCAACATGGTGAAACCCCATCTCTGCTAAAAATATAAAAATTGGCTGGGCATGATGGCACATCCCTGTAATCCCAGCTACTTGGGAGACTGAGGCAAAAGAACCCGGGAGGCAGAGGTTGCAGTGTGCCAAGAGTGTGCCATTGCACTCCAGCCTGGGTGACAGAGTCACAGAAAAAAAAAAACCATGGATAATGTAAGCAGATTTGAAATTCTAAGTATCAGAAAGAAGTCCTAGAAGTTAAGAACACCATAACAGAAGTGAAGAATGCCTCTGATGTGGTCATGAACAGAGTAAACATGGCCAAAGAAAGAATCAAGGAATTTGAAGGTTAATCAGTAGAAATTTCCTAAACTGAAATGCAAAGAAAAAGAATGAAAAAAACAGAGCAGAGCATCTGAGAATTGTGAGACAACATCAAAAAGGGCAGCATATGCATAATTGAAATGGCAGAAGGACAAGAAAGAGAAAATGGAGCAGAAGTATTTGAGCTAATAATGGCTACTATTTTTCAAATTGCAGATCCAGGGAGCTTAGAAAATACCAAGCAGCCCTGGTCCATCCAGATCGAAAAGAAAAAAAAAAAAAAA
>NW_016107508.1:1607940-1616498 GCF_001604975.1 Cebus imitator | reverse complement strand
TATATATATATATATAGACACACACATATATCTCCCATGGAATACTACTCAGGCATAAAAAAGAACAAAATAATGACATTCACAGCAACCTGGATGTAACTGAAGACCATTATTCTAAGTGAAATAACCCAGGAATGGAAAAGCAAACATCATACATTATCACTTAAAAGTGAAAGCTAAGCTATGAAGATGCAAAAGCATAAGAATGATATAATGAACTTTGGGGACTCAGGGGAAAGGGTGCGGGAGGGGTAAGGGATAAAAGACTACACACTGGGTACAGTGTACACTGCTTGGGTGATGAGTGCCCCAAAATCTCAGAAATCACCACTAAAGAACTGGTCCATGGTACCAAAAACCACTTGTTCCCCAAAAACTATTGAAATAAAATAAAATTTTGTGCAAAAGAACTGCTGCTTGTCTCTCCAAGCCATGCTCCTCAAAAAATAAATGAATAAATAAACTACAGAAAACCAAAGACAAAGAAAAAATCTTAAAAGAAGCTGGAGACGGATGGATGTAGGAAATACCAAACTCGTAGAAGAACAAAGTTAAGAGTTACAGCAGACTTTTTGACATAAACCTATGGAAAAAAGAAGAGGAGAAACCTTTAAAGTGAATGAACGCCAGCAGTGTCACAAAAGCTGAAAGTGAGAGATTGAAAATACAGAAACCCACCGACCTAGAATTTTATATATATCTAGCAAATTCATCCTTCAAAAGTGAAGGAGAAATAAAGACTTTTCTCAAACAAAAATTGACGGAATCCATTGCCCACAATCTGGCCTGCAAGAAATGTTAAAAGAAGGTATTGGCTAGGCATGGTGGCTCACGCCTGTAATCCCAGCACTTTGGGAGGCTAGGGCAGGCAGATCACCTGAGGCCAGAAGTTCCAGACCAGCCTGGCCAACACGGTGAAACCCTGTCTCTACTAAAAATACAAAAATTAGTCAGGCATGGTGGCATGCTCCTGTAGTCCCAGCTATTCGGGAGGCTGAGGTAGGAGAATCACTTGAACCCAGGAGGCGGAGGTTACAGTGAGTTGAGAATGTGCCACTGCACTCCAGCCTGGGTGAGACTTCATCTCAAAAAAAGTTGTTGTTCAGGCAGAAGGAAGACTGTATAAGTCAGAAACTTGGATTTATGTAAGGAAAGCAAAAGTGGCCAGGCACGGTGGTTTACACCTGTAATCCAAGCACTTTGGGAGGCCAAGGTGGGAGATCACATGAGGTCAAGAGTTTGAGACCAGCTGGCCAACATGGAGAAACCCATCTCTACTAAAAACACAAAAATTAGCTGGGCATGGTGGTACATGCCTGTAATCCCAGCTACTCGGGAGGCTGAGGCAGGAGAATCGTTTGAACCCAGGAGGCAGAGGTTGCAGTAAGATTGTGGCACTGCATTCCATCCTGGGCAACAGAGTGGGACTCTGTCTCAAAAATTAAAAATAAAAAATAAATGAAGATTGGATCAGAATGTTTATAGATTGGAGGACTCAATATTGGTAAAATGTCAATTCCTCCCAACTGGATACAGATTCCCAATCAAAAGCTCCGCAAGCTATTTTGTAGGTATCAACAAACTGACTCAAATCTATATAGAAAGGCAAAGAACCTAGAATAGCCAACACAAAACTGAAGAACAAAGGACTCACATTACAAAATTTAAGACTCACTATAAGACTACAACAATCAAGATTGGACAATATTGGTGAAAGAATAAAAACATAAATCCATGGAATAGAAGAGGACACAAATAATAGGCCAACTGTATTCAACTAATTTTTTTTTTTACAAAGGTACAAAGGCAATTCAATGAAGAGAGAATCGTCTTTTCACAAAAAAGGCCCTGGAACAAACTGAACATCTATATGTGAAAAAAAAGAACCTCTATCCATCCTTTGCATGAAAAAAAAAAAATAAAAAAAAAAAAAAAAAAAAAAAAAAAAAAAAAAAAAAAAAAAAAAAAAAAAAAAATGAAAAAAAAAAAAAAAAAAAGAACCTAGACACAGACCTAATGCCTTACACAAAAATGTACTCAAAATGGATCACGAATCTAAATGTAAAATGCCAAAGTATAAAACTTTTAGAAGAAAACCTAGGAGAAAACATGCATGACCTTAGGTTTAGTAATGACTTTTAAGATACACCAAAAGCTCAATCCATGAAAGATAAAATTGACATGTGAATATAGTGGGTTGAATGGTGGCCCTCAAAAAGGTAGGTCTAGGCCAGGTGTGGTAGCTCACGCCTGTAATCTTAGCACTTTGGGAGGCCAAGGTGGGCAGATCGCTTGAGACCTGGAATTTGAGACCAGCCTGGCCAACGTGGTAAAACCCTGTCTCTACTAAAAATACAAAAATTAGTCAGGCATGGTGGCACACACCTGTAATCCCAGCTACTCTGAAGGCTGAGGCATGAAAATCATTTGAACCCAAGAGGCAAAGGCCACAGTGAGCCAAAATGGCACCACTGCACTCCAGCATGGGTAACATAGTGAGACACTGTCTCAAAAAAAACGGACGTCTACATCCAAATTCCTGGAACCTGTCAATGTGATCTCATTTGGAAAAAAAAGGGTCTTTGTAGAAGATTGAGTTAAAGACCTTGAGATGAGATCATCCTGAATTACCGGGGTAGCCCCTAAATCCAATGCAAGTATCCTTAGAAGAGAGATAGGGGTGATTTGACAGGGAGAAGAGGAGGGGTGTGACCACACAGACAGAGACAGGAGTGATGTAACCACCAGCCAAGGGAGGCCTCGATGTGATGTCATGAAAACAGCGGTACACCTCTGTGGTCTCCCTTTCACAAACCCATCATCCCAGTCTAACCATGAAAGAATCACCAGCCAAATCCCAGCTGAGAAACATTCTACAAAACACCTAACCAGTACTCCTCAAAACTGTCAAGATCATCAAAAACCAAGGAAAGCCTGAGGAACTGTCCCAGCAGAGGAGCCTCAGGAGTAAATGTAATGTCTCCTGGATGAGATCCTAGAACAGGACAAGGATGCCAGGTAAAAATGAAGGAAATAAGGCCAGCCAGCCTGGCTCAGTACCTGTAATCCCAGCACTTGGGGAGGCTGAGGCAGGTGGCAGATCTCCTGAACCCAGGAGTTCTAGGCTAGCCTGGCCAACATGGCAAAACCCCATCTCCACCAAAAAAAAAAAAAATTAGCCATTCACGGTGCCTCAAATCTGCAGTCTCATCTACTCGAGAGGCTGAAGTGGGAGAATCACCTGAGTCTGGAGAGGTAGAGGCTGCAGCTGAAACATGACTGCGCCACTGCACCCCAGCCTGGGTGACAGAGTGAGACCCTGTCTCAGAGAACAATAAAAAAACTAAACTAAAGGAATCTGAAAAAGTATAGATGAGTTACTAATAATATATCAATATCGGTTCATCAGTTGTGACAAATGTACCCTATTATATGTTAATAACAGGCAGAAGTGAGAATGAGGCATCTAGGAACTCTCTGCAGTGTATTCACAACATCTCTGTAATTCCAATTCTATTCTAAAATATAAAGTTTGCTGAAAAGTAAAAGAAGAAAGAAATGGTGTTATTTATGACCTTAAAAAATTAAAAACATCCACCCTGAAAAACAAACCCTTAACACATACACTTTCCAAACATGACACGTACGAATGAACAGCGCACAAGGGAAATTGGAAGAACCTGTGTTGTTTACCCTGGAGCGGATGCCTATGGGGGAGGAGACTCGGATTAGGACCCGGAGAAAGGAGAAAGGCACAACCACGATAATCTCAAAAGAGGATTCGCGTCCAGATGGGTGGTGACAGCAAGCCATCAAATGGGGGACATCAGTCCCCCAAGTCAATGCACCTGGAATCCTTGAACAAAAGGAGGGAAAGGGAGAGAGAGGTCCTGCCAAAGGCGGCCAGTGATCTCTGCAGCCACAGGAAAGGAACATGTCTCTCTGGAGAGCATTCCTGGAGCTTGTGGGGGAGAAAATGGCCCGACCGCCGGCTTCTGCTCTCCATGAAAGCTGCCAAGCACAGAACTCAGGCACGTGGCTCAGAGACAAGAATTTTTTTTTTTTTTTCGAGACGGGAATCTTGTTCTGTCACCCAGGCTGGAGTGCAGTGGCTTATTGCCACTTCGGCCTCCCAGATTCAAGCAATTATAATGCCTCAGCCTCCCAAGTAGCTAGAATTACAGGCACACCCACACCTGGCTAGTTTTTATGTATTTTTAGCAGAGACAGGGTTTCACTATGTGGGCCATGCTGGTCTCGAACTCCTGACCTCATGATCCAGCCGCCTCCCAAAGTGCTGGGATTACAGGTGTAAGCCACCATGCCTGGCCAAGAATTTTTTTAAGAAAATTTTAGAAATATATGGAATGCTTCACAAATTTGTGTGTCATCCTTGTGCAGGGCCATGCTAAGCTTCTCTGTATTGTTCCAAGCTTGGTATATGTGCTGCCAAAGTAACAATTTTGCCCCTGCTGCTGCTGCCTGCACCAACTGACTGACCCCAGGCAACCTTATCTAACCTCCTACAACTCAGTTTCCTCATCTGTAAAACGGGCGAATGGGGATAGTAAAAATGACTGCTCAGGGTTAAAAGAGGTAAATGTACAAAAAGCACTTTATACAGTGTTTGACACATAATGTCTTGATAAATGACCACTGTTACTATTTTAAATGCCTTTTTGAATCCATTTTCCCCTTAGGCCAGATTTGCAATTACTCCCAGCAGGAAACATGTTTCATTGCCTGCCCTACCCACAGCTCTCTTCTCAGAGCCTGCTCCTCTAAAGGGCAAGCTGTAAGACCCTTCACCTGTGCCCACTACCTGGCCTGGCCACCCTGATGGGACAGGAAGTCTGACTCAAGTGAGCTGAGAGGTTAAGTTCTCTCAATAATTTAACCTAAGAGTCCACCAATTTTAGTGAATTGGTAAGAATGCACTGGACTTATATAGTCTCAAGGAATCGTGATCTGAGCCAGTTGATACCCTGGGGTGTCAAAAGACACCCAGAAGTTAGGGGAGCAGAAACAACATGTGATCTGGTTTGCAGGGGTGCTTGGAGCTCAGAGAGGCAGAGATGAGGCCAGTTCATGGGAGGTCTACCTGCACTTCCTCAATTAACTTCATCAGATTCACCAATCCCTTTCCATAAAACTCCTTCTCACTTGCATTTTCCGAATGGGTTTCTATTTCTTACAACCAAAATAGCCCTGACTGAAATGTTAATATACAGGCGTGTCTTATCCACAAGACTGGGACACCATCTGCAGTCCTAGCATTTAGTGTGGTTCTAGATCAATAGCTGATTGATAAGAGATGAATGAATGAATGAATGAATGAATGAACAAACGAACACCACCGTCAGGCCTGTTCAGGCCCTCACCTTTGCCAATGTCCCTGCATTCAGCCTCAGCCACTTCCCCTGGCCGCTGGTGGTCCTTTGGTTGGAAGAACCCACCCCTACACATCCCAGGGTCCCAAAAGGCCAGGGGAAAAGAAGTCAGTTGAGTTACAGAGCCTGAAGTTTCCAACACACAGTGATGCTGAGAGAGAAACCGCCGATGGCCAAAACATCATCACAGAAGACACGGTTAATACAGGAGGCTGGCTGTGTCCAGGGCACAGGAAGGGGCACCTGCTTTGTCGATGTGCCAAGCAACATGCTGCGGACGCCTTACACAAGCCTTCCTACTGTGGCCTTGAGCCCTTGTGCAGGTCCTCAGCCTACTGGCCCTCAGCCACTTCCCCTGCCAGCTGTGCTTCCCAGCTTCCTGCTGGGTGGGTCCAGCCAATGGAGGCAGTGGTGGGAGATTGGAGGGTGAGGGATAGGGAGAAGCTGGGCTATTTCTCCTCCTCCCTCTCTGCCTCAGATAGCACCCTGGCAAGAGCTGTGTGTGGCCACTGGATCAGCCCCCCGTGGGTCCAGCCCCCACCTGGCGACGTGACCCCTGGGCTTCAGTACCACCACCTCCTCCCAGCATCCTCCCCACTCACAGTTGTCTTCCTGCTGCTCTCTGGATTGCCTTGCCCTCCTCCACTTTGCCTCCAAGCTCCACCAACATCCATGTAACCAATTCCCTGCATTAAAGTAGTTCTGTCTGAAATTCTCCAGGGGTTTCCATTCCCTAGCCAAACCCGTATGGTTGGTATTATTTCTGGGCTGCAGCGAGAAAACAAAAGTGCCAGGGGGAGTAACTTGCCTCTGGTTATACTGCTAGTAAGTGGCAAAGCTGCATTTGAAGCCAGCCCTGTCTGACTCGAAGGACACATTTCATCTGCACACCCCCCGCTTCCACTGCCCTTGGGGAGCCATCCACCCTCTAGGGGAGCTGGCCTCAGCTCCACCTGTACCGGTGCTGCCATAGGAAGGTCTCCTAACCCTCCCTGGATGGGAGACTCCAGGTGATTTGGCAGCTGTGGCCGGGCACCCTGTTAAGCCCAGACATGTGGCCCCAGTCCAAAGCTCTGTTCCTAACATTGGAAAATGTGTGCCCTATTTATTTCCTGGAGACTGTGAGAACGGGCTGTTCTAATGAGACTTGAAAAGCTGCCTTTGGTGGACTGACTTCCCTGTTCCCCCAAGAATGTCAATTTTGCGGATCTGTGATCCCCTTACTCCCAAAGTAAGAGGTGAGTTATTTTTTCCAGTGTGCTTCCCACCCCTACCTCTGTCCCACAGGGGACTGGCTCTTTTCATTTCTCTCTTTTTTATTATTATTATTATTATTTTGAGACAGAGTCTCATTCTGTTGCCCAGGCTGGAGTGCAATGGCATGATCTTGGTTCACTGCAAACTCCACCTCCCAGGTTCAAGCGATTCTCCTGTCTCAGCCTCCTGAGTAGCTGGGATTACAGGCACGCACCACCACACCTGGCTAATTTTTGTATTTTTAGTAGAGATGTGGTTTCGCCATGTTGGCCAGGCTGGTTTTGAACTCCTGACCTCAGGTGATCTGCCCGCCTCTGCCTTTGGAAGTACTGCGATTACAGGCATGAGCCACCATGCCCGGCCTGGATGTTTTCTATTTGAGAAAATGTTCAATGATCTAGATGTGTTATACTGTCCGCTGACTACAACATCACCTGAAAGCCTGTTGAAAGTAGACTCCAGCCAGGCCTGCAGAGTCACAGTGTGTTATTTGCAGGAGGGGGTGTTTTGAGACAGGGTCTCACTCTGTCACTCAGGCTGGAGTGCAGTGGGGCAATCACAGCCTCTACCTCCTAGGCTCAGGCAATTCTCCCACCTAAGCCTCCAGAGTAGCTGGGACCACAGGTGCGTGCCTCCACGTCTAGCTAATAAACCAGGCTGGGTAACACAGTGAGATCCTGTCTTTACAAAAAATTAAAAATTAGTCATCCTTTCTGTAGAGACAAGGTCTCACTATGTTGCCCAGGCTGGTTTTGAACTCGTAGGTATAAGGTGTTTTAGGCTGACTGACTATGCCATGGACTGCATGGTAACCTCTGTGACCTTCACGTACACTTCCAGATGCGTCCCTGGAACTAGAAAGTCTAACGTAACTAGAAAACTACAAAAGGAGAAGAACAACCAATCCCTGCGGTATCTAATTAACTTTGAGACATTCTTCTATTATTCCTTATTCCCGCCTCAACTGATAAGGCAGCTGGACTTTGTAACCGACCTTACTCACTGATAGGTCATCCTTGTGACTCCAGACCCTACAACCCCCTACCAGTTTACAAAAACCACCCTGAACTGTAACTTCTGTAACTTTCCACCACCTACCCCAAACCTATAAAACCAACTCCTATCCCGCCTCCCTCCGCTGACTCTCTTTTCAAACTCAGCCTGCCCACACCCAGGTGAATAAACAGCCATGTTGCTCACATAAAGCCTGTTTAGGGGGTCTCTTCATTTAAAGGATTGCCTGGGCTCAGGCAATCCTCCTGCCTTGGCCTCCCAAAGTGCTGGGATTATAGGCGTGAACCACCACTCCCAGCCAGGATATGTATTTTAACAAGATCAAGATTTCCCGATGGTTCCTGTGCATGTTAAAGTTGGAGAAGTGCTGCCCTAGACTCTAGATGTCTGCTGAGCACCTATTATACGTAACTTCATAATAGTAATATATCTTCTGGGGGTGGTATAAGAATTAAATGAATCAATACATTAGAACAGTGCTGGACATACAATAAATGCAGTATGTTTTAGTATGATAATCATTATTTTTATAAGTATTTGCTTGGGCCTGAAATCAATCACTAGTGGGCTCAAAGTTTACTAGAGCCCTGCCTGCCTCAAGGAGCTCCCAGGCTGTCAAGAGATGTGCATAGAAACAAATAATTCTGATCAAATATAACCTGTGTTCACTTTGGGAGGTCAAGGTGGGAGGATTGCTTGAGCCCAGGAGTTCAAGACCAGCCTGAGCAACACAGTGAGGCCTTATGTCTACAAAAATAAAAACATTAAAAACAATTATTTGTGTATGGTGGCATGTGCCTATAGTCCCAGCTGGTCAGGAGGCTAAGGTAGGGGGTCACTGAGCCTGGGAGGTTAAGGCTGCTGTGAGCTATGATCGAACCACTGCACTCCAGCCTG
>NW_016107508.1:1599955-1607528 GCF_001604975.1 Cebus imitator | reverse complement strand
TATGGGACCTGAGATTTAGAAAGTACTCTGTGATTTACAAACAAAAATTCACATATGATATCATGTGAGCATAACATAATGTGGCTTTATAAAGTACATAAGATGGTTGCCTTTATGGAAATGGAATTCAAAGGGGCAATGCCCAAGCTCACACAGTGACTTGAATTCAAATCTTATAACTCCAAATCCAGTGCTCTTCCTCCTGTCCCCAACACAGCCTCTCCAAGAAAGAAGGTGCTGGGTATTAGCAGGTCTTAGGAAGTTCAAGGTGGAAGGAAAACTGGAACCAAGGACGCATGTCTGAGATGACATTGGGGTGTGCTCCTTGCTTGGTGTTTGTCACTGGAGAAGGACAGTGATCAGGGTAGAAACTGAAGCGGTTCCCTCTCAGAAATGACAGACAAGTGGAAACGAAACCCAGACAATTCATGAGCGTGTATGATTATTCTTTTGGGTTTTGTTTGTTTGAATTTTGTGGTTTTCTAGCATGTCCAAGTACCCCACTGTCCAGCCAATGCTTGCTTTTTGGAAAGCTGGTCTCAGGCTCCTTTTCCAAGCTCAACTGAAAAAGTCGTGTCCCCAGTGACTCTTCACCAGCCTCACATCAGGATCGGCACACAGAGCCTTTTCAGCAGACTCTCCCAGTGCTGGGTGAACAGCAGCAGTTCTCAAAGCAGGGTCCCCAGCCCGGCTGCTGTAGTGTCACCTAGGAAATTGTTAGAAATAATCTTCCAACTCTGCCAAGACCTACTGAGGTGCAAACTCTAGGGCGACGCCTGAGCATGACTTCTCTGCCACTCCTGGAGGTTCTGTAGGTGGATACAAACAAGTTAGCAGGTATGGGGGGCACTTTAGCATTTGAAAGCATTAACTATGGAGCTAGAATCAGGGTTCAGCCACTCACCAGGTAGGCGACCTTGGGCAAACTCAGTGATTTTGAGTTTGAGAACCACTGGTAGGGCTGTCCTCTAGAGCTTTCTGCAACGATGGAAATGCTCCATATCCGCCGGGTCCAATCCCATAGTCCCTAGTCTTGGATGGCTGCCAAGCACTTGAGTGTGGTTAGTTTGGTGACAGAACTGAATTTCAAATTGTATTTACTTTTGACTAATTTAAATTTAAATAGCCACACATGACTAGTGGCTACCTCATTGGAGACAGTAGGTCTAGAGGACACTCTCCCCCACCTCCAGATCACATATTAGAAACAGCACAGGAATCTCCAGCAATGTGGGAAGGTGGCAATCCGGAGAAATATGGACAAAAGACCTCAGGAAGGAGGTGCTTCACTGCCAGGCCTGAAAAACACAGATCCTGCTGAGGCTCAGCAAAGACTGCAGGAGGAGTGACACTCCCTAGAGTGTCCACTTGGCCTGAGGGTGTGGCTCATGAAGCCTCAGCCTCATATCTAGGAGAGGTGCCGAAGTGGACATGTGGGGACAGACAGGTCAGAGCTGGGCAGTAGGGTCACAGCTAAAGATTCAAATAGACCAGAGAAAGGCCTCTTTCGAGAATGCAGCAAAGAAAATAAGCATAAACTAAAGCAACACAGATCTTGGTTTGTGCAAGGAAGAACCACCTGATAGGGTGGCTGAGACCAATCTTGCTTCAGGATGCTACAGAGCTTCTGTCCCTGTAGAGGATGTGTGGGGTCATGGAAAGGCTCATGCATCTTATTTCCTGTTTAATTTACTAGCTGGGGTTGACCTCCCTGGGCCTAGGTTCCTTGGCTTGCCATAGAGGAACCAAGTGGCAGAAGGCCATGTGGTGGGGACAGAATGGCAAGGCGGTTAAGAGCTTGGGCTTCTGGAGGCAGCCAGATGTGGGCTTGAAACTCAACATGGCCTCAGCCAAGGGACTCATGTAAGTCACTTGACGTTTCTGCGGTTTCATTTTCTCACCTATAAAACAAGCCTGCTAATAACAGAGGAGCCATAGAGACTAGATAGATTGCAGGACATACAACGTGGTGCTGAGCACACAGTAGGAGCGCAGTAATTATAGAGCTCACTAGGTGTGCCAAGGCCTTTGCATGGATGCACTTATCCTTCACAATATGCCAAGGAAGCAGTCCTACTGTTATACCCATTTTTCAGATGAGGAAACTGAGGAACAGAAAGACTACCTAACTTGCCCAAGGTCAACTAAGTGGTGGTTCGCTCTGTACTTGATGCTTTCAAATGCTAAAGTACCTCCCATCCATGCTAACTTTTGTTTGTGTCCACCTACAAAACAACCAGGAACAGTAGAAAGGGCAATGTGTTTTCACCTCACTTTGCAACCTTAAGTCCTTGCTTCTGCCCCGCCTCAGTTTTCCCATCTGTGCAATAAAAGGAATGGACTAGTTGGACCTCAGAGCATTGGGAGCTGTGACAGTCTTTGGGAAGAAGCAAGGCAGCTCTTTGTAAGGAGCAGTTTCAACTCACTTCGCCTGCCATCAGAGGGAGGCTTGCTCAGAAGACGTTCCTTCCAAGTTGACGGCCATATAAAGGCATGACCCCATTCTAAGGACTCAGGGGAGTCTGTGGAAAACATCAAGAGTGAGGCAGAACCTAGGATTCCAGTCCAGGCTTGGCAGGGTGAGCTTAGGCAAGCCCTGTACCTCTCTGGGCCTCCATATGCAGACATTCGGGCCACCTCTTCATAGCCAGTGCTGCTGTGACTGTCCTCCTTACTTATATGGCTGGAGGTTCACTCTCCCAGCCCCAGGGGATGGAGAAGGACTAGTCCTCGTCAGCCATGGTAACTCCGCCCCTCTGTCAGTGATTGGCTGAGACCTGAGTACAGGACTCGATCCTGACCAATGAGGGGAAGACACCACTGGGCTGCTAAAAAAGGCTTTCCTCCCTTGATACCACAGCTCCACAGAAGAGTCTGCCTTCTATGAAGACACTTGGATGCCTAGAACTGCTGCAGCCACCTTGTGACCATGAGGAGCTGGGGCTAGGTGTGGTGGAGCCCCTGAGTTAACCAGCCCTGCAGCTGGCAGGACTACTTTTCAAAGAGATCAACTCCTTGCTGTTTTCATTACTTTGGATTCATTATTCTCTTCCTTGCAGCCAAATGCATTCTAAATTATATTTAGTTTTCTCATTTGTCCAGTGAGGATACCACCAGGATCTTGTGTGGATAAAACGAGATGAAAGATTTGCAGATACTAAAGCATCCATGACAGTACCTTATCGCTGCAGCAGCCTGAAAACTGACAGCTTTAAAGATAAGGAAGTGTTGTGGGGAGGCCATCAGTCCCATTGTAACTCACTGATAGATGACTCAACTCAACACCCAAGGGGTTTTCCTACTGGGGAAAGAAGCTCCCACAACTGTGTGAACTTTCCTGTTTTTTTGTTTGTTTGTTTGAGACAGAGTCTCACTCTGTTGCCCAGGCTGGAGTGCCGTGGGGCAATCTTGGCTCACTGCAACCTCTGCCTTCTGGGTTTAAGCGATTCTCATGCCTCAGCCTCCGAAGTAGCTGGGATTACAAGCATATGCCACCACACCTGGCTAATTTTTTTGTATTTTTAGTAGAGACAGGATTTCACCATGTTAGCCATGCTAGTCTCGAACTCCTGACCTCAGGTGATCTGCCCTCCTCAGCCTCCCAAAGTGCTGGGATTACAGGTGTGAGCCACCACACCTGGCCTGAACTTTTCCTGATGCTTAATTTGTTATACTTTTATCTAACAACTCAGAAAACCAATTTTTCTCCATTATAAATTTGATGAATTAAATGTTCTCTTTTTTTTTTTTCTTTTTGAGACCTGGTCTTATTCCCATCACCCAGGCTGGAGTGCAGTGGCACGATCACAGCTCACTGCAGCCTCAACCTCCCAGACTCAGGTGATTCTCCCACCTCAGCCTCCTGAGTGGCTGGGACTACAGGCATGTGCCATATACACCTGGCTAATTTTTTGTATTTTTAGTAGAGACAGGATCTCCCTAGTTGTCCAGGCTGGTCAGGAACTCCTGGGCTCAAGGGATCTGCCCCCCTCAGCCTCCTAAAGTGCTGGGATTATAAGCATGAGCCACCATGCCTGGCCTAAATGTTCTAAACAATTTAAAATGCAATTACAGATGGTACATTTGATTTTTTTGAATACTTCCATACCTCAAACAGCAGACAAAACATCCAGAAACATCATGGCTACACATAGACTCATGCTTATGCTCACTCTAAAGCATCCACACCATAGCTATAATCCATTATTCTGCACTTGATATATTGCTTTCCTGTGATTATTGCTACACTTATTATTTATTACATTATTTTTATATCATCCTAGGGTTTCAATAACATTTTTAGTCTTTCCAGGGTGCAAGGGGGCTGGATAGGGTCGTTAGTCTTACCAGACCCAAAGACAGAGGACATTTTCTCAGACAAGCTGAGGACCTTGAATTGGGTCCAGTTGATTCTTTACTAGGGCATAGAACCTGAATGCAAAATGTCGGGTGATTCATAACCCAGGTGCCGATCAACAGTGGATTGGATTTTTTTTTAATGTGGTACATATACACAATGGAATACTATGCAGCCATGAAAAACAATGAGATCATGTCCTCTGCAGCAATGTGGATGCAGCTGGAGGCCATTATCATAAGTAAATCAACACAGAAACAGAAAACCAAATGCCACATGTTCTCACTTATAAGCAGAAGCTAAACATTGGGTATAAATGAACATATGGAAACAATAAACACTGGAGGTTCCAAAAATGTGAAGGAAGGGCAGGAACGGGGTGAACAAGAGCTGAAAACTACCTATGGGGTACAGTGTTTATTACCTGGGCAATGAGATCAGCAGCAGCCCAAACCTCAGCATCACATGATATACTCATGTAACAAACCTGTATGTGTACCCCCTAAATCTAAATTTTTTTTAAAAGTTAGGTGATTCAAACATGAGTCCCAGGTCTCCAGGCTGGGTTACTTCTTATAAAAGTTTTTCTTTTGATGGCTTGGGAATTTTAAGCATCCATCTTTTTTTGTGAATTTTTTTTTTTTTAAGTTTTGAAATTCTCCGTCTTTCCTGATATGATGTAAAGAGAAGGGCACTTTGCCTACAAGGTCTTCTTCCCCCAAGTTCATCTCTCCAGTCTAACCACGAGGAAAACATCAGACAGACCCACACTGACGGACATTCTACAGAATATCTGAGCAGTCCTTCTTCAAACTGTCAAGGTCATGCCAAGCAAGGAAAGTCTGGGAAACCATCACAGACTGGAAGAGACCAAGGAGGCATACTGATTAAATACAATGTGGTATGCAGGATAGGATTCTGGAGGAGGAAAAAGATGTTGGTAGACAAAACTGTTGAAACCTGAATAACATCTGGAGTTTAATTAATAGTTAACATAAGAGAATGTTCATCTCTCAGTTTTGACAGATAAACCACGGTAATGTAAGAAGTCCACATTAGAAGAAACGGGCAGAGGGGTGTGCTAGAACTCTTTGATCTTTGCAACTTTCCTATAAATCTAAAATTACTCCATATTGAGTTTATTCTTTTCAGTGGTGTCTTAGGCTGGGCTCTCCCCGAGGCAGGCACTGAGACAGGATATGAGTGGGAGTCATTCCTTTAAGAGGTGACTCTAGGATTCACCTGGCAGGGAGTGGGGATGTGAGACAGGAAAGGGAGGAATCCCCAGAGGATGGGCTGGCAAGCAGGTGACCACTGTGGGTAACCAGGCTCAGCACTGCCTGGAAATGTAGGAAATAACATCTCCAAGTTATCACAAGGGGAGACAAAGGTGTTGGAGTATTATCTGCCATTCGCATGAGATATTGGGTGAAGGCTGCCCTGGGATTAGACACGTCCCTCCTACCCCACATGGGCCAAGCAGGCTCCAGTGGCCAGCGACAGCCGCAGGTGGAGCTGCCGGGCTTGCAGCTAGAAGCTATCCAGCAAGAGGGATGATGTAGGCCAGGGAAAGACGAACGGGACATGACAGTGCTACCACACTCCACGTTTATCCCAGAACTAAGCCCACCTGCTAATGTCGCTTGGCTGGTAGCATCGAACCCATTATCCTATCATTATGATAGATTGGCCTGGTCCGACAATATTATGTAATACTTCCGTATTCCTTATTAGAATTTCATGATAATTAATATAAGATCATGTAAAAATTCCATCTCCTCCTGCAGGAAGGAAGGACTCTGCAAAGCAAGCTCTCCTCTTCGGACGTTCGGCTGATTTGTTGCTGGAGGGTCCTATGGAAGCCACTTTCTGCTTGTTTGTTGCATGCCTGCCTGGGCCATTCAGTTTGAGGTCCCTCTGCCTGGATTTTATGTTGGACCCCTGCCCCACTGTACTCACTGACCCTTCCCGCCCTTGCTATTGTGTTTATATATTCTGGGGTTATTTGGTTTATTCACAGTCCCTGGTGTTTATTCTTTCCCGCTTATGCAGGAAGAAAGGATAGCATATTCTATCAGACACTAACCAGGAAGATAGAGACCATTTCAATAATTTACGTGGAGGGAATGTATGGAAGGGAGTTGATTATGTAGCTGAGAAACCAAACGGGACAGTGAAGCGACCTAGATTTTAGCAACACAGGAAGCCCGCTAGCGCCCTTGGAAGGAGGCGTGCTGCTGCGGCCCATGTGCCGGGGTCCCCCAGGATAAGCTTGTGCGATGGTGGCTCCCACAGGCCAGCAGCTGTAGCTATGGAGCGGATGCCGGGAGAGAATGCAGCCAGTTCCCGGGACTCTGCTGGGGACGGAGTCAGCGGATGGAGAGACTTAGCCTGACTTTTCCTTTCACTCCAGTCTCTCTCCCACTTGGCCACGCCCAGCCAGAGGCCTCAGAACTGCCCCATTTAGGGGCCAGAACCACGGGAGGAAAAAGGCCAGGGTTCACTGAGCCTCACGCACATCCCCACTCATTATGAGCCGTCATGCGCTTTACAGAAGGTACCACATTCTCGTACCTGTGAATGCTCCCTTGTTAAACTAAAAAGTAAGTATGTCCTCCTTGTCATTCTCCTCAGAGGATCCAGCTATGCTTTGTACAACGGTACAGTCATTTTTCTCATTTGCAGATTGTCATGAACTCAGGGCCTTCCATGTGTTTGTTTTAATGAATCACATTACTAGATGGGCAAATTGTCAGATGTGTTGTGTAAACACCTTCAGGATGACCCTGGCATCTTTGAAAGCATTATTCCTTTCTGGAAACCGTAAAGATGATCCGGAACTTTCCATTCTGATTTCCTCCTGCCGCAACACAAGGAATCCATGGAGTCCTGATTCCATTAGTAGAGAACAAGTGTTAAAGATCAAAATCCGGGCCAGGTGCAGTAGCTCCTGCCTGTAATCCCAGCACTTTGGGAAGCCAAGACGTGTGGATCACCTGAGGTCAGGAGTTTGAGACCAGCCTGGCCAACATGACAAACACTGTCTCTACTAAAAATACATAAATTAGCCGGGCGTGGTGGCGGGCACCTGTAATCCCAGTGACTCAGGAAGCTGAGGCAGGAGAATCACTTGAACCCTGGAGGCAGAGGTTGCGTGAGCCGAGATCATACCATTGCACTCCAGCCTGGGCATCAACAGTGAGACTCTGCCTCAAA
>NW_016107508.1:1577109-1599785 GCF_001604975.1 Cebus imitator | reverse complement strand
AAAAAAAAAAAAAAAAAAAAAAGGTTATCATTTCCATGATCAAGACTGTTGCTTCCTCAACAGGACCAAGGTGCCTTGAGGAAGAATCAAGGGTAGTACCGGCTTCAGGAAGCACAGAAGCACAGGCAGAGTCCTCTGCAAAGTGAGGCAGAGGAAACCCCAGGAATGAATGACATGCTCATTACCTGCCAGGCACTGCTCTGAGCACTTCATCTGCATTATGTTGCTTAATCATCACAGCCCCCTGCCAGGGGGATCATTATCCCTGCTCTACAGAAAAGACTTGCAGGGTAAAGTGCCTAAGGTCCTGCATTCTCCAAACCTGGCCAATCCCCCCGCAGAGCCCATGCTCTCAAGCACCACATGGCCAGGAGAGGCCATCCCGGTCCCCAAATGAGCTGCCTACACACATACACTGCCAAGCCTTTGCCCATGCTGTTGGCTCTCCCGTGCTGTGCTTGGAAAGCCTACTTGACCTTCAAATTCCAGCCTGAGTCCTCCGCCTCCTCTGTGCTCCTCACATCTTGTGCATCTCACACATTAGAGCTGTGTGTGTGTGTGTGTGCGCGCGCGCGCGCGCAAGTGCCCTTAGGGCACCCACGCAAGGGCAGATTCTGCACTGCATTCATTCGCATCCACACTGCACAGTGCCTGACACACAGCAGGTGCTCAAGTCATACTTGATGAAGGAAGAAAGAGGGGAACCTGAATCTCAGGTAGCTCAGGGAAATGCTTCTGTCACCTGGTATGAGCTGAGGGATCCCCGCCCCTGCCTGTCATTTTCTATTTATTAAAAGGGACCTACCCCATCCCCCACTCCCTGCAGCACCTTAAACATTAGGTGGCTGCTTTTCTTAAAATGAGTCTTTCCTGATAGGGGAAACAATAGCCTGATTTACTCCCATCTTCAAGATTTCTAGTAACAATATCAGAGGTCAGCGAGGAAAACTGGAGTTGGGTAGAGGACCAAGGACTTACAGTCTCCTTCAGGGGCCTAGGGGCCCAGGAGAAACCCCACAGACACAGAAGGCTCTGGCTGGCGGGCTGATGAGCATGCTCTCTCGCTCTCCCCTCCCCCGCCCCGTCTCTCTTTATGTCTCTCCTACTCCCTCCTCTCCTCCACTTCCCTCTTTGTACCTCTTGCCCTCCTTCTGTTCTCTCTCACACACACACACACACACACACGCACGCACGCACGCACGCATGCACACAGAGCCTCGGTAACCAGTGGTTACTAAAAAAACCCACATTCAGCCACCGCCACACTCCGTCAAATGAGAAATCCTCTGCTAATACACAGGCACAACAAGTTTCTTCCAAAGCATCTCACATACGTTGCTGTGCAGCCGCCAGTCAATGTGAGTCCAGCCGCCAGCACCACTGCCTTCCCGGGCGTATGCCTGGGAGCGTTGTTTGTCAGGATTCCTCAGATGTAAAAGTTGTGAGCCTTTGGGCAGTGCCAGGGCTGGGGTTGCAGAGCCTGCTTTAATGAATGCATAATTAACACCACGGGCTTCTGCCAATGGCCAGCACTGAAGTCCTTGAAAACAGTCTGTTCCCTGAAATAGGTTAAACGCCCCTCCACCACCACTGCTACCTCGTTTACGCCACTGACTCAGCCGCAATGCCTATATATGTGAAGAAAAAAATCCCCAAAGAAATTATTAGTGTTGGCATAGCAACAATATGTTAATTGTGTCTTTCTAAAAGCAGGCCCAGCAGGACCCCCACCCAGGGTTAGTCCAGTTTCCGTGCACTTTAAAATAGAAGAAAACAGCCAGGCGCTGTGGCTCATGCCTGTAATCCCAGCAATTTGGGAGGCTGAGGTGGGCGGATCACGAGGTCAGGAGTTTGAGACCATCCTGGGCAACATGGCGAAACCCTGCCTCTACTAAAATATAAAAAATTAGCCAGGCGTTGTGGTGTGCACCTGTAATCCCAGCTACTTGGGGGGCTGAGACACGAGAATCACTTGAACCCGAGAGGCAAAGGTTGCAGTGAGCTGAGATCATATCACTGCAATCCAGCCTGGTGAGAGAGTGAGACTCCATCTCAAAAATAAAATAAAATAAAATAAAATAAAACTGCATTCTTTTGACTAGGTGCTGTATTGCAGAATCTCCCCACGACATAGCCCAAGTTAATAAGATTTACATGATTTTTAATGCTTCCATGCTAAAATAGAAAAAAGACGCTAAGACTTGATCCATAAAACTATCTTGATGTCAGGACATTGAACAGAGAAAATATCATTATCACCTGCCTCGGTCCTCCACCCCCGTAACTTCTCTGATGCATCTCTGAAGCCTAATTAGTCAATGAAGGAAGCTCCTGAATTTGGGGAGGTGGACTGTATTTTGGGGTCCAAATAATAAAGATCCCAACTCAAATGAGCTAACCAGGAAAGAAGAGTGTTGGCTGCTTACAAGGACACCAGACGGGGGCTTCAGGCTAGTGGGTTGCGAGGTTCAAGGCTGTGATAAGGGCACAGGTGGTTTACAGGTCTCTGTTCTTCTACCCTCAGTACTGATAACAGAAGACTGGGCCCCTATGAGCCCAGCTACTGGCATCCCAGCAAAGGATGAGAGAGAAACAAACATGGACAGAGGGAGAGGGACAGAAACAGAGAGATCGGGAGAGCCAGAGAAAGAAGGGATCTGGCTTCTCATCCCTCCACGAAAGGAAGAACATTTCCCAGAGACCTTCAGCAAACCACTTCCTGCATCTCACTGGCAGAATCGGGTCACACATGCCCTTTCTGGAACCAGTCAGTATCAAGAAAGATGCAATTATTCTCCCAGGCACCAGAGCACTCCTTGAACTGAAGTTAATTCTTGAAACTAAAGTTCTACCAACCCCTGTACCAGGGGTGGAGTGGGCAGTAGAGAGGCCACTGCTGGGTCCACCACATGAGCACACGTATTCCACCACTCTTGCTCCTGCTAGTCACGCTAAAGCGTGGGCTCACTCACAAGGGAGCCCACAAAGCAGTAGGCACCGCAGAGGACGGAGTCCAGTGATCCTCCTTCCACGTGGGGAAGAGGCAAATCCACTCTTTTTCTTTAAGACTGAGTTTCGCTCTTGTTGCCCAGGCTGGATTGCAAAGGTACGATCTCGGTTTACCGCAACCTCCACCTCCTGGGTTCAAGCGATTCTTCTGCCTCAGCCTCCCAAGTAGCTGGGATTTCAGGCATGCACCACCACACCTGGCTAATTTTGTATTTTTGGTAGTTACAGGGTTTCTCCATGTTGGTCAGGCTGGTCTCAAACTCCTGCCCTCAGGTCATCCACCCGCCTCAGCCTTCCAAAGTGCTGGGATTACAGGTGGGAGCCACCATGCCCGGCCTGCAAATCCACTCTTTAGCAGGGCTGTTTAATTCTCAGGGGTGGCAGGTGATCCTCTCTGGGCAGGAGCATTGGGCTCTGCCCATGGGCAGCCTTTCCAAAGCCTGGGCAGAGTGAGAGAAGGGGAGCACCTAGTGCCAACTGTCCAACCATCCGACCTCTACCACCTTCCCGGCCGAGTCTTCGAGGGCTCTTTAAGAGGAAATTGTGCTCCAGAGCACAACTGTCAGCCAAGGCCATTTCTCTGTACAATTCCCCTTTATCATGAACCTTTTAAATCCGTCAAGTACCTGCTTGGAAGGGGCATACTATTATGCAAATTTAAAAAGCACCATTAGCCATAGACCATGCTCCATAAGAACCTATATCAAAAATACATCTAAGAACAAATATGCAAGTGAAATGCAATCCCACTCCTGGATAATCCAAACGGCAGTGACAATCACTTGTCAATTTCTAATTTCACGTTCCTTTCACCGTTTGATCCTTACAGCAACATAGCGAAACGAGTAGAGAAAACAGCATTGTCCCCATTTAATAAGGTGGGAGGTATAAATGCTTAAATAATTTGCTTAAGCATTGCTGAATTACATATTCAACAAAGGACTTGTATCCGAAGTATGTAGAGCTCTGAAAATTCAACAATAAGAAAATCAACAATTCAATTTTTAAAAATACGAGGAACTTAGATACTTCTTCAAAGAGGATGTAAGAATGGCAAAATAAGATACGTAACATCATAAATGCAAGTCAAAACCACAGTAGAATCACAATTCAAACCGACCATGATGGTTATAATTAAAAAGACAGACAAAACCAAGTGTTGACAAAGGATGTGGAGCAACTAGAGCCCTCATTGCTGGTGGGAATGCAAAATGGTACAGCCTGGAACATGGTTTGCTAGTTTCTTATGAAGTTAAACATACATTTTCTTTTCTTTTCTTTTCTTTTTAGGTATTAATAACTCATTCCTTTTTTCCTTCTTACTATTGAGTTGTATTCCTTTCTATTGTTTAACCATTCACCAGGTGAAGAATATTTGGGGTTTTTTAAATGATCTATTATTTGATCACAAATAAAGCTGCTATCAACATTTGTGCCAGTTTTTGTGTAAACGTAAGCGTTCATTTTTCTAGGGTAAATATCCAGGAGTGGAATTGTTTGATCCTATAGAAAATATATATTTAGGCTGGGTGAAGTGGCTTATACCTGCGATCCCAGCACAGGGTACAGGGTCTTGCTCTGTCACCCAAACTGGAGTGCAGTGGCATGCTCTCAGCTCACTACAACCTTACCCTCCTGGGCTCAAGCAATTCTTCTGCCTTAGCCTCTGGAGTAGCTGGGACTACAGGTGCATGCCACAATGCCTAGCTAATTTTCTGTATTTTTGGTAGAGACAGGGTTTCACCATGTTTACCAGGCTGGTCTCGAACTCCTAAGCTCAAGTGATCCGCCGGCCTCAGCCTCCCAAAGTGCTGGAATTACAGGCATGAGCCACTTTGCCCAGCCTCAACATGTATTTTCTATAGGATCAAATAATCCCACTCCTAGATATTTACCCTAGAAAAATGAACACTTATGTTTACACAAAAACTGGCACACAAATGTTGATAGCAGCTTTATTTGTGATCAAATAATAGCTCAAAAAAGCAAATATTCTTCACCTGGTGAATGGTTAAACAATGGAAAGGGATACAACTCCGTAGTAAAAAGGAATGAGCTATTAACACCTAACAGTTTGGATGAATCTCAAAGGCTCTAAGCCGAGGAAGACAAGCCAGTCTCAAAACTTACATAACGTATGATTTCATTTATGTAACATCCTCAAAAAGACAAAACTGTGGTAGCGATAGCAGCTCAGTGGCTGCCAGCCTTATGGGTGGAGAGAGAGTGTGTCTGTAAAGGGAAGCTTCTGGGGCGATGGAACTGTTTTGTATCCTCATTGTGGTGTAGTTACACAAATTTATACATGTGTTAAAATTTATAGAGCTGTACACCAGAGGAGGGGGAAAACGCCAATTCTTACTATATAATAGTTTAAAAAAATTTCTTTTGAGATGGAGACTCACTGTGTTGCCCAGGCTGGAATGCAGTGGCGTAATCTTGGCTCACTGCAACCTCTGCCTCCTGGGTGCAAGAGATTCTCATGCCTCAGCCTCCAGAGTAGCTGTGACTATAGGCACATGCCACCACACCTGGCTAATTTTGGGTATTTTTAGAAGAGATGGAGTTTCACCAAGTTGGCCACACTGATCTCAAACTTCTGGCCTCAAGTGATCCACTCGCCTTTGCCTCCCAAAGTGCTGGGATTACAGGCGTCAGCCACCATGTCTGTCAGTATTTTAAAATAATGATTTGAAACCCGGTCAAGTCCTTGCCCACTGCAGTCTCCACCCCAGTACACAGCCTAAAACAGCTGGAGGCTTTGCTCATGGCATAGCCCTCAGGCCCTCCCTCAAAGGCTTGTCTTTTACAGAAAACTCTAAGCAGCTCCGCTCTCCGGTCTCGCAGCAGAAAGCTGTGAAAGCCAGCACAGGAACTCAACCCATGCGAGTGCCCCAGCCATTCTGTTTAAGGACTAACAGCCCTGCATGTGTGCCTTGGAGACCTGTGAGGGCTCCCCTATATCCCAGTCCTGGGCAGTGAAACCTGGGCAGCTCCTGAGGAGGGCCCCGAGTCATAAGAGAAAGGTCCCTTGAGGCTCCTGGCGCTCTCCCTCCGCAGCAGGAAGTCCCCAGTAGGGTCCATCCTCGCTGTCTTCTCTACTTACGAGCAACTCTGAAGATTGAACATGCAGTGATTTGCCCGTTACTTGGGACAAGAATCTGGATGCCAGGAGGCCCTTGAGTATACCTGTCAATGACCAGATCCGCCCTTCAGTGTGGCCTTGTTGATTTCTGTTATTCCCATGACTATTGATCATAGCATCTAACATTTTTGAGCATCTACTGTGTTCCAGGCATGTGGGTCCTTCCGTTTTGTCCTCACAACAGCCCTATGAGTAGGAACCACAACAAACCCCATTCTATGGATAAGGAAACTGAAGGCAGAGAGGTTAAGGAACTTAACTTACAGTGACAGAGCCAGGAGGGTATATCTATGGAACCACCCCTCATAACCTGGTACTGCCTCAAAGAGGAAGCTGTGAAAGGGAAAGGTTCACAAAGAAAGCAGACTTCTTTTTTCTGAGACAGAGTTTCACTTTTGTCACCCAGGCTGGAGTGCAATGGCCCAATCTCAGGTCACTGCAACCTCTGTCCCAGGTTCAAGCGATTCTCCTGCTGCAGCCTCCCGAATGGCTGGAATGACAGGTACGCACCACCAAGCCTGGCTAATTTTGTATTTTTAGGAGAGACAGGGTTTCACCATGTTGACCAGGCTGGGCTCGAACTCCTGACCTCAAGTGATCTGTCTGCATCAGCCTCCCAAAGTACAGACATGAGTCACCACACCCGGCTAAGAAAGCTGACTTCTAAAGCTATCATAGAAGTGAAGACAAAGTGAGAATGACTAAGAAAGTATGGCTCTTTCACAGGAAATAAGTGGAGTAATTTAAAGAAAGAAATGTTTAATTCAATGGTGGCTCATAGCTAGAACATAATCAAGTCCTTTAGAAACAAGAAAAATGGATTCTTAAAGCTCTTTCAGCAATTGTTCCAACTGGCACAAATATTATTAATTAAGTAAGAGAGACTATGTTAGCAACACTTATATTTAGCTTAATGTGTGAGGATGTTGACAGGAAACAGGGCACTGTGGGATAATGACTGCTGAGTCACAGGTACATGCCTTTCCTTCCATAATCAGAGCTTCTGGTGCAAGGTCTCGCATGAGTTGCAGTCAAGCTGTCGGTCAGGGCTGCCGTCTCAGATGAAGGCTCAACTGAGGTCGAGCTCTCCATGGTTTGGGGAATTATATTCCAGAATAACCTGGGTTTCCTATACAGCATGGGAAGAATTTGGGTGCTTACAGGGAACAACCTTCAGTTGTCTGGAAAATTCAACCTGTGGAACATTTATCCCAAAACCAGCAGAATTTTAAAGACCTCCAGTCTGGAGGTTAGAGAGAAAACTGGATCCTGCAGTTACAGGTTCCTGAGAACGTAAGAAAAATAGTAGAGTCACAAGGTGATGATTAAGCCAAAAACATCCCATATTTGAGATGTTTACCGAAAAAAGGAAAGAAAAGGTAGAAACAGTGGAAGGGTGGAAGGCAGCTTCTGAGATGACGCCAGTGATTCCTGCCTCCTGGTTTTCATGCCTGCTATAGTTTACATATTTGTCCCCAAAACCTCATGTTGACATTTGATCCCCAGTGTTGGAGGGGTGGTTTCTTGAGGGCTGTTTGGGTCGTGGGGACAGATCCTTCATGAATACATTAATCTCTTTCCTGGGTGGGGATGAGTTCTTGCTCTATTAGTTCACATGGGAGCTGGTTGTTAAAGAGTCTGGTGCCTCCTTCCTCTCTCTGTCTTGCTTCCCATTTCACCATGTTATCTCTGCACACGCTGGCTCCCATCATCATCTGCCATGAGTGGAAGCAGCCTGAGGCCTCGTTAGAAGCAGGTGCTGGTGCCATGCACCTTGCAGAGCCTGCAAAAATGTAATACTTTTCTGTATAAATTACCCAGCTTCAGGTACTCTTTTATAGCAATACCAAATGGACTAAGAAAATGGGTACTGAGAAGTGGGGAATCTTATCTTTATAAGATATCTGAAGGCCAGGTACGGTGGCTCACACCTGTAATTCTAGCACTTTGGGAGGCCAAAGCAGGCCAGTCACCTGAGGCCAGGCATTCAAGACCAGCCTGGCTAACATGGCTAAAACCTGTCTCTACTAAAAGACAAAAATTAGCCAGGCGGATTACATGCGCCTGTAATCCAACTGCTGCTTGGGAGGCTGAGGCATGGGAATTGTCTGAACTCGGGAGGCAGAGGTTGCAGTGAGCTGAGATTGCACCCCTACACTCCACCTGGGTGACAGTGTGAAGCTCTGTCCCCCCCCCCAAAAAAAAAAAGATACGTGAAAATGTGGAAGTGGTTTTGGCTTTGGAACTGGGTAATGGGCAGAGGTTGAAAGAGTTTGGTGGGCTCAGAAGAAGACAGAAAAATAAGGGAAAGTTCGGAGCTTCTTAGAGATTGGTTATGTGGTTGTGACCACAATGCTGATAGAAATATAGGTAGTAAAGGCCATGAGGTTGAGGGCTCAGAGGGAAAGGAGGAACTGATTGGGAAATGGAGCAAAGATCACCCTTGGTACGTTGTAGCAAAGAACCATGGAGGTGTGGCAGCTTCCATTTTGATTTCAGAGGATGTATCAAAAAGCCTGAGACCCTAGGGAATGGGGCTGCCTTGGGGACCTCAGAATTAGAGAGCCACTAGTAGCATGCACCCTCAGCTTGGAAAAGCTACAGTCTCCAGACTCCAGACCCATGGCTGGAGAGCAGCCATGGCGGTCAGTCTTCACAAGGCTTTAGGAACCCATCCCTCACCCCAGTGTGCCAGGACACACAGCATGGAGTCACAGGAGATTTTGGATCTGTATGATTTTTTGTCTGCCCTCCTAGGTTTCAGACTTGTGTGGGGCCTCTTACCCAATTTTTTGGCAGAGTTCTCCCTTTGGGAACAGAAATATTTATCCAGTGTTGGTACAATCATTGTATCCTGGAAATAACTTGTTTTTTTATTTTATATGCTCATAGCTAGAAGGAATTTGGCTTGAGTCTCAGGTGAGACTTTGAACTTTTTAGCTGATACTGAAATAGGGTAAGATTTGGGGGGACTATTGAGATGGAATGATTGCATTTTGTAATGTGAGACAGACATGAGTTTTGGGGGCCAGGGGTGGGATGCTATAGTTTGGATATTTGTCCCCCAAACCTCATGTTGAATTTTGATCCCCAGTGTTGGAGGTGGGGACTCATGGAGGCGTTTGGGTCATGAGGGCTGATCCATCTTGAATAGATTAATCCCCTTCCGGGGTGGGGTGGGGTGGGGTTAGTGAGTTCTCACTCTATTCTTTACCATGATAGCCGGTTGATAAAAAGAACCTGTCATCTCCCTCTCCTCTCACTTGCACCCTCTCTCACCATGTGATCTCTGCACATGCAGGCTCCCCTCACCTTCCACCATGAGCGGAAGCAGCCAGAAGCCTCACCGGAAGTAGATGCTCTCACAATGTTTCTCGTACAGCTTTCAAAATCCTGAGCCACATAGACCCCTTTTCTTTATAGATTACCTAGTCTCTAGTATTCCTTTACAGCATTACAAAACACACAAAGACGATGTCCTTATTTAATCTTCCTCCCTTGAGTGTGACCTGGGTCAAGTGATCATTTTTAACAAATAGAATGTGGTTAGGTTATTAAAAGGCAGTGGCTTCTGTTTTGGGCCTCGGTCTCTCTTGGATTACTTAGTCTGGGGGAGGCCAAATGTCATGTTGTGAGGCAGCTGTGGAGAGGTTCACATGGTGAGGGAACAAGGACTTCCAGTAGGCATGGATCCAGACCTCGGCTGAGGTTCTATCTGAGACGGCAACCCGGACCGACAGCTTGACTGCACGTAATGAGAGACGTCATTCCAGAAGCTCTGAACCAGACGCTCTTAAATTCTGGCCCACAAAAACTATGAGCTAATCAATGATGTTTTAAGCCACTGTGTTTGGAGAGAATTTGTTATGCAGCAATAAATAACTAATACACAAATTAAATAGACTGACAGGGATAGTTTGCATATTATAATTGGTAATAAAGAGCACTTTTATATTCCATTTACCATCCCTTACCTATTAGAAATCCTCAAGACCCTCTCACCATCACTGTTTTAAAGAGATATTGTAATTTGTCCCTGGATTTGCATTAACCATTCAAATGGAGAGTTAGATGCCATAAAAATAAATCTTGCCTGATGAGTCCTATGTATAATGAAGGAAACCTGTGAGCTCTCTTGGGCTGTGGTGCAAGACACCCCAAGGCACTGAGGTGTCCCAAGGTACCAGTTAATTTTGACTTTTATAGAATGTGTGTGTGTAGTGCAGAATATGATAGCATGCTAGAATTTTCCAAGACTTTCTAACACTTAGTTCATAAAGTTTTCCAGGGCCAGCTTTAGGAAATACAGCTGGGTGGCTGCCAGGAAATCTCGTTCCCTTGGAGGAATGAGTCTCGAGCTTATAGAGGAAGAAAGACTGGCGAGGGGACTCCACAGTCAAGCCAGCACCTTGCAACAAGGGGCGCTTCTAGGAGCATTTTCCTTAGGAACACGGGTTTGGGGCCCCTTGCCTGAACCTCCTTCCCAGATCTTAACTCTTAAGACACCAGGAAGGAAGGAGTGCTGCAGGGGCCTGAGGACAGCCACCCACTGGGGTTTCCTGATTGAACCTGGTCCCCAGATTCCTCAGGTGACTTTGGTGGAAGATAAAGCCCAGACTCCTCAGCCAGGCCTGGGGTGAGGAGTGAGAGGGAGATGGGGACTGGGGTCGGGGGGAACGGTGACTCCCCAGCCTCAGGACCCAGGGTCTAGAGAAGCATACTTCCTGCATTTAGCAGAGATGTGGAAGGAAGCCATCTCTTGACTTGGTCCCATTCATTCCATTTGTTTGGGAAGGTTTTTTATTCCCCCTCTCCTTAGTTCAAGTTCATTTAACAAGCTGAATTTCTACAACTGGCTGAGATCCGATTTCCTGCTTTAAAAATTAATACACGGAAACAACAAAAGTCACCCTAACCATCCATGAGCCTGACAGCAATGAGGCACCCCTGCTTCAGCAGTCACCTAGATTCAGGTCAGCAGGGGCTGGGGGGTGGAGGTGGAGGGTTTCTCTGAGTCCTGAGTTCCAGGGTAGGTAACCCAGGAAACCTATGGGCTATTTGGGACAAGTCAGACCTCAGAGGGTCATAGTGGATTGTTGGAGCGATGGTTCGAGCTGACATGGTGTTCCTGGGAGACTCTCCCAGTCCCAACACAAATCATTTGGTGTTTTCAGTCCCCGTTTGGCAAAGCACCACTGAGGATAGAGGCTTTATCATCTTCCTTTGGGACCTCCCACTCCCACAGCTAGACAGGAAGCGTTATCGGTTGATGAGCTTGGGCTCTGGCCCAGCAGCATCCTAAAGGGAAAGCAAAAGTGACTTTTAGGGAACAAATCAGATCATAGCTGCTTATCTAGAATTTTTCCTACCCCTTAGCCCCTACCTAACAGGTAGAAGGAGGGGACTCCCTGCATGTATAAAGGAAAGAGAAAGGGCTCACTACTGTTTTTGAGCCTTATATACTAGGAATGGTGCCTGACTGTGTATTATCATACTAGCCAAAATGTGATGGACACATTCTGTATGCCACTCTGTTGTGAGGGTCCCGGTTTGATTCAGGTAGACCTGGACATGTCTGGAATACCACGGAGCAGGACTCCATTAGAAATCTATTTGCACATGGACTGAGAGGTCCCCTGGGAGAGAATCTATCCCAAGTGAAAGGAGGAATTACATGGCATAAGTGTGGCACCATCCATTAGGATTCGTTTCAGCTGAATGTAGCAGGGGGCAAAACCCCCTAAAATTACCTATAGGTTAAACAAAATTGAAACTTATTTTCTGGCCAGGTGTGGTGGCTCACATTTATAATTCCAGCACTTTGGGAGGCCGAGGTGGGAGGATCACTTGAGCCTAGGCATTCGAGACCAGCCTAGGCAACATGGCAAAAAAATGCCATATCTACAAAAGATACAAAGCTTAGCTGGGTGTGGTGGCAGACACCTGCAGTCCCAGCTACTCAGGAGGCTGAACTGGGAGAATTGCTTAAGCCCAGGAGGTAGAGGCTGGAATAAGCTGAGTTTGTCCCACTGCACTCCAGCCTGGGCAACAGAGTGAGACCCTGTCTCAAAAAAAAAAAAAAAAAAAAAAAGAACAAGAAAAAGAAATTTATTTTTCTTTCATGCAAATAAGGTCCAGAACCAATGGTACAGTACTGGACTGATCCTACTGTATTATTAAGAACATAAATTTCAATATTTCTGCCCTACTGTTTGAGAACATAGCTTTCATCCACGAGCTTTCCTCATGGTCCAAGATGGCTGTTGGAGCTCCAGCCATTTCATCTCAGCCTATTGGCTGAAAGAAAGAGTGAGGAGGGCAAAAGGGACATGCTTCAAGATGAGTCAGTTCTTTAAACAGACTTCTTTACACACGGCAGTTTTGCTTACATCCTGTTGGCCAGAACTTGATCACATGGACATATTAAGCCCCAGGGAAGGCTGAGAAAATAAATTTTTATGTTGATATTGTTCTAGAATTCTTGCTACTCTCAGTATGGTCCTGGGACTGGCAGCATCAGCACCACATGGAGAGTGTTAGAAATGTACATTCTCAGCCATCCACACTGGCTCATGTCTGTAATTCCAGCTGCTCAGGAGGCCGAGGGGAGGATTGCTTGAGCCCCAGCGGTCCAAGTTACAGTGAGCTATCGTTCCACTGCACCCCAGCCTGGGAGACAGAACAACACCCTGTCTCAATCAATCAACAGAAATGCAAATTCTCAAGCCCATCCCAGACCTACTATTTAAAAATCTACATTTAAACAAGATCCCCAAGTAATGTGTGCACACTAACGTTTGAGCAGCCCCATCCCAGATGATTAGGTTGCAGGTCTTCTAGACCCCACATTCCCAAACAGCGTCTTGGGGAAAAAAATTCTATTTGGTTAATCCACTTGATTCCATGAACAGGGTAAGTCAAGCAATTAAAACAACCAAAAACAGCTTTCTAATTGGTGTGACAGCCGCAGTTGGACCCTTGATTGCAGACTGGGAAATTAGCCTTAAGGACAAACATTTGGGAAAGCCCTCACAAACATTAGCGCTCATCCGCTCAGCAACCCTGCAGAGTGAGGCCATTATCACCCCCGCGTACATGGAAAACTGGTTCTCAGAGAACAGGAGTGACTTGGACGAGATCATGTTGTTGGTAAAGGGCAGAGTCAGATTCAAGTTCAGCACTGTCTGGTCCTCTGTTGTAGGGCCCACATGGTGCCCTGGTTTCAGTTACTCTACAGCAGTGGTTGGAAAGTTATTAGAAATGCTAAATCTTGGGCCCCACCCCAGAACCATGGAATTCAAAAGTCGGGGGCAGGGGCATTCAGCCAGCTGTGTTTTACAAACTCTCCCAGTGATTCTAAAGCAGCTGGAGCGTGCAAACCTCTGTCTACAGATCCAAGCCTGATGAGACTCAGGGGAGGAGTACCACGTACCTACCAGGGCTGCCTAGAGGCCCACAGTACTCAAAAACATTCCAGCTTTCATGGTACCTGAAATTCCAGCAGGGGTACCTGTCCCTTAACACGATGCAGTGGGGCCTGAAAGTGCATAAACTACCTTTGAGCTGTTGTTTTTTTTTTTCTTTTTGAGATGGAATCTCGCTCTGTTGCCAGGCTGGAGTGCAGTGGCATGATCTCAGCTCACTGCAACCTCTGCCTCCCCGTTTCAAGTGATTCTCCTGCCACAGCCTCCCAAGTGGCTGAGACTACAGGTGTGCGCCATCATGCCCAGCTAATTTTTGTATTTTTAGTAGAGATGCGTTTTGCCATGTTGGCCAGGATGGTCTCGATCTCTTGACCTTGTGATCTGCCCACTCTGGCCTCCCAAAGTGCTGGGATTACAGGCATGAGACACCACACCAGCCTCTTTGAGCTGTTCTTAGCAGCTGGGAATTTGACCTGGGCATTTGTTAGAAATTCGGAGTTCAGAACCCCTCCCCAGACCTCCTACATCAGAATCTGTGTGTTAAGGAGATCCCAGTGCACCTTACAGGGTTGAGGAGTGCTATAGTAGATGAGCCCTAAGTTTGCAGTCCTCATTCCTGAGTACAGATTCCAAGTTTACTACCTCCTTAGGTCTTCCCATCTGACCCAGTTACTAACTCAGTAAGTAAAACCTTCAGGAGCCCAGGAGTTCATGCAGTGTGTGCCAGAGCTCACTCTGAGAAGCTGAGGTGGGTGAGTCTCAGCCAGTCGCTGCCTCCTCTTGGGATCCTACTCTCAACCCTAAGAGAAGTCCTGGGATGGCGACATTGCCCTGAGAGTCTCCAGTGAGAAGGAAGACAAAGCCAAGAAAGAGATGAAAGACTACCTAGCATGAAACTCAGAGAAACCGGGCGAGTGAGTGAGGGGAATGGGAAGGTCGGCAGCAAGGCCAGGGGCTAGAACCTGGGAAAATGGAGCAAAGGGTGAGGGATGAGGTCAGTGGCTTTGAAATGGACTCTGCACACACAGGCTACTGCACCATGCTGGGCACCCTCCATCATGCTATGACCCTCCTCCACAGCGTTGAACCCATTTCTCCTCCTTGATTTGGGTTCTGCCTCAGTCTCCCACTGGGCACACCAGCTCCCAGCCTAGGCCCATTCTTCCGAGCCAGTCAATGCCCAGTTTGCCCCACCCACATGCCCTTGGCAGTTGCTGTCAGCCTCCTCCTTCCATTGACCCTTGCTTACCAGATTCTATTTGCCTACAGCACAGACCATCTGAACGCTAACCAGATCTTACAGAAATAAACGATCTGTGGACGAATCCAAGAGAGAAAAGCAGCTAATCTGGAGGACAGGGAAGGAAAGACTGACCTACAGACATCAGAAATGGCCAAGAAAAACCACCCAAATTCGGGATGAGGAGAAGAGAACAGAAGAGGCGTAGTTCAATGCCAGTGGCAAAACCATATGCGCTTGGAGGGAAATCTGATAGGCGCATGTCTGCGACTTTGAAATCATCAAAATCCTTTTCAGTGAGGGCCGTTTGATATTCAGGAAGCCTTTGGAATTATTTTAGTAGGCTTCATTAAGCTCTTTATTTTCAACATCAGGAAGTTGTGTTCTGCCAGAAGGATTACTTGCACATCAGATTGAAGCCTGTAAGCTTCCAGAAAAATGTAGCATGGCCCTGGCCTATATGGGGTCCTCTTGGCCAAAACGACCATCCATGCACCCTGCCCTTTCTCTCTGAGTTCTCCTCCATCTGTAGCTTTTCTAATCCGGGCGTCTTAGTTTGCTAGGGCTACCATCACAGAATATCACAGTTTGACTTGAACAACAAAAATGTATTTTCTCACAGTTGTGGAAGCTGGAAGTCCATAATCAAGATGCCAGCAGGCTGATTTCTGGGGAGGCCTCTCTTCCTGGCTTGCAGACGGCTGCCATCTTGCTGGGTCCTCACACGACCTTTCCTCTGTGCATGCGCACTCCTGGTGTTTTGGCCTCCTCTTAAAAGGACACCAGGCTGATTTGATTAGGACCCATCCTTATGACCTCATTTAACCTTAATTACCTTCTTAAAGCCCCCCTCTCCAAATACGATAACATTGAGGGTTAGGGCTTCAACAGATGAATTTGGAGGGGAAACAATTCAGTCCATAACACTAGGAATGAGAAACCAGGCTGCCATCGCTTGGCAAAATACAGCAAGGGGAGCCTGTTATGCAGTGGGTTGTGCTCCAAAGGCTACAGTCCTAAGAAAGTCTCCTCACCCTCTATTCAATTAGGAAAAGAGGAAGTCAAGTAGTCTCTATTTGCAGATGACATGATTGTATGTTTAGAAGACCCCATCATCTCAACCCAAAATCTCCTTAAGCTGATAAGTAACTTTAGCAAAGTCTCAGGATACAAAATCAATGTGCAAAAATCACAAGCATTTCTATACACCAGTAACAAACAAACAGAGAGCCAAATCATGAGCAAACTCCCATTCACAATTGCTACAAAGAGAATAAAATACCTAGGAATACAACTAACAAAGGATGTAAAGGACCTCTTCAAGGAGAACTACAAGGCACTGCTCAAGGAAATAAGAGAGGACAGAAACAGATGGAGAAACATTCCATGCTCATGGTTAGGAAGAATCAATATCATGAAAATGGCCATACTGCCCACAGTAATTTATAGATTCAGTGCTATCCCCATCAAGCTACCATTGACCTTCTCAGAACTGGAAAACAATACTTTAAACTTCACATGGAACCAAAAAAGAGCCCACATAGCCAAGACAATCCTAAGCAAAAAGAACAAAGCTGGAGGCCTCATGCTACCTGACTTCAAACTATACTACAAGGCTACAGTAATCAAAACAGCATGGTACTGGCACCAAAACAGATACCTAGACCAATGGAACAGAACAGAGTCCTCAGAAGTAATGCCACACATCTACAACCATCTGATCTTTGACAAAACAAGAAAGGGGGAAAGGATTTCCTGTTTAATAAATGGTGTGGGGAAAACTGGCTAGCCATGTATAGAAAGCTGAAACAGGAAACCTTCCTTACACCTTATACAAAAATTAACTCCAGGTGGATTAAAGACTTAAACATAAGACCTAACGCCATAAAAACTCTAGAAGAAAACCTAGGTAATACCATTCAGGACATTGGCATAGGCAAGTACTTGATGACTAAAACACTAAAAACAATGGCAACAAAAGCCAAAATAGACAAATGGGATCTAATTAAACTTAAGAGCTTCTGCACAGCAAAAGAATCATTAGAGTGAACCAGCAACCAAGAGAATGGAAAAAATTTTTGCAATCTACCCATCAGACAAAGGGCTAATATCCAGAATCTACAGAGAACTAAAACAAATATATAAGAAAAAAAAAAACCATCAAAAAGTGGGCAAAAGATATGAACAGACACTTTTCAAAAGAAGACATTTATGAAGCCAACAAACATATGAATACATACTCATCATCACTGGTCATTAGAGAAACGCAAATTAAAACCACATTGAGATACCATCTCATACCAATTAGAATGGTGATCATTTAAAAATCTGGAGACAACAGATGCTGGAGAGGATGTGGAGAAATAGAAACGCTTTTACACTGTTGGTGGGAGTGTAAATTAGTTCAACCATTGTGGAAGATAGTGTGGCAATTCCTCAAGGATCTAGAAATAGGAATAGCATTTGACCCAGCAATCCCATTACTGGGTATATACCCAAAGGATTATAAATTGTTCTGTTATAAAGATACATGCACCCATATGTTCATTATGGCACTGTTTACAAATAGCAAAGACATGGAACCAACCCAAATGCCCATAAAAGATAGACTGAATAAAGAAAATGTGGCACATATCCACCATGGAATACTATGCAGCCATAAAAAATGATGAGTTCATGTCCTTTGCAGGGACATGGATGAAGATGGAAACCATCATTCTTGGCAAACTGACACAAGAACAGAAAACCAAACACTGTGTGTTCTCACTCATAAGTGGGTGTTGAACAATGAGAACACATGGACACAGGAAGGGGAACAACACACACTGAGGTCGTTGGAGGTGGGGGGGCTAGGGGAGGAACAGTAGGGGGTGGGAAGACTGAGAGGGATAACATTAGGAGAAATATCTAATGTAGGTGACAAGGGAATGGAGGCAGCAAACCACCATGGCACGTGTATACCTATGTAACAATCCTGCAGGATCTATACATGTACCCCAGAACTTAAAGTCAAATTTAAATAAATAGATAAAATAAAACAAAATAAAGTCTCCTCGCCCTCTGGACCTCAGCTTCCTCCTCTGTAATGAAGGAAGGGTGACAAAGAGCCCCTTGAGGGTGCTGGGGGCCCTAGATTCTGGCCCTGGCTCTGCCGACATCCAGCTGAGTGTTGTTGATTGAGCGTACGCTTTCTACAAGCCATCTTTCTCCTACATAAAAAGAGGTATCAACTCAACAACAACAAAAACAAAGAACCCAACTCAACAATGGGCAAATGACTGGAATATGGACACTTCTCCAAAGATAAACAAATGGCCAATAGGCAGGTGAAAAGATGCTCAACACCACTAATTGTTAGGGAAATGCAAATCAAAACCATATTAAGATACCACTTCACGCTCATTAGTATGGCTATTATCAAAAAACAGAAAACAACAAGTGTTGGAGAGGATGTGGAGAAATTGGAAACTTTGTGCGTGGCTAGTGGGAATGAGAAATGGTGCAGCCAGTGTGAAAAATGGTATGCCAGTTCCTGAAAAAGTTAAATACAGAATTACCATATGATCCAGCACTTTTGCTCCTGGGAATATACCGAAAGAATTGACACCAGGAACGCAAACAGATGTGATACACCCACGTTCACAGCAGCAGCGTTCACAATGGACAAAAGGCGGAAGCCACCCAAGTGTTGGGCCACCAGTGAATGAACAGATAAACAAAATGTAGTGTATACATGGAGTGAATATTATTCAGCCTTAAAAAGGAAGGAAATTTGGCTATGCACAGTGGCTCATGCCTGTAATCTTAGCACTTTAGAATGCCGAAGCAGGTGGATCACCTGAAGTCAGGAGTTCAAGACCAGCCTGACCAATATGGTGAAACCCATCTCTACTAAAAATACAAAAATTAGCCAGGCGTGGTGGCATGCACCTCTAATCCCAGCTACTCGGGAAGCTGAGACAGGAGAATTGCTTGAACCCAGGAAGCAGAAGTTGTACTAAGCTAAGATCGCTCCACTGCACTCCAGCCTGGATGACAGAATGAGACTCTCAAAAAAAAAAAAAAGAAGAAGGAAAATTCTATCACATGCTACAACATGGATGAACCTTGAAGACATTATGCTGAGTGAAATAAGCCAGTTGCAAAAGGACAAATATTGTACGATTTCACTTATATAAGGTACTATATAAGTGAGTACTAGTCAAATTCAGAGACAGAAAGTAGAATGGGACAGGCATGGTGGTTCATGCTTGTAATACCAACACTTTGAGAGCCTGAGGCAAGAGGATCACTTGAGCCCAGGAGTTTGAGACCAGCCTGGGCAACGTAATAAGACTTCGTCTCTACAAAAACTGTAAAAATTAGCCAGGCATGGTAGTGCACACCTGTAGTCCCAGCTACTTAGGAGGCTGAGCGGGGAGAGTTGCTTTAGCCCAACGGGTCAAGGCTACAGTGAGCCATGACTGTGCCAGGGCACTCCAGCCTGGGCAACAGAATGAGACCCTGTTGAGAGAGAGCGAGAGAGAAAGAGAGAGACTGAGCGAGAGAGAGACAGAGGAGAAGAGAAAGAAAGGAAGGATGGAAAAAAGGAAGGAAGGAAGGGAGGGAGGGAGGGAGGGAAGAAGGAAGGAAGGAAGGAAGGAGAAAAGAAAAGGAAAGAAAGCAAGCAGAATGGTGGTTACGGGGGGCTGGAGGAAGGAATTGGGAGTTAGTGTTTAACGGGTACAGAGTTTTAGTTTGGGAAGATGAAGAGAGTCCTGGAGCGGGATGGTGGTGACGGCTGCATAACAACATGAATGCACTTAATGCCACTAAACTATGCAGTTAAAATGGCTACGATTCTAAATTGTATGTTCTGTATATTTTACCACAATAAAAAAATAAAACAAAAAGAGTCACTGGACCGCATCTAAGGTGTCATCCAGCTCTAAAATTTGATGCCTCTTGTTGCTTAACAGATTATAAGAAGAGATTCTCTTGTTTCCTTCACCAAATAGCAAAATCGAATCCTCAGCGTTTTTCAGCCTGTGCTGCCCAGACCTGTTTGGAAAACAAAACACCTGAGAATCTGTGGGCTTGGCTGCTCTCTTGTCCCAGCCAAGAGGAGACTGGGAGCCCCTGAAGAACTCTGCAATTTGCAGGCAAATCAGGGCAGGTATTTTGTGGTCCTTGGGAGAAATTTTTTTTAATCAGTGTTCTTAGACTTTTGGGTGAGTCTTGTTTATCGTATTTCTGAGCTGGACAAAACGTAGCTTCGGAGAAACTCAGAGCCCATCTGTTTAGTATTTAGAGCAAACTCATGGAGAGTACTCAGGCTGAAAATTTGTTTGGGGTTTGGGTGTTTAAAAAACAAACAAAACTCCTGTAACTATCATGCAGATGAGTGTAGTGACTTAAAACACAACTTAAAACGGACGCCTGGCCTCTGAAAGAATGCAAAATGTCATCTTCTGCTTTCCTGATCTTTTCGCATTCTAATTTCAGATGTCTGCCCTTCAATGAGATGAGTGGCTGTCAGTTTAAATACCAGACTCTCGATTGCAGACGTCCTTAAGGGACCCAAGGAGTTTCGTAGCTACACAAAGAACCGCTTTCCAACTTGGGTGCCTACCTGTGTCGGTGCTAATTCCATGGAAATCCTTGGCTGGAATACCCAGTGGAGCACGGTAGGTATGTGTATTGCAGGTTTTGACGATCCATCTTCCAACTCCAGGGCTAAGTCTGTGGTGATCTCCAAGAGCCTGCTTGCAACCTAGAGTTTAGGAAAACCGTCTCATTCACCTCACTCTTCTCAGTTTGGGATCCCCAGGGGTTGGTACAAAATAGAAACTCACTATCTACTGAGAAAAGAAAAACTTCAGCTGAATTAAATTTAAAGGAGTGTAATTAAGCCATGAACCAATCGTGAATCGGGCAGCCCCCCAGAATGATAGCAGATTCACAGAAACTCCAGGGTTGCCTCGTGGTCAGAACAAATTTATATATTAAAAAGGTAAAGCAACGTACAAGAATTGGAAGTGAGGTACAGGAACAGCACGATTGGTTACAGCTCAGCATCTGCCTTATTTGAAGGCAGTTTAAGCACTCAGCAGTCTGAGTGGTAGAAGTAAGGCCGCTAGGATTGGCTAACACTTAGCTATTGTTACAGGTGCATACTATTCAGTCAAGTTTTCAATTCTGTCTATTAAGCTAGGCTATAGTTCATTCACAAATATAGAAGTACTGAGTCCTTCTCAGGCCATATTTAGTCGGCTTTAACACTACTGAGTTGAACTGAATGTCATCTTGGGTGGGACAGAATGGAACATAAAGGTCAAACTCTCAATTCAAAATCAGCTAACTGCAATAGAAATCCTTCAGTAGCCAGGCGCCGTGGCTCACGTCTGTAATCCCAGCACTTTGGGAAGCCAAGGCAGACAGATCACGAGGTTAGGAGATGGAGACTAGCCTGGCTAACACGGTGAAACCCCGTCTCTATTAAAAAAAAAAAAAAAAATAGCCAGGTGTGGTGGTGCATGCCTGTAATCCCAGCTACTCAGGAGTCTGAGGTAGGAGAATTCCTTGAACCCAGGAGGCAGAGGTTGCAGTTAGCCAAGATCATGCCATGGCACTCCAGCCTGGACAACAAGAGCTAAATTTGGTCTGAATGAAAGAAAGAAAAAGAAAGAAAGAAAGAAAGGAAGGAAGGAAGGAAGGAAGGAAGGAAGGAAGGAAGGAAGGAAGGAAGGAAGGAGAAATCCTTCACCTTTCTAGCATGGTAGAAAGAAGAAATTCCCACATTTGTTTTTTGCCCTAATTAATACCCAAATTAAAAAGTGCATATGTGTGTTATTTGTAATCCTAGTGTCTATTAATCCTGAAAAGCAAAGCAAACATAATAAGGGGCTGATGATTAATTTTTCTCATTTAGTCTTACCATTCTAGCTAATTTGGTCTTGACAAATTCAGAACAGGGGCTCTGTGTGCAGCCAGACACATCTGCAAGTCCTGTGTGACTTAGTCAAGCCTGACTGACTGTAGATCCACCCGCTGACACCTTCCCCCAAAATGCTGAGAGCCCTGTCTTGCCACCAGGCAGGCATATTTCTTTTCTTTCTTTTTTTTTTTTTTTTTGACATGGAGTCTTGCTCTGTCACCCAGGCTGGAGTGCAGTGGTGTAATCTCAGTTTACTGGAACCTCTGCCTCCTGGGTTCAAGCAATTTTTCTGCCTCACCCACCTGAGTAGCTGGGATTACAGGTGTGTGCCCATCATACCCAGCTAATTTTTGTATTTTTTGTAGAGAGGGGGTTTCACCATGTTGGCCAGGCTGGTCTTGAACTCCTGACCTCAGGTGATCCACCTGCTTCAACCTCCCAAAGTGCTGGGATTACAGGCGTGAGCCACTGCACCTGGCCATGGTAGGTGTATTTCTGAATAAGCTCCTGTATAAATCTACCTGGGTGAAACTCTTGCATTATATATTATACTTTGTACTTTTCAAAGTGTAATACACTGTAGGTATATCATTTTATACATGATACAAAATATATCATTTTTTACTTTTTATACATGATACATCACTAACCATGTGGTGAAATCAAAAGGATTCCCATTTTGCCGAAGAGAAAACTGAGGCATGAAGAGGTGATTTCTTCCCCTGAGTTAGTAGTGGAGCTTGGATCCCAATTATTTCCCTGCTTCTCTGGTTTAATCCTTCCCTATGCACATTTAAAAGTTTAAAACTTTAATCCTTTGATGCACATTTATAAGTTTAAAACTTAGCATCATGCCAGGCGGGGTGGCTCACGCCTGTAATCCCAGCACTTGGGAGGCCAAGGTGGGCAGATCACGAGGTCAGGAAATTGAGACCATCCTGG
>NW_016107508.1:1560040-1576864 GCF_001604975.1 Cebus imitator | reverse complement strand
CCTTAGCATCTCCCTGCCAGTTTTTAAGACAGTCTGCATATCACCTCCTCTTGGACATACAACAGCCAGTGGAGATTCCCAGGATGCCTGCCAGCTGCCAATCATTTCTCTTCTGGGACAAGGGCTTTCTTCCAAGTCAGCAGGATTCTTAGACTATGCCATCCAGCCACTTTGGTTGCTAGGCACAGAACCCCTCCAGGAATTTGGAGATTTATGGCCAGGATTCACAGGAAGGAGAACTCAGTACAAAACAAAGAGCTGGGCCTCAGGAGGAATGTCAGGAGGGCTGGCTGGCTCTGGGTCCAAAGTGGCCCGGGGTCCGCAGCAGCAGTTTCGCAGAACTTCTCCCTAGTCTAGAACTCTCCTATTAATGAGACTTAGCTCACAGGGAGACACACTCGGGAAGTTTCTGTCTTGCCACCACCTGCCTAATGCCTCGCTGCTGCTCAGAGGATAGAAAGTTAATTTTCTGAAGTCAGCATATTAGGTAAAATTCCAGTAGAGTCTAAATTTGCCCTTGAAAATTCTTTAAATCTCCAGAGAGTACAGTTTGTGTGGTTTTCTGCATGTAGCTCTCTTTAGTAATGTGTGTTAGATGCAGAATGTATGGAGTACTCTCCTTACAAACTTTTTGTCTGGCACTGTCCTTTAAACTTGCCTGTAGGGAGCATCTTCTCCTGTACTTGGATGAACATTTGTGACAGCCCTTTGGGTTTTTTGTTTCCTTTTTTTAATTCAGAAAAAAAAATTACATGACATAGCCGGGCACGGTGGCTCACGCCTGTAATCCCAGCTCTTTGGGAGACTGAGGCAGGCGGATCACGAGGTCAAGAGATCGAGATCATCCTGGCCAATATGGTGAAACTTTGTCTCTACTAAAAATACAAAAATTAGCTGGGCGGGGTGGACAGGCCTGTAGTCCCAGCTACTCAGGAGACTGAGGCAGGAGACTCGCTTCACCCCAGGAGGCGGAGGTTGCAGTGAGCTGCTGAGATCGCGTCTGCACTCCAGCCTGGGCAACAGAGCAAGACTCCGTCCCAAAAAAAGAAAGAAAGAAAATTACATGACATAAAATTAAACATTGACAATTTCAAGTGTAAAATTCAGAGGCAGTTAGGACATTCCCAGTGATGTACAACCACCAGATTTGTCTGGTTCTGGGGCATTTACATCATCCCAAAAGGAACCCACATACACATCAGCAGTCCCCATTACCCCGTACCCCAGGCCCTGGCAACCACAAGTCTGTTTTCTGTCCCTGTGGGTTGACTTCCCCGGATATTTCATATCAGTGAACCCATGCATTCTGTGGCCTTGTGTCTGGTCTCTTTAATTCAAGACAATATTATCAAGGTCCATCCACGCTGTAGCATGGATCAGTACTTCATTCCTTTTAATTAGCCCTTTCATTTTGGTTTACTCTTTGGTTTTAAAAAGTCCTAGGGTAACTTTCTTTTTTGTTTGTTTGTTTGTTTGTTTGTTTTGTTTTGTTTTGAGATGGAGTCTCCCTCCCTCTGTCGCCCAGGCTAGAGTACAGTGACTTGATCTTGGCTCACAGCAACCTCTGCCTCCCAGGTTCAAGCCATTCTCCTGCCTCAGCATCCCGAGTAGCTGTGATTACAGGTACCCACTAACACGCCAGGTTAATTTTTGTATTTTCAGTAGAGACGGGGTTTCGCCGTATTGGCCAGGCAGGTTTCAAACTCCTGACCTCAGGTGATCCGTCCACCTCAGCCTCCCAAAGTGCTGGGATATGGGCATGAGCCACCATGCCCGGCCTTAAGGTAACTTTCTTTGCAAACATTGTCTCCATTCAAAAAATCAGACCTCTAGTCCAATCCACACTTAAGTTGACTCACAGATGAGCCTACTGCCCCTGCTCTTGCCATGGCCACCAGCAGGAAGGCCCCCACCCTTGGGGACAGCAGACAGTGTCCTTCTTTCCCTCTTTTTTCCTCCCTAGTTTACTCACTTCTGTTTCTGGTTTCTGGCTCCTCTGGGCTGGAGCATGAGGGATGAAAGAATTTTCTGCCCCTAGAAAGGGGAAGAAAATTTGCCACTTAACTGGTACTATAGTGAACTGGCTCTAAGCTCTCCGAGTCTAATGAACATTTCACAACCTTTCTCAACATCTGCTTTGTGCTCTTCCACAGCTCCCACTGGGGCCCTGGAGTTGCAAACATCTTGAGGTGGGCAATGCATTTTCCCTTTTTCCTGCTACCCAATGACTTCGTACAGTCTCTGGGACATCCCATGGCCTCTCCAAATAACCTTCTTGAGCAGGATTTCAAACTCTACAGACTTATCACTCTCCCATGGGAGTACAGGACACTAAACATAATTGAAATTACATAAAAGTATTTATAGAGAGACAAATTGGTTTTATCACATTAGTGGGCCTATAAAATCTTTCTATTCAAAAACTGTATTTGAAAGCACAATTTGGCTGGGCGTGGTGGCTCACACCTGTAATCCCAACACTTTGGGAGGCTGAGATGGCTGAATCACTTGAGGTCAGGAGTTTGAGACCAGCCTGCCCAACCTGGTGAAACCCCATCTCTACTAAAAGTACAATAATTAGCCAAGCATGGTGACACATGCCTGTAATCCCAGCTACTCGGGAGGCTTAGGCAGGAGAATCACTTGAACCCAGGAGGCAGAGGTTGCAGTGAGCTCTATTTTCAGTTTTTTGAGGAACCTACAAACGGTTCTCCACAGTGGCTGTACTAATTTACATAACCACCAACAGTATACGAGGGTTCCCTTTTCTCTGCATCCTTGCCAGCATTTGTTATTGCCTGCCTTTTGGATAGAAGTCATTTTAACTGAGGTGAGATGATACTTCATTGTAGTTTTCATTTGCATTTCTCTAATGAGCAATGATATTGAGCACATTTTCAAGTTACAATTTGCTAAAGCACAATAGTGGACTGTACTATGAATCTTCTCACCCTTGAATTTGTCCAATTCCTTTCCGAAGACTGTTGGGCTGATTTACAAAGTACTTCTGCAAAAGCTCAAACATTTCTAAAATCTGTTTAATGACTTGCAGCAAAGAAAAAATTATATACTACGTTGCCAAAGTTTTTTTTTTAATACTATTTCAGCTTAATCATAGTTACTCTGAGTAGGTATTAAAATATTTGTAACATTTAACAATTGCAGCTTGTAGTTCAGTTGGTAGACTATCACAGCTGGTTTCAATAAAGTAGAAATTACATGTTCATTACAACCAATTCCAAGGTCATTGCTACTCGGTAGTCAAATTTAGCAAAACATTGTTTTTATCATGAAGCTCTGTTTTGGCAAAATATATATTTGTATTGAGACCACAAAAACAATCTTATCTTCAAGGCTGAATATTTTAACCAAATTTAAAATAACGTTTACATTTATTTTGGATGTTTCATCTTTGACAAAATGAACCTCCCAAAGCTTTATTTTGATTCTGTGAGTTGGCTGAAAAATATCAAACCCTTCTGAGAATTAGCTGATACTTGGAATATCGAATAACACTAATGACAAACTGGCATCATTTATCTGTTTGCAAAGTTGTTCTGCCAATGAAACCCACACACTAAGCTACCACTTCTCTTTGTACAGCTACAAAAAAACTTGGAATATAAAATGAGCAAGATCGATTTTTTTTTATTGTGGCAAAATACACATACCATAAAATTTACCATTGTAGCCATTTTCTTTAGACTGAGTCTCACTCTGTCACCCAGGCTGGAGTGCAGTGGTGCAATCTCAGCTCACTGCAACCTCTGCCACCCGGGTTCAAGCAACTCTCCTGCCTCAGCCTCCCGAGTATCTGAGATTACAGGCGCGTGCCACCACACCTGCCTAATTTTTGTAATTTTAGTAGAAATGGGGTTTCACCTTCTTGGCCAGGCCGGTCTTGAACTCCTGGCCTCGTGATCCACCCGCCTTGGCCTCCCAAAGTGCTGGGATTACAGGCATTAGCCACTGCCATTTTTAAGTATATTCACGTTACGCAACCATCACCTTTATTCACCTCCAGAACTTATATATCATCCCAAACTGAAACTCCATGCCCATTAAACACTAACTCCCAATTTCCCTCTACCCCAGCCCTTGGTAACCACCATTCTACTTTCTGTTTCTATGAATCTGACTATTCTAGGTACCTTACATAAGTGGAATCATACAATATGTGTCCTCTTGTTACTGGCTTCTTTCCCTCAGCCTAATGTCCTCAGGGTTCATCCATGTTGTAGCATGTATTAGAATTCCCTTCCTTTTGAAGGCTGAATAACACTCATTCTATGTACACACCACATTTTGTTTCTCCATTCATCCACTGATGGACAGTTGCGTTGCTTCTACTTTTGTCTGTTGTGAACGATGCTGCTATGAACATGGATGTACAGTATCGGAGTTCCTAATTTCAATTCTTTTGGGCTGATAACTGGAAGACAAATTGTTGGATCACATCATAATTTTAGGTTTAATTTTTTGAGGAACTGGCATACCATCTTCCACACTGGCTGTCACATTTTACATTCCCGTTCATCATGCACAAAGCTTTCAATTTCTCCCTATCCTCTTCAACACTTGTTATTTTTGTTGTTTTCTGCTTTTTTTGCGGGGGGTGGGTAAAGTCTTGCTCAGTTGCCCAAGCTGGAGTGCTTGGGCTCACTGCAACCTCTGCCTCCAGGGTTGAAGCAGTTCTCCTACCTCAGCCTCCTGAGTAGCTGGGACTACAGGCGTGCACCACCACACCCAGCTAATTTTTGTATTTTTAGTAGAGACGGGGTTTCACTATGTTGGCCAGACTAGTCTTGAACCCCTGACCTTGTGATCCGCCCACCTCAGCCTCCCAAAGTGCTGGGATTACAGGTATGAGCCACCGCACCCGCCTATTTTCTGTTTTTTAGTAATAGCCATCCTGATAGGTGTCAGGCGCATCTCACCGTGGTTTTGATTTGCATTTCTCTAATAATTAATGATGTTGACCATCCTTTTTGTGTGTTTACTGGCCATTTGTATATCTTCTTTGGAGTAATATCTTATTCAAGTACATTTTCCCCCAAAATGAATATGATTAATTTTAAAGAACAATCATTTGATAGAAACAAAAAAATCACAGTTCGTGGAGTGTAAATCTATTTTTCTGTAACTGCACACGTTAAATCATCTTCTTTGGGCACAGCTGCCTACAAATAGTCACTCGCTTTTGCCTTAGATGTTGATGCTTCTGTGGCAGATTTGTGACTAACTGGTTTTCAGATGGTTGGTGACTTCAGCCACTGTGGTATGTTGGCAAACATCAACGCTTTGTGCTAGGTGCATGCTGATCATCAACTTGCTTGAGAAACAGAAATGTCGTATTTAAGTTTTCACTAAATATGCATGGAAATGTTTCTGAGCTCCTTATGGCCTGCAGGGTTTATCGAAAAATGTAAAAATCATTACCAAACAATACAATGAATAAGGAGAGTTGCACCACGTGGTAAATGACAGTGCAACTGTAGCAGAAGCACTCAGCCTTCTCACTATGTACCACCCCCACCCCCTGCAGGACTGTTTAGCCTGAATTTCCCACACATATTTTAAAACGTCTAATCTACAGTTTCCCATCTTCCCACTGACACCATCAACTGGCAGGCTGGTGGCTTTGAGCATTTTGCACGCCATAGCCCAGGCTATTGGTACAGGCCATTGGCACAACTGGCTGGCATGCCAACTGCCCATGAGGTCAGCAGCATCACATCAAATACTTTCTCCTCCCACCAGGCGCAGCTGGCAGCAGTTAGCTTTACTGAATGACTCGTGTCACAGTGCACTTCGTTTGGGAGCACCCTGTGTGCTGTCCTGACAAGAGAGGTATTGGTTATGGCATGCAACAAAGAGAGATGTTGCTAGGCAGCTTCTGAATTTAACCACAGATCAAACTGTTCCCATGCAGTCCCCATAACTAGATGAGGCTGTGGTGTAGAGCTAGAAGTATCGAGTGGTCTCCAACCCCATCCAGTCTGCTTGAATGCGACTATTATTATAATAGTTTACTTGGTAGTTTGCTTCACAACTATGATTACAACACCTTCCTTGGAAGTAAAATGGTGAACCAGATGGGGACTATGAGATGACATGCCTAAACAGGAGCCATCCTGTGCAAACGAGGGACAGTGGCTGCACACCAATGGTTCACAACCGATTCATAGGAAAATGCGCACATCCTTTGCCCACACAAGCTCTGGTCCCTACAGAGCAGCAACTCCCATTTGCTCCTCTGCCAAGGCAACACTAAGATTCCTCTCTCTTGCCTTAAAGATTTCCCAGGTAGGAATCAAACACCAATCCATGATGCTCCGCAACTGCTTGGGCACAAAAAATAAGCGACAGGTAATTCACTCCTTTGAGGGACAACCCACCTCACTGCTGGGTGATATGGGACCAGTAAAGGTACTGAAGAGGCAGCTCAGAGGGCAAGCTCTGGAGTCAGACTGCCTGGGGCACAGCCCAGCCCTACTGTCTAGCAGCTGTGGGAACCTGAATAAGTTACTCAATTTCTGCTTCCTCTGCTGTAAAACAAGAGAACATGCCTTATATGATAGTATGTAGGATTGCCAGATTAAATTTAAATTCACTACATTTGAATTTTAGATAACAAATAATTGTTTAGTATAACTGTGTCCTACGTTTAACTGGGCATCCTGAATTTTTATTTGCTAAATCTGGCCACCCTACCGGCGTAGAGGTTAAGACAATGCCTGGCAGGCAGTGAGTTTTATAGAGTTAACTGTTGCTAAGATCCTTCGACTACAAGGCGCAGAAGCCGTGTAGCAGAAGATGAGACTGTGGTGTGGGGAGTCAGAGTTCTTCCTTCTGTGTCGCAGGTGACTTCTGGCTTCTATCTCCTTGTCTCTCAGAGGCCATGGGGACCTTCCCAGTCAGGTTCCCTCCACCCCGTCTTTCTTTGGGCTTGGCTTCCCACTAATATCTGACCCAACGTGGTCACCAGCCTTAAGTCTACATGACCCAGTAGATCCAATCCCATCTTTGTCTGAGTTGTTCCAGGAGTAGACACTGAAAAAATAAAAGGCTTTAGGCAAGTAGTTTATTTGAAAGGAATCCCTTTGTAAAGGAATAGGGAAGTGAGACAGGGAAGATGGACGTCAATAAAAGGACATTATCAAATGAATTACCACCACGGACAACTGAAACTCAATCCTGCCGGGAAACTCTGGAAAAGAGAGTTATTTCAACCCAGGGATGAGGAAGTCACGCATTTCCCTGCTAAATCAGCTTATCGTGGTGAGGGCTGCTTCTAGGGTCACTAACTTGATAGAGACCACACAGGTATGGCCACGAAGCCGCCTTAAGCGTGTAGAGGTAAGAGTGGAGGGGACATGCGTGAGGCACTGATCACATCAACTCCTGCAAGCGTGGCTCCCCGGCCCCTCCATGGACCAATCTATGTCTCTTTGACAAATGCTTAAGGGAGAGCACCTGGTTGGCACTGGTCAGCCAGAGGACTGGCTGGCACCAGGTCAGCTGGTGGCCCTCACGCCATCCATCCGCTGCTCAGTCGTCAGGGTCTATGGAAGTGTCATGACCTGGTCCTGCCACAGAGGCTCTGGGCTTCAGTAGTTGCCATGGAGACAGGCAGAGCATGGGGAAACCCTCCATGCACAACCACTGTGTTCTGATAGTTTGTCAAATTTGTGTTTACATACAGAGCTAAATGTATCTCTTGAGTCTGACCCCCTCTGGGTCAGGAACCTTCCAGAACAGCCCTAGTCAATCATTGGCTATGGGAAGAGATTACCTTTCTCATACCTGAGGCTGCATTTATGGGTCCTTCTGTCTTCTCTCTAGACTAAATCAACATCCTCACCTTCTTCATCTCTTCTTCATACCATGCTTGTATTTTCATTTGGACAGAAGAATCCTTAGTCCAAAAGAGCAGATGTGAGTGGGGAGGGTGGAGGCGAGGAACTCAGGTTCTGCACTGGGCTCTGAGTCTGACAAGACCCGGAAGGCCAGCTGGATGGGAACGTGGGGCAGAAGGCCCGGCCCTGGTGCCAGCCACCTCATTATGACTGCCCGAGACGGCAGTGTATTCGTCCATTTTCACACTGCTGATAAAGACATACCCCAAGACTGGGTGATTTATAAAGAAAAAAAGGTTTCATGGACTCACAGTTCCATGTGGCTAGGGAGGCCTCACCATCATGGTGGAAGGTGAAAGGCACATCTTAAATGGCAGCAGACAAGAGAGAATGAGAGCCCAGTGAAAGGGGTTTTCTCTTATGAAACCGTCAGATCTCGTGAGACTTATTCACTACCAGAACAGTATGGGGGAGATTGCCCCATGATTCAATTATCTCCCACCGGGTCTCTCTTACAGCACATGGGAATTATGGGAGCTACAATTCAAGATGAGATTTGGGTGAGGACACAGCCAAACCTTATCAGCACTGCAGCCTGCTGTCTCTGGCAGGAGCCGCTCAGCAGAGAGGTGAGGAACCTGCTCTGGGCCACCCAGGCCAACCCGACTGTCCAGGAAACAGAAGTAAACAATCCTCCTGGTGGCCCAGGGAGCCCACACCACTGCCAGTGGGATCCCAGGAAGCTGAGGAACTGTCTTTGTCAAGAGAACGTCCCCCTGAGATGGACCCATAACTAGGCCATTTCTCTTCATGTGAAATTCTTCATTAAAGAACGTTTTCATCAGGGGCATGAACCAGGATCATGACAAATAACAAATAAGAGAAGCAAACCAGAGCCAGCCAGGCAAGATCACAAACCCCCACGCATGCTTAATAAGGCTCTGTGCTGTCCCCTGGCTTTATCCAACGCACTCTGACCTTCCCTAGAACGGAGCCCTCCAGGGTCCACCAACAACTCAGTCCCACGCCAGGGCTTTCTTCAGACACGGGAGGCTTCTCCATCATCATCAGAGCTAGCCTTTCCTTCAGCGAAGGTTGCCACCTCTGCTAGCTTCCTAGAGCTACTGTACAGATCACTACAAACTGGGCAGCTTACCCAACAGGAATGCATTCTTTCCTGGTTCTGCAGGCCAGAAGTCTGAAGTCAAGGTGTCAGCAAGGCCATGCTCCCTTCTAAGGCTCTAGCGGAGAATTCCTTGCCTCTGCCAGCGCCAAGTGGCTGCCAGCCATCCTTGGCCTCATTCGCTTGGGGACAGATCACGCCAATCTCTGCCCCCATCTTCACACGACATCGGTATCTTCTTTCCTGTCTCTTTATAAGGACAATTGTCATTGGGTTTAGGGCCCACCCTGTTAATCCAGGACAATCTCATCTCAAGATCCTTAACCTAATTACATCTGCAAATACCTTTTTTCCAATAAAGGTCACATTCACAGATTCCCAGGATGTGAACACAAATGTATCTTTTTGGAGGCTGCTGTTCAACACCAGCTCAAAAGTCCAGAAAAGGTCGCTCGTTGGATTTATTGAATGCCAGCTCTATGCCGGACTCATGCTGGACTCTGTCTTTTGTAGCCCCCCCGACACACTGGAGGCCTCGCAGCTTCTTGGACAATTACTGCGCCTTCATCCTGCGGTCAGTGCCTGGCCACGCAGCTATTCGCAGCTGTCACCCTCCAGCAACCCAGGGCCCCAAACAGCAGGGGAGGGCTAGGGCTTACCAAGCAAGGGGCCACTTCTTCCCGGTCAGTCTGGCTGTGAAATTATCACAGGCACCCAGGAAAAGAACCCAAGTTGGGAAGTCAGCACAATATATCCAGACGTCAGCCAAGCCGCCTGAGAGCCCCTCATCGGGCATCTGAACTGAGAGACTATGTCAGTTTCCTAGGTGATAGGGTTTGGCCGTGTCCTCACCCAAATCTCATCTTGAACTATAGCTCCCATAATTCCCACATGTTATGCAAGTGACCTGGTGGGAAATAACTGAATCATGAGGCTGGTTCCCCTCATACGGTTTTTGCAGTAGTGAATAAGTCTCACAAGATCATATGGTTTTATAAGGGATTTCCCCTTTCACTTGATTCATTCATTCTCTCTTGTCTGCCACCATGTAAGACATGCCTTTCACCTTCTGCCATGATGGTGTGGCCTCCCCAGCCACATGGAACTATGAGTCCATTAAGCCTCTTTTTCTTTCTTCTTCTTTTTTTTTTTTTTTTTTTTGAGACAAGACTCTCGCACTGTCACCCAGGCTGTAGTACAGTGGTGTGATCTCAGCTCACTGCAATCTCTGCCTCCTAGGTTCAAGCAATTCTCCTGCCTCAGCCTCCTGAGTAGCTGGGACTACAGGTGTGTACCACCATGCTCAGCTAATTTTTTTGTATTTTTAGTAGAGACAGGGTTTCACCATGTTGGCCAGAATGGTCTCGATCTCCTGACCTCGTGATCCGCCCACCTCAGCCTCCCAAAGTGCTGGGATTACAGGCTTGAGTCACGGCGCCCGGCCAAGCCTCTTTTTCTTTATGAAGTACCCAGTCTCAGATATGTCTTTATCAACAACTGAAAATGGACTAACACACTAGGACTGCCAGAACAAAGCCCCTCAAATTGGATGGCTTCATCAGTGGAAACTGATTCTCTCTCAGTTTTAGAGGCCAGAAGTCCAAAATCAAGGTGTCAGCAGGGCTGTGTTCTCTCTGAAATTCTGGGTAAAATCCTTCATCGCCTCTTCTGGTTTCTTCTGCTGGTGGCCGCCAGCCCCTGGCATCGCTCTGGTCTCTGCCTCTGACTGCACGTGGCCTTCTCCCTGCGTGCCTCGCGTCTGTCTCTACGCCCCCATCCCTCTTCTTATTAGGATACTGGTCATGTTGGATTAAGGGCCTACCCTTCTCCAGGGTGACCTCATCTTAACTGCACCTGCAATGGCCCTATTTCCAAATGAGATCACGTTCTGAGGTATTAGGGGAGAGAACTTCAACGTATTTTGGGAGGGCACGATGGAGCCCACAGCAATAAGCAAAGGGCAACACATGGTCCAACTCGGGCTGCATGAGGTTCCTGTGGGACGGCCACACCCACATACCTGCTGTCCGTGGCAGTCCTTTGCGGGGCCCAGGCCTACCTCACTGGCGGGGAGTAAACTCAGATCCAGAGCACTCCTCTCAGTGGGGAGGAGGACAGCCCTGGCGGACCCAAGCTGCCCCAGGCTGGAGGTGCTGGGGGCTGTGCACCTGTCCCTCCCCATCTGGCCTGCGCAAACCACCCGCTCTCATTCCCTGTGCCTCCTTCTCTACCCACCTCCCTTCTTCAGCTCCTGGTCACCAACAGCTGGCAGCTGGTGCTTATTTGTGATGTCAGACCATGTCACTCTGTCCAACACCCCAGGGGCTTGTGTCTCACTCAGAGGGGAATCCCAAGTTCTTCGCTGGCCCCAGTGCCCTGCACTGGCCGGGCGCCTCTGGTTGGCCTCTCCATGTCCACCCCCCACTTCACCACTCTGCTCTCTGCAGGTCCCTGGCCCAGGAAGCCAGCCTGCAACAGGTCCTCTGGCTTTGCATTGGGTTCCAACAATAAGGGAACCTGGGCAGGAGACTGGGTGGGAGGAGAATGGAGTTGGGGTGCTCATTCCCCCCAGGCTTCTCCCTGCAGGGGTCCCCATGGGCCAGCAGTTGCCAATCAACTGGAAGCAGCCCTCTCCTCTCTCCCCAGGTTTCTGTGGCTTCTCTTTTCTTTTTCTTTTCTTTTTGAGACATGTCTTGCTCTTGTTGCCCAGGCTGGAATGCAATGGAGTGATCTCAGCTCACTGCAATCTCTGCCTCCTGGATTCAAGCAATTCTCCTGTCTCAGCCTCCTGAGTAGCTGGGATTACAGGCATGTGCCGCTAGGCCTGGCCAATTTTTGTATTTTTAATAGAGACGGGGTCTCTCCATGTTGGTCAGGCTGGTCTCGAAACTCTCAACCTCAGGTGATTCGGCCACCTGGGCCTCCCAAAGTGCTGGGATTACAGGCATGAGCCGCCGTGCCCAGCCTAGCTTCTCTTTTCTTGCCTCTTTAATTCCAGGGGTGGTAATGGCATCTGGGGTAGGCGGTATTGTGCTATTCCTTGAGGTGTCTCTACATCTGCCTACTCTTTGCAGCAGTCCCTTAAGTAAACTCCCCCCTAGTCCTCCAACGTGAGCAGGCCATCTGCTTCCTGCCAGGATTTTGACTGACATCCCCTTCTTGTCTCTCTGGCCCTGCCTTCTAGCGTTCTCCCTCTCTGTCACTCCTACCTTTGCACAGGCTTTGTTTTCTTGCCTTCTCTTTCCTGATGCTCTTATCCATACAACTTAGCCTCTCGCCCCTTTGCAAGGCCTCTCTCAGCTATGGCATGCGAAGTGCTGCCTGCCCTGACGACTTTAAAACTGAGCACACTCAGAAACTCTGGCTTCAAAGAGCTCAGCCTCAAGCAGCTATGGCACCCCGCAGCCCCCAGCATTTCCAAGCCCCCTCAGCCTTCTCGATTGTTGTCAGAATGCTGTCCCCTTCCAGGACACTACACAGCATGTGCATCTGAACGCTGTCCCCTTCCAGGACACTACACAGCATGTGCATCTGTTATATTTGTCATCTGTCTCCCCTGCCTCTAGGATAGAAGTTCCACGGGGGCAGGAATGTTGGACTATTTGGTTGGTTCTGGATGGATCCCCAGTACCTAGAACGGTGGCATGGACGAGGCATTCCTGCATTCACGCATCCGTTCCACAGACAGGACTGCCCGTCCGCAATGTGTCAGGCGCTGTCTAGGCAAATGCAGCCTTCATCCCCATTCCTTGCCCCTTTGATTTCTTTCCCTTACTTGGCCTCTGCTGCCAGACCCTCTGGCCCCATGCTGCCATCCAGAGTGCCAGCCTTCCAGGCAGCAGCCAGAGCTAGGCCTGAGACCTGCTGTGCTCCATGGCTGGATCTTGGAGAGCAAGCGAGCCCCTTCCATGCGGCAGGCTCACAGGCGGGCCTCTCCTGGCTGCCTCCCGCTGCTGTGTGAGGCTGAGCTCTTTGAAGCCGGAGTTTCTGAGCTGGCTCATTTTTAAACAATGATAGGATTTCCACGTTCAGCACTTCCTCACAGGCCCTCGGTAACTGCCTCGGCAGGCTTCCTTCCAGTCCCGCTATAAATCGCTCCTGAGTCAACCTCTTTCTGTTCAGTGTGAGCTTAGCAGCACCTCACTTCCAAAACGCACATCATCAGAGCGTGACAAGACCGCATCTACAGAGATGAGGCGTTTCTCTCCAGCATCTCTCAGGCACAATGAGCATGGAGGTCGCCAGAGACTTTCCTGCCACTTTCCCTCAGGGTTCTGGAAATGTAGCTAAAAATGTAAGCCCAAAAGAAAAGAAAAACAAAAATAACTGTGCATGCAAAAGAACCTTGTTTCAGCAGGCCTGTTGCACCTTTTATTTTATAAAAGCGAGGGGGCTGCTGATTGATTGGAGTTTTACCTGCTGAAGCCCTAAAGATGGCAAACACCCTCAAAGAGAACTGCAAATAAAATGAATTCTAAGGTCAGGCACAGCGGCTCACGCCTGTAATGCCCAGCACTTTGAGAGGCCGAGGCAGGAGGACCACTTGAGGTCAGAAGTTAGAGACCAGCCAGGCCAACATGGTGAAACCTTGTGTCTACTAAAAATACAAAAATTAGCTGGGTGTGATGGTGCACACCTGTAGTCCCAGCTACTCAGGCTGAGGCAGGAGAATTGCTTGAACTCGGGAGGCAGAGGTTGCAGTGAGCCGAGATCGCGCCAAGACTCTGTCTCCAAAAAGAAAAGAAAAAAGTGAGGGGGAATTCTAGGACCTGTCTCAAGCTTCACTGAAGAGAGTAGGAACTAGGAGGGCCAGTGACGCTCAAGGTGTTGCATGTGGTGGGTGGCAGGCATCCCTGGTGCCTTCCGAGGGCGGGCAGAACAAGGGAGACAGGACTTCTTCACTCTGCTCCAGTTCCAAGATATGGGGGAAAAGGGATAATGCTGAGAATCCTGCGGGGTTCCCCTGGGCACACAGCGAAAAGACACCGCCCTCGGACAGCACACAGAGCTTCTGTGATCTTACCGCCTTCAAGGTAAGGACGAAAGGAAAAATGTGGCTGAAGTGAACTGAGAGAAAGCAAAGTGACTGCACACGGGGATACACCTGACGAGCCCTCGCCCCCCTCCTCTAAACCCAGGCATGTGTGGTGCACGGCCTGCCTCCCAGTGGATGGGACCCCACGAGAAGCTTGGGGGCACAGGTCAGAGCTCCAGGGCACTCCGGCCTGTGGAGAACTAGGAGTGGCCCGATGTGGGATGCAGTGCAACCTTTTAGACAGAAGCCTCCTCCCACCCTCCAGCCCTAAGACCACAGGGATGCAGAAAGACCCTTGAGAGGCTGGGGTTTGCCTGTGAAGGCTCCACGCCTCCTTAGGGAAACTGCAGACTCCCCATGACCTGAGGTTTCCCCAGGCAGTAGGACCAGAGCCCCAGCACAAAGGGCTTCTCCTCCCCTCACCACAGCATCACGGCAGCACCGCTGCACAGCACCCCCCAGCAGCCTGGGAAGCCCCGGAGGCAACCCCTGCACACTCAGGAGGGGTCCTCAGGGATTTCTCTGCCCTACCCTGCTGAAGCCAGCTGCCTGGGAATCCATTCTCACAGGCACTCTTAGGGAACCACAGCTCAGGGAGCTGTCCCTTAGCGCTCCCCAGCTGCCCGTCCAAAGGTCCAAAGGGGCACAGGGCGTGCTGCCCTCTGGGGCATCCTCATGGGGACCCCTGCGATCTGCCAGCAGGGAGCAGAGTTCTCCTCTTCCTACTTCTCTTCCTTCTCTTCCTCATCTTTCTCCTTCTCCTCTTCCTCCCCCTCACCTCGCTGACACCGGGCATCAAATCAGCCCTGGTGGGGCCCTTGTGTCCCCAAAGAGTGTTTTGCCTGGGCAGGGCCAGGCCAAGAGGGACCTAAGAGAGACTCCACCTGTGTTCTCCTCCTCTGCAGAGCCCGGAGCCCATGCAAAGCTCCTCCCCTCCAGCCTAACTCCCTCAGGGGCGTTGTTCATGGTCCCCGCCCTTTGCTTCACTGCACTTGCTCAGAGGGCACTAAACCACCACAGCGACAGGCCCACGGATTCTCAGCTATTGTTTGTCTCTGTTTCTCAAGTCAGCTTTTCTCGACACTGGATTAAAAGTGCTTGCAAGGTGTGGAGCACCAGGGAGGCCAGCGAGGCGGCCCAGGGCGCTTGGGCTGTTCACAGCCTGGGTCTGAACCTTGCCCTGTCCACCCACACCCTCCCTCGCTTTCTACTCTTGAGCCTCCTGGCAAAGCCCACCCCGGGTTGCACCCTGGGTTCCCATCCTCTCCTTGCCTCTTGCACTTGGCACGCTCTTCCTGGCCTTGACCTTGACTTCCCCTTGACAGTTTTCAGGTTCACACCCCAACACGTCCTGCTGGTCTGTCTTTAGCAAATGTTTCACCAGCTCATCCTGGTCCCAACACCCTCTTATTCTGGAAACGTCACTTCCACGCTTCACCCACTGTGGGTGGTGCTGAACAGACACTATTCCTATACTTGCTGGGGCAGAGTGGAGGCAGGTGTTATGTCAACCTTAGATGTACCTCCCAGTGGGGCTAAGGGCATGGAAACAGTGGATGGGTGCATCATTCATGTGGCTACAGTGTAATAGTATATAGTATAGTAGTGTATAGTATATAGTGTATAGTAGCTTTAGTGTAATCTGGAATATGAACAACTCAGGAGGGATGTTCGTGGTACAGTCTAATTGGATAGGCTGGGCAGGGAGAGGGACTGGTTCTAGACCCGCCCATGGTGGAGTTGTGAGGAATGGAGCCAGGGGTAGGCCAGGGGAAGGAAGCAGTGGAAAGTGCCTCCCAAAAGCCCTCCTATACTAAGGAGATACCATGGTGCCTGGAGAGGACACTGATTAGCAACAGACAGTCGTCCAAATAACGAGGGACTAAGGAAGGTCAGGTGATGTTGATAGAGGACCCAGGTGCAGGAAATAACTAACACTCCAACATAAACAAGTGGTAGAGTGGGTAAGTGAAAAGGAGCAAAAGGCTAGTGACAGTCGCGCACAGCGGCTCACACCTGTAATCCCAGCACTTTGGGAGGCCAAGACAGGCGGATCATGAGGTCAGGATATCAAGACCATCGCGGCTAACACGGTGAAACCCCGTCTCTACTAAAAATGTAAAAAATTAGCCGGGCATGGTGGCACGAGCCTGTAGTCCCAGCTACTCGGGAGGCTGAGGCAGGAGAATCACCTGACCCCAGGAGGCGGAGGTTGCAGTGAGCTAAGATCACACCACTGCACTTCCAGCCTGGGCGACAGAGCTAGTGCTTATGCCTGGGGAGTGAGATTGAGTTATTAAATGGCGAGTGCCAGAGAGCTGGGCATAGAATGCTTCACGTTCTCCTGCGCAAGGTTTAACAAACGTCAGTGCTTTTTGGAACTGGCAGGTAACATAAAATGTAAGACAGTAGGGAGGGTGGGATCATGCCCGCTGCAGAGGGCACAGCTGTGGTTGCCGTCACTCTCCAGGCATCTGCCAGGGTTTACCGTCCCCTCCTCCTCTAAAGTTAGGAGAGTCATGCAGCTTGCCCTGGCAATGAAATCTGGACAGAAGGGGCACATGTCCTTCCAGGACAGAGATTCAAGAATCAGCAAGCCGGTCACTCTGCCTCCTTCCCGTCACTGTGGCCGTGGTCCTGCAGGCCCATGTCAAGAGAAAGCCACTAAGAGCCTGAGTCCCTGAGTGGATGCTGTGAGAAGAATACATCCTTGGACAGGCAACATGAATAAGAAATAAACTCTAGTTGTGTTCAGCCCCTATGGTGTGGGAGTTATTTGTTGGTTTTTTTTTTTTTTTTTTTTTTTT
>NW_016107508.1:1545153-1560009 GCF_001604975.1 Cebus imitator | reverse complement strand
CAGTCTGGGTAACAGCAAGACCCTGTCTTTGTGGTTGTTGATGTTGAGACAGAGTCTTGCTCTGTTGCCCAGGCTGGAGTGCAGTGGCGTAATCTCGGCTCACTGCAACCTCTGCCTCCCAGGTTCAAGCCATTCTGCTGCCTCAGCCTCCCGAGTAGCTGGGATTACAGGTGTGCACCATCACACCTGGCTAATTTTTGTATTTTTAGTAGAGGTGGGGTTTCATGGTGTTGGTCAGGCTGGTCTTGAACTCCTAGCCTCATAATCTGCCTGCCTCGGCCCCCTAAAGTGCTGAGATTACAGGTGTGAGGGGAGTTACTCGTTACTGCAGTACCGCCTAACCTAGCCCAGCCACTGGAAAGGCAAATTTTTTTAAAACACCTTGCTGGCCAAACAAAAGTCAGTAGTGGTGGAACCTGGCCCATGGCAGAGCCAGATTATCACCCCTGGCTAGAAATTGTCAAAATACTGAATCTCAGTCAGCTGTCCCATCTTTGGTAAAGTAACAGTCCTAGATCCTGAAGCATAAAGGACCCAACAGATGGCTTACCAATGAACACTGTTGCCACCTTTCCACTTCTCTCCTTTCTGTCCTTATCCGCTCCTTCTTCTTCCCATCACCAGACTTCTGTGACTTTTCTCCCATTCATCTGTCCATGAGTTACTGTGACAAAGTTTTTCTTCATCAGGAACTCCCAGGAGTTCTGAGTCTTTTGCCAGCCTTATGTGGTTGAAAAGACTAACCACCAAAAGGCAATTCCTCAGTACCTGGGATTTCCCATTTCATGGTGAAATCATAGAATCAGCATCAAGAGTGTTCAATGGTGTCCACTAGGAACAGGATGAAACCTGGTCCAGGCAGGAGCAGACGTGGGGAAGAGCTTTGGCTGCATGAGTGGTCCCTAGAAATAGACACTGCCTAATACGTAATTCTTAGAGCGGGAGAGGGAATGACACTGAACTTGAATCTGATTGGTGTCACCCTCCTAGGAGAGAGTTCATCTCGAGTGAATCCATCAAGGCGGGAGACGGCATCGAGGTTTGGAGGCACCAAGCCCCAGAGATGGGAGGCTGCCTGTCTTAGTCCATTTTGTGTTGCTATACATAACCTGAGCTGGGTTACGTATAAAGAAAAGAGGATTATTTGGTTCGTGGTTCTGCTGGCTAGAAGATGGGGCATGTGGTGAAGGCCTCAGGCTGCTTCTACTCATGGCAGAAGGGGACCTGTGTATGCAGAGATCACATGGCAACAGAGGGAGCAAGAGAGGTGGGGGGAGGTGCCAGGCTCTTCTTAACGACCAACTCTCTGGAGGGAACTAACAGAGTGAGAACCACTCCCCTCACTTCCTCCCACAGGGAGGGCATTAATCTATTTATGAGGGATCCACCCACAACACAAACACCCCCCTTAGGACCCACCTCCAACATGGGGGATCACATTTCAATGTGAGATTTGGAGGGGATAAACACCCCAACTATCACACCACCTCCATGTCCCTGTTTCCTCCTCTGTACAATGGAACAATACAGACTCACCAAGTGCCTCCTCTGAACTAGACTCTGTGCCAGGCCCTGAGGAAGCAGAGATGAATGTGCCTGGGACCTTTCCTCAGGGATCTCACTGAGTTGAGCGCAGTGTGGCAGAATGTGCCGGTCTGTGAATTGTTCATTCCCAGTATGCAATATGATTAGGAGCGTTCACCAGGATGCAAATCCATTTTCATCACTAGGCACACCGTCTAGATCAGTTGATTTTTTATAGCAAGCAAGGGAGTGATTTACAACTTCTTTATTTTGAAAGGTAGCACACAGTTGGTGACACAGATCTATGGACCACACTCTGAACAGTACCATCTAATAGCTTTGAGACTTGCTCTAAAGAATTAGCAGAAGTGAAAGCGTGATGCTGGTACAGTAATAACAGAAACTATTAAGGCCCCTCCACATCCTCTTGGCACTCACCACCAGGTTCCTCCTGAAAAAGCCTGCAAGGCTCCACCTGCAGGCTTTCTCTGAGGGCCAGCAGGAAGGCCCAACAGATGCTGGAGCGTTGATGCCCCGAGGTGCACCCTTCAATAAATGATGAGCAGGACATCGAGGATAAATAGCCCAGTGTTGCTGGGCGCGGTGGCTCACGCCTGTAATCCCAGCACTTTGGGAGGCCAAAGAAGGTGGATCATGAGGTCAAGAGATCGAGACCATCCTGGCCAACAGGGTGAAACCCCTTCTGTGCTAAAAATACAAAAAATTAGCTGGGCGTGGTGGCGCACACCTGTAGTCCCAGCCACTTGGGAGGCTAAGGCAGGAGAATCGCTTGAACCCGGGAGGCAGAGGTTGCAGTGAGTCGAGATCACGCCACTGCATTCCACTCTGGGCAACAGAATGAGACTCTTATCTCAAAAAAAAAAAAAAAAAAAGCCCAGTGTTTGCCCCAGGGTGGGACAATTCAGTGCACATTGTATGCTTTCTCTCAGATGTGGCAGCAGGACCACACCCAGCTGTCCAGGGTATAACCTTGTTAGCAAACCCTGATTGGCTCATCCCTTCCCTCCCTCACACACCTATTCTTCTGCCAGTGCCTTCTGAGGTCTCCTCCCAATCACACTCCTTGCACACACACCCTTGTCTCAGAATCTGCTCCTGGGAAAGCCCTATCCAAGACACTGTACTAAGGTACCCACCCCAGTGGTCAAACGGTAGCACTTCTCTTTTCTGAACACTGTTGAGGTGACGAGAAAAGGGGCCCTTAGAGTTTGTGCTGTCCTTGAGAGCCTCGCGTGTTTCCTAGTACCACGTCACGTCACCCGCCACTTAGATTTGCCCACAGGTCCAGGTTTAACGTTCTGATATTATTAACTTTAGGGAGATGATGCCGTGGAGTGGAAAGAGGAAAAGAATGCACTTTTGGATACCCGGAACAGAACTCTTGATTTTGCCCCAAACCTCTTCCTCTCCATGGGCTTCACCATCCCCCGCACCCCCGTCCCCCTGCCCAAGCCCCACCCCAAGGTGTCAGCCTTGATTCTTCCCTTTTCTGCAGACTGTGCGTCCAACCCATTGGCAGGCCCTGTGGTCTGTGACTTGAAAATCTAGGTGGAATCTGTTCGCCTCTCTCTAAACCTCTCCCAATTCCCAGCCACCATCAGCTCTCTCTGGGGCTACACTAATGGCCTCCTAATGGGTCTTGCTGCCTCCATGTTGCTCCTTAAAATCCAATTTCCACACGGTGTCCAGAGAGACCTGCCAAAAATGTAAATCAGATATGCCTTTCAGTGACTTCTCATCTCAATCAGAATAATATCCAGACCCTTCACTGTGGCCCACCAGGCCCCACGGGATCTGGCTTCTGACTTTCTCCAACCCAAGCCTCTGAACTCTAATCACAATGGCCTCAGATGTCCCCAGTTCTTTCCTGCCACAGGGACTTTGACTTCTTACTCTCTCTGCCTGGAAAGCCTTTCCCTGCGCCTTCACGTAAGGATGGTGGCTCCTTCTCATCTGCCAAGGCTTCATTCCGATGTGACTCCTTGATGAACTTAATTACCCTATCTAAAATGTCACCTAACACACACCGGAAACCCCAATTATTTTCCATCACAGCACCTATTTATTACCATTCTAGCGATGATCACTAATCTGCAGTGGTCTTATTAGTTTACCTGTGTATTGCCAGCCTCCCCTACGGGAATGGAAGTTCCACAAAAGCCCAGATTCGTCCATCTCCTTTGCATTACATCCCCAGCCCTTGCAGGGTGCCCAACATCATACAGGAAGTGCTTAAAACGTTCTGTTTTTCCTTAGAGCAGAGGTTTCATTACGTCTCTTTTTTAGTTTTTTGGGGGTAAAATATACATAGCATACAATTCGCCATTGTAACCATTGCCACTTCAGTGGCACCAAGTGCATTCACAATGTTGCCCACCATCGCCACCATCCAGCTCCAGAACTTTATTTTCCCAAAATGAAACTCTGTGCCTGTAAAACAGTAACTCCCTGTATTAGTCTGTTTTCATGCTGCTAAGAAAGACATACCTAAGGCTGTGTAACTATTTATAAAGAAAAGAGGTTTAATGGATTCACAGTTTCATGTGGCTAGGGGTGCCTTACAATCATGGCAGAAGGTGAAAGGCACATCTTACATGGTGGTGGGCAAGAGAGAATGAGAGCCGAGCAAAAGGGGAAACCCCTATAAAATCATCAGATCTCATGAGACTTAGTCACTATCATGAGAATAGTATGGGGGAAACTGCCCCCGTGATTCAGTAATCTCCCACTGGGTCCCCCCCATAGCACATGGGGATTATGGGATCTACGGTTCAAGATGAAATTTGGGTGGGGCACAAACCACATCGCTTCCCGTTCCCACTCACCTAGCCCCTCGTACCCACTATTCTACTTGCCACCTTTATGAATTCAACTCCTCTACCTAGTTTATACAAGTGGAATCACACAATGTTCATTCTTTGGTATCTGGCTTATTTCACTCAGCTTTTTTCAAGCTTCATCCATGTTGTAAGATGTACCAGAATTTTCTTCCTTTTTAAGGCTAAATAATATTCCATGTATGTATAAACCACATTTTGTTTATCCATTCATTTGTTGATGGACAATGCTTCTGTTTTGTTCTGTGTTTTAAGTCACAATCGCTTCGAGTTCTGCCTCTGGCGCTTAATACATAACCTTGTGCAGATTATTTTACCTGAGACTATTTCCTTCTATGTAAAACAGGGATAATGTACCAATTACCTTACATAAAGCCCTGGCGCAGTCTTACACACAGGGAAATTTAGCAAATGCTGTTTTCTTCTGTGTCTGTCAGAATATTTTCAACTGGCCGAGCATGGTGTCTCATACATCTTTTTAGTTTTTTAGGCAGAAAACTAAAAAAAGAGACGTAATAAAATGTCTGCTCTTTACAAAAATGTATTAAGCATTTCCTGCAATGATGTCGGGCACCCTGCAAGTTTTGGAGAGGTAATCCCAACATTTTGGGAGGCCGATGCAGATGCATCACTTGAGCCCAAGAGCTTGAGACCAGTCTTAGCAACATAAAAAGACCTCACTTCTACCAAAAATAAAATTAACCAGGTGTGGTGGCATCACGCCTGTGGTCCCAGCTGCTCAGGAGCCTGAGGTGGGAGGATCACTTGAGCCCTGGAGACTGAGGCTGCAGTGAGCTATGATGGTGCCATTGCACTCCAACCTGGGACAAAATACGCAACTGCTAGGGCATTAAATAATAAGGGGCTTCGGTGTCTCACATCGTCAGAAAACCTACCTTAGGGGAGCTCCAGGGTTGGTTCTCGAGGATGTCATCGGGACTCAGACTCTTTTCCACGTGTCTGCTCAGGCTTCCTCAGCATAATGACTTGATCCTAAGCTTGTCCTTGTGTTCCCAAGATGATGGTTCCAACATCACATATGGGTATGACAATATTTGGAGGGAGAGGAAGAGCACTTCCACGCAGGCATCTCCTTGAATTAGGGAAGAAAACCTTACCCAGAAGACACAAAGAAACCCCTCCTCCTATGGGTCCCACTGGCCAAGATTAGAACACATGCACCCATTTTTGTTGCAAAGGAGGATGGGAATGTCACGTATCTGGCCACGTCAGCCCTTTGCTGGGGGAGAGGAAGAAGGGCCGAGACGGATGGTAGGGTGCAGCTAAGCGCTTCCCTGCGTCTTTCTTCCCTTTCCTCTCTGCTCTTGCGCTTCCTTTTCCCGAAGCACCCTCAGCCTTTGTTGGTTTTGAATTAGGGAGTCTGCACCTTTCTCACAGCTGTGTATTTGAAAAGAGAGGCTGCAGGTGTTGTTTTGCAGGTGTGTGGGCGTTTGGAGAATGAGGCCCCGGACTGTTGGTGTATTGAGAGCATGAGCTGGGGGATAGAAAGAACTCCTCAGAAAGAAATCCAGGTGTCCCTGGAGGGAGGAAGCAGACAGACCACTCAGCAGCCTGGGGGGCCAACAGAGGCTGAGATGGGTGGAAGGGTGAGAAGCCTGGCTGGCCTTGAGTTGAGCCAGAGGTTCTCTGGGAACAGTTTAAGGAGGAAAGAGGGGAGAAAAGCGATTTTATTTCAAAACCTCCATTTGGCCTCTTCTCTTCCTCCTCATACCACCCTGCCCTTCGTCTCCTCCTTCCTGTTCCTTCGGGGCTCTGATGCTACTCAAAGCTCCAGCCTCAGCTGTGCAGGTCCAGGGAGGAGACGCCTCACTCGCTCCTCCTTCTGTTATTAGAGGACTTGTCTGCCCCTAAGCCAAAAAAGGACATAATGGACATTCCTGATTTTTTTTTTCTTGAGACATAGTCTGACTCTGTCACCCATGCTGGAGGGCGGGCAGTGGCACAATCTCTGCTCACGGCAACCTCTGCTTCCCAAGCTCAAGCGATTCTCCTGCCTTAGCCTCCCGAGTAGCTGGGACTACAGGCGCATGCCACCACACTTGGCTAATTTTTGTATTTTTTGTTGAGACAGGGTTTCGCCTTGTTGGCCAGGCTAATCTTAAACTCCTGACCTCAAGTGATCTGCCCACCTCTGCCTCCCAAAGTGCTGGGATTACAGGTGTGGGCCACTGAGCCTGGCCTGAAAAAGGACAGTCCTTACATGGTAATGAAGGGCCCTGAGGAGACTTCAGCGTGGGCAGGGCTGACAGGACCAGCTGAAGCCATCGGGAAACCTGGAGCTCTTCACTCTCACGGGGGACAAAGTGCATGTATGTATTTCACAAAGACTTATGAAAATCAAAATGCAAGCCACAGACTGGGAGGAAATATTTTTCTGTGAAGAAATCCTGTCTTTTTATTTTAATAAGTCTTTCAAAGAGCAGAAGTTTTAAATATTGATGAAGTGCATCTTATTATTTTTTCTTTTATGATTCATCCTTGTTTTCTAAGAAATACTGACCTAACCCAAAGTATCAAAGATTTTCTCCTGTTTTCTAGAAGTTTTATAATTTTAGCTTTTGTATTTACATCTATGACCTATTTAAAATTAATTTTTTTGTTGTTTTACAAACTATCACTGTGTCATCCAGGCTGGATTTCCACTGCATGATCTCAGCTCACTGTAACGTCTGCCTCCTGGGTTCAAGTGATTCTCCTGCCTCAGCCTCCCACGTAGCTGGAATTACAGGTGTACACCACAACACCCGACTAATTTTTGTATTGTTAGTAGAGACGGGGTTTCACCATGTTGGCCAGGCTGGCCTCCAACTCCTGATCTTAAGTGATCTGCTTGCCTCGGCCTCCCAAAGTGCTGGGATTACAGTTGTGAGCCACCGCGCCCAGCCTCAAATTAATTTTTGTTTATGGTATGTGGTTGTCTGTCCACAGTTTTTAACCCAGAACTAAGTGGTTCTGGATCCTGGGAGTGTCATTTAGGCATTGTCTTAAGCTCTGCTACGTAGTATGCAGTTAACAGCTTGGTCCTTGTTGGAAAGATACAGTTGGAAACCCAACTTTCATACTTACTGGCCATGGTGGGCATTTATTATTCTGCTTCCCAGCATCTGAACCGCTTTATTTTGCGGTTAATCTCCCAGCTGAAAAGCTGGAGCCTGCCTCCCACTCTAGCAGTTGAAAATGCCAGATTCTCCAGTCCCCGCTTCCCTTGCAGCTAAGGCACGGGAACATGACCCAGGCCCCATGGATTCCTTGAATTCGGCCTGTGTGTTGACGGTCTCTGCCTGAAAACCTGGGATGTTTTCTGCTTTCCTGGCTGAGCACTCGCTGATGCTGGCTGAGCCTAGTGTGTACTGTGATTCGGACATTTTCGTGACCGTCACGGCTTCTCCGGCCCACCCGCTAACCTTTCTTTTTTTTTCAGGTTCATTAGAGTATATTTCATATGAAGTGACATTCACTCTTTTTAAGTGTACAGTTCTATAAATTTTGGCAAAATTTTACAGTTGCATAACCACCCCCACAATGAGCTATAGAGTATTTCCTTCACACCAAAAACTTCCCCTTTGCCCCTTCGCAGTCACCCCCCTCTCCCAGCCTCCACACCTTTGCAACAATTGACCTGATTTCTTTCCTGCAGTTTTCCCCTTTCCGGAATGTTATGAAAATAGAATCCTGCAGTGCGCTGCCTTTTGCGTCTGGCTTCTTTTACTTAGCATCACGCTTTTAAGCCACTCATGCTGCTGCATACATAAGTAGCTTGTTCCTTTTTACTGCTGAGTAGTAATTCCATTTTATGAATTTATCAGAATTTGTTCATCCTCTCACCAGTTGATGGATGTTATGAACATTTGTTTCCAGCTTGGGGCGATTATGCATGAAGCTGCTGTAGGCGTTCACATATAGATATTGGTGTCCACATGTCTTTATTTCCTTTGGATAAATACCAAGGAGTTGAATGACTACATCGTATAGTAAAATACACATATACATAACTTTATAAGGAACTGCTAAACTGTTTGCCAAGATGGCTGTGCCAGTTTTCATTTTCACCAGCAATGTGTGAGAGTTCTCGTTGTTCCATATCCTCACCAGTATTTGATATCATCAAGTTTTTAAAATTTGAGCCATTTTATGGCCAAGAAACAGAGGAAAAAATGCTCAACATCACTAATGATCAGGGAAATACAAATCAAAACCACAATGTGATATCACTTTACTCCTGCAAGAATTGCCATAATCAAAAAATAAGAAAAAACAGAGTGCAGTGGCTTACGCCTGTAATCCCAGCATTTTGGGAGGCCAAAGTGGGCAGATCATTTGAGGCCAGGAGTTCGAGACCAGCCTGGCCAACATGGTGAAACCCCATCTCTAACTAAAAATACAAAAAGGTAGCCGGGCATGGTGGTGTACACCTGTAATCCCAGCTACTTGGGAGGCTGAGGCAGAAGAATTGCTTGAACACAGAAGGCAGAGGTTGCAGCGAGCCAAGATCGCACCATTGCTCTCCATCGCACCTAGGCAACAAGAACGAAACTGCATCTTAAAAAATAATAAATAAATAAATGAATAATGTTGGCAGGGATGCAGTGTAAAGGGAACACTTCTACACTGCTGGTGGGAATATAAACTAGTACAACCACTATGGAAAACAGTGTGATTTCTTCAAGTACTAAAAGTAGAACTACCATTTGATCCAACCATCCCACTACTGGGTATCTACCCAGAGGAAAAGAAGTCATTATACAAAAAGGATATTGCACACACATGTTTATAGTAGCACAATTTGCAACTGCAAAAATATGGAAGCAGCCTGAATGCCCATCAATGAGTGGATAAGTAAATTGTTACACACACACACACACACACACACACACACACACACACACACCATGGAATACATTCAGCCATAAAAGGGAACGAAATAATGGCATTCGCAGCAACCTGGGTGGGATTGGAGACCATTATTCTAAGTGAAGTAACCCAGAAATGGAAAATCAAACATCGTATGTTCTCACTCATAAGTGGGAGCTAAGCTATGTGGATGCAAAGGCATAAGAATGAAACAGTGGACTTTGGGGACTTGGAGGAAAGGGTGGGAGGGAGTTGACAGATAAAAGACTGCAAAATGGGTGCAGTGTATACTCCCTGGGTGTTGGGTGCACTACAGCTTCATAAATCAATACTAAAGAACTTATGTAACCACATACCACCTGTTCCCCAAAAACCTATGGGAATAATAAAAATAAAAACATTTTTGAGCCACTTTAGTAGGTGTGTGGTGATATTTCATAATGATTTTAATTTGCATTTGTCTAATTACAAATGCTGTTGAGCATCTTTTCATGTGCTATTTGCTATTCTCATATCTTCTTTGGTGAATTATCTATTTAAATCTTTTGGTAATTTTTTATTGTTTTTTTTTTATTATTTTTGAGTTTTAAGAGTTCTTTATACATTGTTGTTACCAGTCCTTTATCAGATTTTTTTTTTTACAAATATTTCCTCCCAGTCTGTGGCTTGTCTTTTTGTTTTCAGAAGTCTTTCAAAGAGCAGAAGTGTTCAATTTTGATGAAGTTCATCTTATTTTTTTTTGTGACTCATGATTTTTGTTTCCTAAGAAATATTTATGTAACCCAAGGTATCAAAGATTTTCTCCTGTTTTCTAGAAGTTATATGATTTTAGCCTTTACATTAACATCTATGACCCATGTTTCAAATGAGAGAATTAGCAAAGAATTTATGGCCATCTTTACCACATTTCTCAAACTATATATATGTATTGAGCACCTACTACCTGGCAGGCATTTTTGTAAGTCCTGGGGATGCAGAGGTGATAAGATAAAGTTCCTGCTCTTATGGAGCTTACATTTGAGTGTGAGGGCCACAGACAATAAAGTGAGCAAATAAAGCTAAACAAGCAATATATATACTTACACATATATATATTGAATTAGCTAATTAAATGTGTCCCCCTTGCTCCAAAGTCCCGGAAGCTTTAGCTGTACTTTGCTTTGGGCACTGTTGCCTTTCTCCCTTATACTTCAGGTATTGATTTTCCAGTTAGTATCTTTTGGGGGACTGGCCATTTCTATCCCAGCCATCTCTAAGAGTTGCGTGGGGAGCAGACTTCCAACAGTGACTGCACAGTTCCAAGCAGGGAGCTCTGGAGTCAGATAGTGTGGGTGAAATCCCAGCTCTGCCAATCTGCCAACCATGTGGTCCTGGCAAGTAACTTCATTTCTCTGTGCCTCGGTTTCCCCACCCATAAACAGAAGAACTGGCGCTAATCACAGAACCCATTTCCTAGAGTTGTGCCTCTCACAGCAGTGCCGGCACATAGTAGGTGCTAGATCAGTGTTTGTTGAATGAGTGGACAGCTCTTGAAGCCTCTGACGGACGTGAGTCAGCTCTTCTGCTGCAGGTGGTCCAGCCAGCATGTAGCAGCCACGCACCCACACGCTGGCCGGCACAAGCGTGCACAGGAGCCAGGCTAAAGTAGGCTCCATGGCGCATGTTCCCAAATAAGCCTTCACAATGGTGATGAGCAGGCATGCTGCACCTGTCATTTCAAGAAAAATAAGTAGACATTCCCCTCAGGGGCTGCAGCGAGGCCAACTCCATGCCAGCACATCCCTGAGAAGGCGGACAGGCTCCGGGAGCAGGAGCAAGCCTCATTAATAATTAACACCTCACAGTGAGAGATTTTTTTGCCAAAGTCAGAGCTTTGTAGCGCAGAGTCAGAATTTAAATCCCATAACTGCATGGCCCGGGACAGCGGCTCAACCTGACACAGCCTCAGTTCCTGGTCTGTGAATCGGGAATGCTCCACCCTTCTGGGTGGTTTGTGCTAGCAACATGTTGTGAGTTCTGAGTGTTGCCACACCAGTGTTAAGCCGAATGGCTTACCTCATGTGCCTTCCAGGCCCGGGGAAGTAGGCTAAGGCCAGCCTGGGAAGATTATTTGCAGGGAATTAAAGCGGGAGAGAGCAGGATTAGGGCAACCTTCCAACCAGGGGCCCAGCAGCTCCCATCTGCAAAGGACTGATGCTCCCTTTAGCTGAGAATGAGCACTCACTGCTCTAAATGTTTACAAAGGGTTGACAGGAGGAAGAGTCAGTCATGAGCTAGAGAAGCTGGCTGAGGGGATACCCTCAACCTAAGGAGGCAATACTTTAAGGCCAGCGCTGCTATGTTCCCCACCTGTCCCCTCCTCCACGACCTCTCACCAGCAGGGTTACGGCCAGCATGCACCAGTTCTGCAGATGACAGCTGGTGTCATCCGGAAATGAGGAGACCTGGCCTGGTCCCTGCCCTGCCACTCACCAGGACACCTGGGCAAGCCACCTTCCCCTCTGGGCCTCATTCCTCACCTGTATAATGAGAGTGCTGGGCCAGTGACCTATCCAGCCACCTAGCTTGCTTGCCCTGAGACAGCATGATTCAAATGGGAGGGGAAGGGATTGAGGAGAAAGAAGGGAATTCCTACCAGGTTTAAAGGCAATAACAAAAAAAAAAAGAGAGAGACCAAATTGTCACCTACAGGGAGAAAGAATTCACAGTTGAATGATGACATGGTTTGGATCTGTGTCGCCTCCCAAATCTCATGTTGAAATGTAATCCCCAATGCTGGCAGTGGGGCCTGGTGGCAGGTGATTAGATCGTGGGGGCAGTTTCTCATGGTTTAACTCATCCCGCCTCAGGTGCTTTATCACGATAGTGAGTTCTCGTGAGATCTAGTTGTTTAAAGTGTGTGGCACCTCCCCATCTCTCTCTTGCTCCTGCTCCATCCATGTAAGACGTGCCTGCTTCCCCTTCTCCTTCTGCCATGGTTGTAAGTTTCCTGAGGCCTCTCCAGAAGCAGAAGCCACCCTGCCTCCTATACAGCTTGCAATTAAACCTCTTTTCTTTATAAATTACCCAGTCTCAGGTGGTTCTTTATAAGCAATGTGTGTGTGACAGTAGACTAACATAAATGAATAAATGAGAAATGAATTCATGAATGCATAAAAGAGGAGATGAGGATGATGTGTGGGACTGACTGCTAACAAGCAACAGACTTTCCTCCTAGGGACGTGGAAAGGATGTAACTCGATTTACCTCCAAAGGTAAATTATGTAATCCACATGAAATCAATACAATCAGAATTATTCAAAGATACTTTCAATAATATAATTAGCATTTATTGAGCACTTATTTACCAGAAGACATTGTTCTTTGTGTTTTACAACTATAAGCTCATTTAATCCTTGCAATAATATAAAGTAGGTAATATTATAACCCCAATTTACAGATGAGAAACTGAGGCACAGAAACATCTAAGGGTAGTCTTGTAGTCTTGCTTTGGAGCTCAAGGGATAACACTCCCAGGATTGTTTTATGGTAGTCAGAATGGCACTGAGCCCGGAGTATCCCCTGGCCATGATGTTACTGAGGAGGGTACTGTCTACCTGTGCCCCCACCTCCATCATTCCCTCAAGAATCAGAGTCCTCCACACCAAATGGGACAGAGAAGGTCTAAGCGTCAGGCCCCCTGGCTTCTCCAGTTAGAAACCCTGGGGTTCCCCACTGTCCTGCACCAACTCTACCTGGTGCCACCTCCATAACTCTGCTGGCCGCATGGGGAATCTGGGACCCAGAGCTCCCTCCCCGGGCACCAGCAGCGGCAAGGCAGAAGCCCTTCGCTTCCCTGTACCACACACAGGCTCGGTCCCCATCCAGGATCCATACCCCACCTCCAGAAATGCATTTCCCCAAGATCGGGGGTGCCAGGCTTCCTGCAGGATGATCCCATTGGCACAGAGACCCCAAGTCTTGCATAACAGTTCAGGGGCCTAGATGGGTAGATAGGAGTTCATGTTGGGTTAGGATCTTCATGTTAGTTCCGCTACTTAAAACTGACTTCAGCCTGTAATCTCAGCACTTAGGGAAGCCAAGGCAAAAGAATTACTTGAGGCCAGGAATTCAAAACCAGCCTGGACAACACAGTAAGACCCCATCTCTATTAAAAAAAAAAAAAAAAAAAAAAAGACAAAAAAAACTCTGACTTCGAGCCAGTCACAGGCCTTTCTCTGACTACCAGGACACACTCTCCTGGTGAGACTGAAATAGATGAATTCTTCTTTTGTCACACTCTTGGGATTTCAAGCCCCCACAATAACTCTAAGAGGTAAAAACGTTACCATTTTTTATCAACTCTATGACGCACCGTTATTTTATATACCAAGAAAAGGAAAGGCGAAGCTACTAAAACTTTGATGTGCAAAAAATTGTAATACTCTCCCAATTTCGGAGGTGTTAAAGTATGGGCATGTGTGCTTCCCAGAATGGATGAAATGTGGTGTAATCACTACTTTATGGATTAGAAAACCATAAACTTGGTGTTGGTTATTGAGTCAAGTTCATGTGGAAAATTAAGACAACCAGTTTTTGAGGCTTGCTCTGCCACCAAATCCTACGTCTTCTGCCACTTGACCTGCCTCCCTTAGGGGTGTGTAAGACAGAAGAAACGGGCAGGCCATCCTTGCAGAGAGACACACACATCAGTGATGGGCTATTTATGGGGAATCAGACTTTGCCTTGGGCTGCTTTGGGACACTGTAATTGCAGTGAAATCAGAGAGCAGATGGAAGGGCTTGGCATGCAGCAGGCAAGGCCAGGAAAGAGTGATTGAAGAGCAGGGAGGAAAGAGCCCCGGGAGGAGAGGGAAGAGGGAGGGTGGAGCCCTGGACCCCACCCTCAGCTCTCCGATTTATCAGCTAGGTGATCCCTTCCCTGAGCACTGTTAACAGAAGAGGAGCCAGGCTTAGTGGCTCATGCCTGTAATCCTAACAACTTGGGAGGCTGAGAAAGGACAATCAGTTCAGGCCACAAGTTTGAGACCTGCCTAAGTAACATAGCGAGACCCCCATCTCTAAAAATATACTTAAAAATGAGCCATGTGGTGGTGCATGTCTGTAGTCCCAGCTACTCCACAGACCGAGGTGGGAAGATCACTTGAGCACAGGAGTTCGAGGCTGCAGTGGGCTATGACAGCACCACTGCACTCCAGCCTGGACAACAGGGCAAGACCCTGTCTCAAAACAAAAAACAGAAACCAGAAAAACCAAGGAGAAATCAATTTGAGGAGGATCTTCAATGAGATGCTGAATAACAAGGCATTCTAAAAATTATAAAGCATTCTAGTCAGGCTCATGGAAGCCTGACTAGAATGGCTCACTTCTATAATCCCAGCACTTTGGGAGGCTGAAGTAGGCAGATCACCTGAGGTGGGGAGTTCAAGACCAGCCTGACCAACATGAAGAAACCCTGTCTCTACTAAAAATACAAAATTAGCCAGGTGTGGTGGCGCATGCCTGTAATCCCAGCTACTCGGGAGGCTGAGGCAGGAGAATCGCTTAAACCCAGGAGGCGGAGGTTGCAGTGAGGCCAGATCACACCATTGCACTCCAGCCTG
>NW_016107508.1:1542069-1543518 GCF_001604975.1 Cebus imitator | reverse complement strand
GGGAGGCTGAGGCAGGAGCATTGCTTGAACCCAGGAGGCAGACATTGCAGTGAGCCAAGTTCGCGCCACTGCACTCCAGCCTGGCACCTGGCAACAGAGCAAGAGTCTGTCTCAAAAAAAAGAAAACTTAAGGTTTCTCCCCAAACTCTCCCTCAAAAACAGGGAGCTGCTTTACATGCAAGACCTTACAAAATCTAGCATGTTACAGAAAAAGCTCTTTCGTTATCCTGCACATTAAAATACTATTTAGAGAAGCTACATTAGTCTGAAGAAAATCAGCCAATGCCAATTTGGAATGCTTGTAAAGATGCTGATAATGCATGATAGAAACAATGAAAAAGGAGACAGAAACACTGATTTAGTCCTCACAGGGAAGGGCCTTACAATTGTGTGAGAAGTTGTTAGGAAAAAACACACACACTTTTAAAAGACTATAATGCTTATGATATGGAAGTCGTAAATATGCTTCCACAGGAGGAATCGTTCCCTATGTTTCTGATGACAGCATCATGTATAGTTTCAAAAGATGTGGCCTCTGAACCAATGTGTACTGAGGTGTTAAAACCGTTAGAGGACTCCAGGGAATGAGGACGAAGATGCTGATGTCAGCCAGGCACCATGGCCTGTGCCTAGAATCTCAGCACTTTGGGAGACCAAGGAGGAAGGATCATTTGAGGCCAGGAGTTCAAGACCAGCCTGACCAACATGGTGAAACCCCATCTCTACTAAAAAAACCCACTAGAAATTAGCCATGTATGTGGCACGTGCTGGTGATCCCAGGTACTTGGGAGGCTGAGGCAGGAGAAAAGCTTGAAGCCAGGAGGCGGAGATTCAGTGAGCCGAGATCGCACCACCGCACTCCAGCCTGGGCAAGAGAGCGAGACTCAGTCTCAAAAAAAAAAGAAAAGAAGAAAAATATTTTTAAGATATTTGGTCTCATATTTTCACATATATGAAAAATCCCTGATTTGGCAACATTTCTGCTCTACTTAGAATTCTCTGAAGACTTTGGTTAGCGAGAACAGTTGACTGTAAATCATCTACCGCTATAGTTGTGTGATGTTTTGATTTTTCAAAGGGCTTCTCTGTCTGTCATATTTGATCCCCATCCCCAGCAACCCTGCGTGGTAAACAGGACACTTATCTCCAGTTTACAGGTCAGAGGAAGCTTAGGTTTAGAAAAAAAAATAAAAGCAAACATTTGTGAGGCTCTCACAATTGTTTTGTTCTATGGGGTGGGCGCTTTTTAGTGAGAACTCTTTTATTGCAAATTTTGGAAAAACCAGCTTCAACTAGCTCATACGAACAAACAAACCAAAGAACAAAAAGGAGGCCGGGGGAATTTATTGGTTCATGTAAGTTCAAGAGGTGGGTTGAGGGGACCTCAAACAATGTCATATTCTCTCCCTGTCTCCTGTGTGGGTGACATTCTCAGGTAGGCTGCCCCCA
>NW_016107508.1:1538294-1540626 GCF_001604975.1 Cebus imitator | reverse complement strand
GGCGATAGTGGCACATGCCTGTGATCCCAGCTACTGGGGAGGCTAAGGCCAGAGAATCTCTTAAGCCTGGGAGGTAGAGGTTGCGGTGAACTGAGACTGTGCTACCGCACTCCAGTCTGGGTGACAGAGTGAGACCCTGTCTCAGAAAAAAAAAAGAAAAGACAAAGAAAATATATTACTTTGCAACTTAGTCATTTTAACATAAATATCTTTTCAGATCAGTATACAATATCCATCTCTCAATCTAAATTGTTTTTAATGTATTAGATATCCTGCATGTAAATATACATCATCAGCTCAGCTACTCCCCTATTTATGAATGTAGTTGGGCTTGCTATTGCAAACAATGCGGTAATAACGCGCCTAGGCCTGCGTCTGCCATATAGTAAATCCAAATGTTAGGTTTCCTATCTTCCTTAACTATGTGGATGCCTTCACAGTCAGAAAGGGAACTAGAATGGACATGGAGGTTTTCTACATCTCTCCTTCCTGAGCCCAGAAGTTGTCCTTGGTTTCTGAATTTGCATTTGGCACTAGTCCTTTCCCTGCTTTATTTCAAAGGCAGAGATCTCAAAATGTTAAATCTGTCTGGAGTAGCTCTAACAGCAGTAGAAAAACGCTCCAGAAGCGAGACAGGTGGAGCAGCATCACGCTGTGAAAGTGTTTAGAACAAGGAAAACACCACACAATTCTGAACTAAACTCCAGCTTTGGCCGGGCGCAGTGGCTCACGTCTGTAATCCTAGAACTTTGGGAGGCTGAGGCGGGCAAATCACGAGGTCAGGAGTTTGAGACCAGCCTTACCAACATGGCGAAACCCCATCTCTACTAAAAATATAAAAGTTACCTGGACGTGGTGGCACACGCTTGTAACCCCAGCTGCTTGGGAGGCTGAGGCAGGAGAATCACTTGAACCTGGTAGGCGAAGGTTGCAGTGAGCTGAGATAGTGCCACTGCACTCCAGCCTGGGCAACAGAGCAGACTCCATCTCAATAAATAAATAAATAATAAATAAATAAATAAACTCCAGCATTAACTAAGTTGACCATTGTTTCTATTTTGAAATGGTGGTGAGGAAAAGCAAGTCAAAGCCCTAGAAACAAAAAGATCCCGAATTCTCAATCCAACGAACAGAGAAACATGGAGGTTTCCTTCTCTGAAGGATAGGAAATACACTCGTCTTATGAGTCTCTTTTCAATCTACACAAACAATTCCTCTGTTTTGAATGCCTATTTGTTGCCACATTAGATCTACAATTGTAGTTACTCCCTTGAAATCCTTAACTATCCTAGTCCAAGAGTATGAACTTGGGAATACACAGAAATTCAAATTTGTATCCCAGCTATGGCTCTTATTTGCTAGTGATTGATACCCAGAGAAATGCTCAGCCTCTCTGAGTCTTCACTTACTCATCTGTATAGTGGGGATAACTTGTTAGGTCTGGCATGGGCTGCTATCAAAGGATTAAACCAAAGTAATGTATGGCAAGTATGTGACATACAGTAAGTTTTCAATAACAGTACTCTTCATTCTAGGCCAGCAACTAAATGGAAACACTGGGCCTAGTGTATTAAACAGTATATAACCTGCCCTATCACGTGGCTTACAATTTATTTGCTGTCCATCGATTTCCATGGAATTGCCAGTAGAAGTTAATCCTTTCAGAGCACTCCAGAGCTAACGAAGCTGACATTGGTCTCACCTCCAGGAAACGGTAAGTTACAGAACGAAGAATTCACCCAAAACTTGAGCACTGCATTTCTCAGGATGTCTGCTTGAGGCTGAAGCCTAGTGACTTTTGGACAGTTTCACAACAGCCCTGATTGTTCCCATTGTGAAACATGCTAAATAGTAATTAGTTCCGGGCGCAGTGGCTCACGCCTGTAATCCCAGCACTTTGAGAGGCCGAGGCAGGCAGATCACCTGAGGTCAGGGGTTTGAGACCACCCTGGCCAGCAAGGTGAAGCCCTGTCTCTACCAAAAATACAAAAATTATCCAGGTGTGGTGGCAGACAACTATAATCTCACCTACTCAGGAGGTGGAGGCAGGAGAATTGCTTGAACCCGGGAGGCGGAGGTTACAGTGAGCCGAGAGCATGCCATTGCACTCCAGCCTGGGTGACAAGAGTGAAACGCCATCTCAATAATAATAATAGTAGTAATGATAATAATTAGCAATTTAAAGTAATGAGGAAAGTGACAGTTCTGACAAATCTTTTAAAAGCTTGTTCTCTCTTCCCCTGGCTGATCAGGGTCTAATATGGTCTCGTAAGTTTTCTAAGAGAGAGAGAGAAAGAAATCTTTAAAAAATAGGAGGAGGAGGCCGGGCGCG
>NW_016107508.1:1528912-1537104 GCF_001604975.1 Cebus imitator | reverse complement strand
AAAAAAAAAAAAAAAAAAAAAAATTAGCCAGTCTTGAGTCTTGGTGGTACACACCTATAGTCCCAGCTACTCAGGAGGCTGAAGTGAGAGGATCCTTTGAGCACGGTTGGTAGAGGTTGTAGTGAGCTCGGATTGAGCCACTGCACTTCAGCCTGGATGACAGTGAGACCCTGTCTCAAAAAAGAGAAAAGAAAAGAAAAAGAAGTGGACTTACACCATTTGCAATTACTTGCTAGTATCCACCATGAAGCATGATTTGATTCATAAATGTCTGCATTTCAGATTACAGAGAAAAAAATGGAAGCCATCCAAAAATGGAGAAGTGAATAGTGGCATAGCCACATGATGAAGTATTTGCAGCCACACCTGTAATCCCAACACTTTGGGAGGCTGAGGCAGGCAGCTCACCTGAGGTCAGGAGTTCAAGACCAGTCTGGCCAACACAGTGAAACCCTGTCTCTACTAAAAATACAAAAAATTAGCTGGGTGTGGTGGCGGGAGGCTGAAGCACAAGAATCGCTTGAACCCAGGAGGTGGAGGTTGCAGTGAGCCAAAATTGTGCCACTGTACTCCAGCCTGGGCAACGCAGCAACACTCAGTCTCAAAAAAAAAGTGTCTTAAAAATGTTTAAAGATAAAAATGTGTTAAACCTCTATTAGGTCATATGGTATAAATTCCACTATTATCTAGAGGAAATTATAATACATTGGAAGTTACCTTAAAGGATTCTTTTCTAAAAGCTAAAAGGATAAATGCTAGAGCACTTTTTTGTGTAGGTCACATAGCATGGTAAAGGTACTGATTCACCAGTGATCAGCTGTGTGACTTTGAAAAAGCCACTTGGACTCCCGTACCCAGAGCAAGCTTCTTTAAATTGTAAAAATGGAGGTGATACCTAGCCATAGGGGCTGCACTAAAGACAGAATGAGGCAATTAATAATCGGTAACTTATATTAAGGTGCTGTGTGCCATACACTCCAGTACTTTGCACAGTTCACATTATTTAGTCCTCATGTGACCCTAGGAGGTGGTACAATAACCATCCCCATGTTCTCAGCGTGCTAAGATATGAAGTAACTGGCCTGATCCACACAGAAAGTGGTGGCCCTGGCATTTGAAGCCTGACTGCAGAGCCTACACTCTTAGGACTACAGCTACTGAGTGAGTATTTCTTTTTGCCTCCCAGCATTCATTCTATCTTTTGATAACAGACTCTTAAATTCTTAGACTCCCCCTATCTGTGTCTAATCCTGGTGAGACTAACAATCAGGATGTTCATCTCTAGCCATGACAAAGGCCAGTCTCAACTTCTCTCATTACATCACACATGGAGGTACGCAAGCTGATCCATTCCCTTAGGGATGCCTTGAAAGGCTACTGGGGGTGGGCACAGTGGCTCACACCAGTAACCCAGCACATTGGGAGGCCAAGGCAGGAGGATCACTCGAGCCTAGGAGTTTGAGATCAACCTGGGCCACATGGTGAGACTCAGTCTCTACAAAAAACACAAACATTAGGCCAGGCACGGTAGATCTCCTGAGGTCAGGAGTTCAGATCAGCCTGGCCAACGTGGCGGAACCCCACCTCTACTAAAAATACAAAAATTAACCGGGCATGGTGGTGCATGCCTGTAGTCCCAACTACTTGGGAGGCAGAGGCGGAACTGCTTGAACCCAGGAGGTAGAAGTTGGAGTGAGCAGAAATTGGTGCCACTGCACTCCAGCCTGGGTGAAGCGTGAAACTGTCTCAAAAAAAAAAAAAAAAAAAAAAAAAAAAAATCAGGTGAGCGTGGTGGTACATTTGTAGTCCCAGCTACTTGAGAGGCTAAGGTGATAGGATCACTTGAGCCCAGGTCGAGACTGCAGTAAGCCATGTTTGTGCCACTGCACTCCTGCCTGGACAAGGGCATGAGACTGTGTCTCAAAGAAAAACAGACTATAGGGCCTTCTACCTGGATTCAAAGAGCTACCTGTGGTTACTGTCCCAGTAAACCCTCTTTTTTCCTAAGTTAGCTAGAGATAGTTTCTTTTGCTCAAATCTGAAGAAGTGATATGTCAAAACCACTACACACTGTAATATGTATCATGTCAGAAGTGGAGGACTACCAACAACTATAAGCCTCGGTTTCCTCATCTGTAAATGGGGATAATAACAGTACCCAAACTGCCCATAATTGTTATGATTAAATAAGACAATGCATATGAAGTACTTGGCGCAGCATTTGGTATGTAGAAAGTACTCAGTGACACCTATTATTGCTAGTGTTCAGTTATATTTTAGAAAAAGGGCACTTAAGTAATTATTCCCATTAGGTGAACCAAATCTCTGAAATGGAAATAATCACGGCCAAAGACTCCATTTTCCCACAGATAGGGATACGTTTGAATGATTGTTATGCAGGTTGCCCACAGTTGTTACGTAAGTGGACTCCCACCAGAGCTTTCCAAGGAATTATTTGTCCAGGGGCATATTATTCCTCCCACTACAAATCGTTAAGATTGAAGACTAGCTGACTGTTTAATAAAAGAACACCTCAGCACTCAATACAGCTAACTTGGTCCTGACACTCCTAAAACTTAAGAGTTAAGGGGGTGGAAGATCCAAATGAACTGACAGGTAGGTTTTCTTTCTTTTTCTTTTTTTTTGCAAGGACAGCTACAAAATAATATTAACACATTACTTAAGATCTCTGACTGTGAATGTGTCCTGGCACAGAGAGCATTTCTGATTGCGACAGCTACTCCAGCCTTACCCATTTCACCTCTCAAGTCTGAATTTACGATTTCCTTTTCATCTTTTCCTTCCTAACTCCACTCCACAATGATCATTATTTTGTCTGACACCTGCTTGAACATTACGTATAAGGCTTAGCTATAGAGTAGAAAGTCATCAGGAAAACATTTTAACAAAATAAGCAAGACAAAAACCCAAAGACTATACACAGTCCAGGAGGAGATCTTCAGAATCTATTTCACAATTGCTAGAGCACCATGTAAATTGGAACGTCCATTCTGGCACCGCCATCTGAGCCAAAAGCGCCTTCTTTAAAATCCCCACTGTGGGGTTCAGTTGGCAAGTGCTGTCATGGATCGAGGAAAGGGAGGAAACTCAGTCCTCACAGCAGTACAGCATTACAGCAGTAATGCACGGTAGGGGGTGAGGGGTAGAGATGGAGCAAGGGAGCCAACCATATGGTCAGGAGGTTGGTTAATCAAAGGGAGAATGAACAAGTAAGCAAATTTATTGAAGATTTCAGGAGTCTAGTTTTTAAATGTAGGGTGGAGAAGACACAATTGTGGAAAGGGAGAAGACTAGAATAAACTCTGTGAAGCAGATGTGAAATAGATCAGTGTGTGCTTGTTTTTAATATACATATGGATGGATGAGGTAAAAGGGAGATACATACATTTCCAAATCTGTCCACTGGGAGAACGCACAGTGGCAATGCTAGCACAGGAGCAATGAGCACAGCCTTAGCAACCAGATCTTGCTTTTAGATACCATTCTCCACTAATATGAACCAGGACTCTGAAGAAATGGCTGATGTCAGGACTGGGGTACGGAAAATAAAAGATGAGCCTGGAACATCTTGTGGTGCCAGAAAGCAAGGAATTGCTCAGTGAACCATGGGGATGTGTCCAAAGGACACAAGAGCTAGGTGGAAAGTGCTCCCACTAGTCAAATCTTGGACAACAGGGGCATCGAAATAAATCATAACTTATAGATAATAAAACAGGAACCCATCTTCTTTACTGATATAAATACTAAATAAATGGGGAAGAAGACACCCTGTCTCTACAAAAAATTTAAAAATAATCTGGGTGTGGTGGTGCATGCCTGTAGTCCCAGCTAACTCCAAAAGCTGAGAGGATGGCTTGAGCCCAGGAGTTCAAGGCTGCAGTGAGCTATGATCTCACCACTGCACTGTAGCCTGGGCAACAGGGCAAAACCCTGTATCAGAAAAAAAAAAAAAAGAAAAAGTAAAAGAAAACCATTTGACAATAACTGATTCAGAAGACAGGGGATCATCAAAATGGATGCTAAAAGTAAAGGGTAAAATGTTGAGGAATAGGATATTGACAGTCTCAAAATAGCTACCCACAAAATACCTAATTCCTCATTAATAAGTACCCATAATAATCATTTCACTGTGTGTGTGTGTGCGTATGTACATGTATATATATACATATAAACATCATGTTGTACTTTTTAAGTTTATACCAAAAAAAAACAAATACAAGGGGAGAAAATACTAACTTAACGGTGGAGAAATCCTGAAAACATCATCACCGTTAAAAATTAACATCACTAGTAATGGGAAAAACTGACGATGTTCCTGATACAATGCAGAAAAGAAGACAGCATCACCTCTCTTGGTATTCCTGCCCAAAATTCATAACCGGAATCTAATCATGAGGAACTATCAGAGAAACCCAAACTATAAATCATTCTGCAAAGTACCTGGCCTACATTCTTCAAAAATGTCAAGGTCACAAAAAAGGAAAAACCAAGGAACCGCTCCAGATTGAGGAGGACTAAAGGGAAAAGGTAACTAAATGCATGTGTCGTCCTGAATTGGACCATGGGCCAAAAAACAAAAGGGTTATTATAAAGATATTTTTGGAATAAACAGCAACATTTGAACGGGGTTCATGGATCAAATGGTAGAATTTTATCAATGCTGGTTTCCTGATTTTACGTACTGTAGTTATGGAGGAGTCTCCTTGTTTTTAAAAAGTATACACTTGAGTATTTAGGACTAATGGGCATCACAATTGCAACTTAGTAACAAATTGTTCAAAAAACCGTGTGTATACCTAGCTATAGAGTGGTATGGGCTGGATGTTAACAATAGAAGAATCCAGGGGAAGGACATACAGGATCTTTTGAACTATCCTAACTTCTCTACAGGTTTAAAATTATTTCAAAATAGTTAACAAATAAGACAAGTAGTCTTTAACCTGTTAGGAATCTGTTACCCTGGGATTTTCGTGGTTTCTGAGGCAGGGTCTCACTCTGCCACCCAGGCTGGAGGGCAGTGGCACGCTCATTAGCTCACTGACGCCTCAAGGGCTCAAGGGATCCTCCTGCCTCAGACTCCTGAGTAGCTGGGACTACAGGCACAAGCCACCACACCTGGCCAACTTTTCTGATTTTGAATAGAGATGAGGTCTCACTATGTTGCCAAGGTTGGTCTCAAACTCCTGAGTTCAAGCAATCCCCCCGCCTCAGCCTCCCAAGGTGCTGGGATTACAGGTGTGAATCACTGTGCCCGGCCTACACTGGTTTTTATACTATTACAAAAATCTCTGCTTAATGGTTTCATCATCTTAGGTAAACATATTCAACAGAACAGTTGAAATAAATGTAAAGCTTTTCTTAATAGGCAGTAACGTAGATAAAACGAATAATATTCTGAATCCTCCTCATGACACAATCTCTTTAGACATTTATGTTCTTTGATATTTAAATATGAAATTTCAACTATACCATGACCTATGGGTGAGGTTGGAAATTACAGTAATGTTATAACTTTATCATTATCTACATAATTTGATACTTTATAAAAGTATAATTTCACTACTTGTATTTTAGTTATAGTTTGATATTTAAAAGTTAATGTAAAATTTAAAAATCATCTATGGTAGCATCTATGTTTGTCCTTAGAAGGTTTTTAAAGTCCTTTTTCTTTTTAGGGGGTGTGGGGTCCTTTTTAGTAGGATCCATGGAAAAATGGATTCATTCATTCAGGGCTCACAGCCTCAACCTCCCCAGGCTCAGGTGATCATCTCACCTCAGCTTCCCAAGTAGCTGGGACTACGGCCACCAAGCCCAGCTAATTTTTCTATTTTTTTGTAGAGACAGGATTTCACCATGTTGCCCAGGTTGGTCTTGAACTCCTGCGTTCAAGAAGTATGCCTGCCTTGGTCTCCCAAAGTGCTGAAATCACAAGCGTGAGCCACTGCGTCCAGCCATGAGGAGAGATTTCCAACTCTCCAAACTTCTGCTATTTGGAATCACATTTTTACTTCAAGAGCTAAAATAAAATGGGAGTGAGTAATGAATGAAAAGCACTAAAAAACAGAGCTATATGTATATTGGTGGGGAGGAAAAGAAACGGAAAAACCAACAAGATACCCTCACTTCCAGGAAAGCCCTGGGTTTTTAGATTTTGGTAATTTTTGGTATTTTCCTATAAATACAAAGTGATTAAAGTGAGACAAAAACAAAAGAGGAGATTAAGAAAAAAATACACCTTTGCTGGCCAGGCACGGTAGCTCACACCTGTAATCCCAGAACTTTGGGAGGCCGAGGTGGGCGGATCACCTGAGGTCAGGAGTTCAAGACCAGCCTGCCCAACAGGGAGAAACTCCGTCTCTACTAAAAATACAAAATTAGCCAGGCATGGTGGCACATGCCTGTAATCTCAGCTTCTTGGGAGGTTGAGGCAGGAGAATCACTTGAACCTGGGAGGCGGAGGCTGCAGTGAGCCAAGATCACACCATTGCACCCCAGCCTGGGCAACAAGAGAGAAACTCCATCTCAAAAAAAAAAAACAAAAACAAGAGTGGGCTTTTTTTGCAGAAATTGATAAGCTTAATCTTAGTCTGGGCATGGTGGCTCATGCCTGCAATCCCAGCACTTTGGGAGGCCAAAGCAGCCAGATCACTTGAGGTCAGGAGTTCGATACCAGCCTGGCCAACATGATGAAACCCTGTCTCTATTAAAAATACAAAACTTAGCCCAGAATGGTGATGCGTGCCTGTAGTCCTAGCTACTCAGGAGGCTGAGGCAGGAGGATCTCTTGAACCCAGGAGACAGAGGTTGCAGTGAGTCAAGACTGAGCCACAGCATTCCAGCCTGGGCCACAGAGCNAAAAAAAAAAAAAGAAAGAAAGAAGAAAAAGAAATTGATAGGCAGAATCTTAAACTCACATGAAAATGCAAGAGACCCAGAATAGCCAAAACAATCTTGAAAGAGAACAAAAGTTGGGGAAGTCATACTTCCCAATTTCAAAAGTTACTACAAAGCTACAGTAATGAAGACATGTGGTACTAGCATAGATATATAGATCAGTGAAACAGAATTTCAAGTCCAGGAACAAACCCATACACTCATGAGCAACTGACTTTAAACAAGGGTGGGAGAAAAATTCAATGGAGAAATCGTCTTTTCAACAAATGATGCTGGGGCAACTGGACATCCACATGGACCCCCTACCTCACACCATATACAAAAATTAAAGCTAGGAATGGTGACTCATGCCTGTAATCCCAGCACTTTGGGCAGCTAAAGTGGGAGAAATGTTTGAGTCTGGAAGTGTGAGATGATCAGCTTGGGCAATATAGTGAGAACCTGTCTTCACAAAAAAAATTTTTAAATTAGTCAGGCATGGTAGCACACATTTGTAGTCTCAGCTTCTTGGGAGGCTGAGGTGGGGGGATCGCTTGAGGCCAGGAGGTTGAAGCTGCAGTGAGTTGTGACTGCACCAATGCACATCAGCCTGTGTGACAGAGCGAGACCTTGCCTCAAAATAATAATAATAATAATTCAAAATAAATAAAAGACCTAAGTATAAGAGCCTAAATTATAAAAGTGTTAGAAAAAAAAATTAGTGTAAATCTTTATGACTTTAGATGAAGGAATGGTTTTTTAGATAGAAAAAAAAAATTAGTGTAAATCTTCATGACTTTGGATGAAGGAATGGCTTTTTAAGATATAAAACGAAGGCCAGGCAAGGCGGCTCTCACCTGTAAACCCAGCACTTTGCAAGGCCAAGGCAGGTAGATCACTTGAGGTCAGGACCAGCCTTGCCAACATGGCAAAATCATGTCTCTACTAAAAATACAAAAATTAGTTGGGCATGGTGGTGGGCACCTGTAAACCCAGCTAGGCAGGAGAATCCCTTGAACCTGGGAGGCAGAGGTTGCAGTGAGCTGAGATCGCAACACTACACTCCAGTCTGGGTGACAGAGTGAAACTCCATCTCAAAAAAAAAAAAGATATAAGGGCCGGGCGCGGTGGCTCAAGCCTGTAATCCCAGCACTTTGGGAGGCCGAGGCGGGTGGATCACGAGGTCAAGAGATCGAGACCATCCTGGTCAACATGGTGAAACCCCGTCTCTACTAAAAATACAAAAAACATTAGCTGGGCATGGTGGCACGTGCCTGTAGTCCCAGCTACTCAGGAGG
>NW_016107508.1:1502999-1528791 GCF_001604975.1 Cebus imitator | reverse complement strand
AAAAAACTAAAGGGAAAAAACTAGACTTTGTCAAAATTAAAAACTTTTGGGCTCCAAAGTACACTATCAAGAAAGTGAAAAGACAAGCCACAGAATGGAATAAAATATTTGCAAATCAATATATAATGGTTTAGTATCCAGAATATATAAAAAACTTACAATTCAACAGTAAAGATAAACAAGTTTACAAACGGACAAAGGATTTGAACAGACATTACTCCAAAAGATATAAAACAGTCAATAAGCACACGGAAAGAGGCTCCACATCGTCAGTCATTAAGTAAATGCAAATCAAAACCTCAATGAGACATTTCACACACACTAGGATGACTAAAATTTAAAAAGAGAGTAATAAATGTTGCCAAGAATGAGGAGAAAATGGAACCCTCAAACACATGCTGGTGGAAATGCAAAATGGTGTAGCCACTTTGGAAAAGAGCCTGGCAGCTCCTCAAAAGGTTAAAAAGAATTACCACATGATCCAGCAATTCTATTCTTAGATATATACCCAAGAAAACTGAACACACGTTTGTACAAAAAAAACTTGAACATGAATGGTCAGAGCAGCATTCTTCATAACAGCCAGAATTTGGAATCAACTCAAATGTACATCAATGGATGAATGGATAAATAAATATAATATATCCATTCAGTCACAAAAAGGATACTGATACATGCTACAACATTGATACACTCTGAAAACATTATGCTAAGTGAAAGAAGTCAAACATAAAAGATCATATATTGTATTATTCAATTTGTATGAAATGTGCAGAAAATGCAAATTCAAGGAGACAGTAGATCAATGTTCGCCAGGAGTCATAGGAAGGGGGCATGAGGAGTGACTGCTAGTGGGTATGGTGTTTCTTTTTGGAATGATGAAAATGTTATGGGATTATATAGTGGTAATAGTTGTACAACTCTGTAAATATACTAAAACCATTGAATTGTACACTTTAAAAGAGTGAATTTTATGGTATATAAATTGTATCTCAATTTTTTTAAAAAGACAAATGGCTCACCTTAAAAAACTGATTTCCTCACTTCTATTTCAGGCCACCTAAGAGATTTCTAAAAATACAGAAATGTTTGCAATGATATTTGACATTTATAATTCTACCGCAACAAATACTATAATCAAATTTATTTTTAGCCAAATTATTTGCAGTTATCAGTTGATAGCCCAAATGTTATACCTATTCTTGCTTCTAAATAATAAAGATCTGAAAATTCCTCTGAGTTCATGATTTATCTCATAGTCTTTTTTTTTTTGAGACAAGAGTCTCACTCTGTCGCCCAGGCTGGAGTACAATGGTGCAATCTTGGCTCACTGTAACCTCTTCCTCCCACGTTGAGGTGGTTCTCTTGCCTCAGCCTCCCAAGTAGCTGGGACCACAGGCACCCACCACCACACCCAGCTAATTTTTGTATTTTTAGTAGAGATGGGGTTTCACCAGGTTGCCCAGGCTGGTCTCAAACACCTGACCTCAGGTAATCTACCCACTTCAGCCTCTCAAAGTGCTAGGATTACAGGCATGAGCCACCATGCCCAGCCTCAGTCATTTTTTTAAATTTATATTTTTCTGAAGTAACTGAAGCTAAAACAAAGTTTTCATTTAAGAAATTTTAGTAATATTGTCATCTAGAAACAGGTAAAATGCATTGCTCTTGAAATGATTATTATTTAGCACAGCCATCTTAAAGCAGTACTTTAAAATTTAATTCCTCTTCCTAGGACAACAAAAAAGTTAGGCAAGAAACAATTTTTCAATATTGGTATTCATATTAGTATGTTCTCATGCTGCTATAAAGAACTGCCCGAGAGTGGGTAATTTATAAAGGAAAGAGGTTTAATTGACTTACAGTTCCACAGGGCTGGACAGGCCTCATGAAACTTACAATCATGGTGGAATGGGAAGCAAACATGTCCTTCTTCACATGGCAGCAGGAAGAAGAAGTGCTAAGCAAAGGGGGGAAATCCCCTTATAAAACCATCAGATCTCATGGAACTCACCATCACAAGAACAGCATGAGGGTAACCGCTAGCATGATTAAATTACTGCCCACTGGGTCCCTCCCACAACACGTGGGGATTATGGAAACTATCAACACAATTCAATTTGGTGGGAACACAACCAAACCGTATCAGTATTACAATATAATATGTAAACCAGATACTTTAAACCATAAAACAAATTCAGATTTCCTTTCCCTTGGAATATAAATAGCACTATAGGGCTTAATCTATACAGTAATAAGAATTTAAGTGAAATGTTTTCAAAGCACTAAAAAAATATATACTCTTTATATTTGCCTATTATAACATTGTTTTGTGTATCTGGTTTTCCATATCAAAAGTCTGTAAACTTTGCATTAACACTATAATCTATCATAGAAGCTTTGGAAGCATTTGAAACAGAATCAAATAGTAATTCAAGTCTGATATTACTGGGTTGTTCTATACATAGTTAAATAAGAAGACTGATTCTCCCAAAAATCCAAGAGTAGGCCAGGCGTTGTGGCTCATGCCTGTAATCCCAGAACTTTGGGAGGCATAGGTGGGTGGATTGCTTGAGGTCAGAAGTTCGAGACCAGCCTGGCCAACATGGTGAAATCCTGTCTCTACTAAAAATACAAAAATTAGCCAGGTGTAGTGGTGCACACCTGCAGTCCCAGCTAGTTGGGAGGCTGAGGTAGGATAATCACTTGAACCCTGGAGGCAGAGGTTACAGTGAGCCGAAATCTCACCACTGCACCCTAGCCTGGGTGACTCTGTCTAAAAAAATAAAAAATAAAAAAAATAAATAAATAAACATCAAGGTCTGCCACGATTAAGCTACTTGCTAAAAAAGCATCAGTGGATTACAATAGGGCAACATGGTTTTCACTGCTTAAGTTCAATGAAAATTATATATATTGTTTTTACTCTTGAACACAGTGGTTTATACTATATCAGAGTGGTTAATCACAAGAAAGACACAAACACAGAAAGAAAAACCTTATCCAACTTCAGTATTATTTTAGTAGTAATGTATATAAAATCCAACCACTGCATGGGTGACCTTAGGAGGCAGCGAGCCTAAGAGACGAAAACATTTACACCTTTTAATTAAATTATACCGTCACCTGATAAAAGTGTGAGGGTCAACATTTGTTTTCCTAAAAACAGAGCACTTGGCCGGGCACAGTGGCTCATGCTTGTAATCCTAGCGCTTTGCGAGGCTGAGGTGGAGAGATCACAAGGTCAGGAGTTCAAGACCAGCCTGGCCAAGACAGTGAAACCTTATCTCTACTAAAAATACAAAAATTAGCTGGAGGTGGTGGCAGGTGCCTGCAATCCCAGCTACTCGGGAGGCTGAGGCAGGAGAATTGCTTGAACCCAGGAGGCAAAGGTTGCAGTGAGCCGAGATCGTGCCACTGCACTACTGCCTGCGCAACAGAGCTAGACTCCACCACACACACAAAAAAATAGAGCACTAAACAGTTTAATACAGAACCTAACTGATGGTTAAGATGTTTCTAAAATGTATGCAGAACTCTTAAGACTATATTGCACCAAGGAGTTCTTTTAAATTATGTATATTGAAATGATGGTGTTATACTTTAAATTAAAATGCAACAAAATCTTGATAAAACAAGATATAGGAGAAATAAAAATTGATTTCTGAACGAAATATGTATTACCTTACCCTCAAATGAATCACTGGGAAATATGAGCAGAAAACAGATATCCTGGCTGTGAAAACAACTGCATATTCAAATTGGAAGGAGTCACAGCACGTACACTTTTAAAAATAAGCTTCAAAAAATTGTTTTAACAGTTTTGTTTTCTTTTTTGGAGCATGTCTTTTCTAAATAATTCTCACTTATCATTCCAGAAAATATAACAGTTTGTAAGAACCCATGCAAAAATGTTTCTCTAAGGCCATGAATTGGTTTGCTAGGTTGCATTGTTTTATTCAAGTAAAAAGCCCTTCTAGAACAAGGAGTATGCAAAGAAAACCAATCACTTTCAACTCTTGGGCCTGTATACCTGCTGGAGCTCTAACACTCTGGAAGCCAAAAGATAGAATGCTCTTATGATCATTTGCAAAATGTTCTCTATTTACATTTTTAAAAATCTAATACATGTAAGTTTTTCTGGCAGATTCTTTTCGTATGTTACAAAACATCAAAAGCTCAGAGTAAGATAAGAATCGTTTTTCCTTAGAAAGGTCAAGCAGATACTTCTTGACATCATGTCCTTTACACAATGGCATATTGTTCATATAAAAGGTCTCTTATCCTATAAAAATCTTGACAAAGGCAGCCTTCTAATCCAATGCGTCCAGTTTCCGTCTAGAAACCAAATAAAAAAAATTCTTTAGTACATTTTCTATTCATTAATATGCAGACATAGTAACCGAAATAATATGGAATAGATTACTTTATGATTGGTCGGGACATGGGTTTCTCTGATTCACAGCATATGGATATAATATTGAAGTCATGAATTTTACATAGACACATAAATGTCAGAGGATTCAAATAATTAAAATTTACAATAAAATTATGTATCATTTCTTCAAGAGTCTTTCATAAGCCTTCAAGTCAATCAGCCTTTTGTAAACCTTCGAGGTCATCATCATGAATATAAATTACTGATCTTCAGTTTTGTGAAAATACCAGTCAAGAATTAGAGAATTTCAAAATGACAAAACATCAGAGGTATGTGTTCAAGTCAGCCCTTATTGAAACACACTTACTCGACGGACTGCTACTTGATTGTTGCAAACAAGTACACCTCCTACAAATTCAGCTTGAATTCCTTCCCGTAAAAGAACTTGTTTGAAGTCTGACAGTCTTGGTTCATTCATAAAAACTGACTGATGTCCGGGAACCTTAGGTAAGGTCAAAGGGGAAAGAATAACTTCAAGTAAAACACCAGACACACAACTGTACTGTAAAAAGTAAAATACTACATGATCTCTAAGAGATTTTCTATTTTTCTCTGAAGTCCTCTGACAGATCATTTCAAGACTGTAAATCACATTCCAAGTTGTTATTCTAAATTTTACCCCATTATTTAACATTACAAAGCCCTTCGCATTTTCTGTTTCACAATCAGTTTTATTAGTCATGCCTCATCATAACAGAGACATTTCATAATGTTATGCTTCACTCACCCACTTGCCTAAGGGGGTCAACTAGAGTGCCATGGGCAGGACTGAACCAAAAATTCATTTTCTAGATCCCAGTTGTTTGCTTACTTCAAAGGCCAGTTCCTCCCTAATCCCGTTTTCCCTGTCTCTCCCTCCTCAGAGCAAATGCAATGGATGCCACAGGTTCTACAATCAGCAAGGAAAGTGTTATTACCTAATGCTGCCGCTTTCTGCTTTGATAATACTTTGAAGAGCACTAACTTTAGCACAGAAGAAAAAAATATTCTAATTCCTCCTCCCAATTTTGAGGATTGTACTAGAAAGGAATCCGGCAACAGAGACTGTTTCTCTATTCTGAATTTCATAGTAGGGCTAAAGACATCACTTGACATGCATGTAGGATTCATAGCTTTAATATTTTCCCAAGTTTAATTACCTAGAGCCTTTGCTAATTAACTAGATATCTTTCAAGAATATGTAAATGCTAGACTAAATTATATCTAAACTTAATTAAAGGTTGCTAACTATATCAAAACCAAAAGTTATTTCAACTGAACGAACAACATTAAAAAATGGAGTACAACAGTATGACTTTCGGCTGGGTGCAGTGACTCACGCCTGTAATCCCAGCACTTTGGGAGGCCAAGGTGGGTGGATCACCTGAGGTCAGGAGTTCAAGACCAGCCTGATTAACATGGTGAAACCCCATCTCTACTAAGAATACAAAAACTAGCCGGGGATGGTGGCAGGTGCCTGTGATCCCAGCTACTCCAGAGGCTGAGGCAGGAGAATCGCTTGAACCTGGAAGTGGAGGTTGCAGTGAGCCGAGATTGCACCACTGCACTCCAGCCTGGGCAACAGAGCAAGACTCCTTCTCAAACAAACAAACAAACAAAATAGTATGACTCTCTTAGAAAACTATAAATCTCAGGTCGGGAGGGATTGCTCACGCCTGTAATCCCAGCACTTTGGGAGGCCGAGGCGGGTGGATCACAAGGTCAGAAGTTCGAGACCAGCCTGACCAACATGGTGAAACCCCATCTCTACTAAAAATACAAAAATTAGCCAGGTGTGGTGGCGCATGCCTGTAATCCCAGCTACTCGGGAGGCTGAGGCAGGAGAATTGCTTGAACCTGGGAGGCAGAGGTTGCAGTGAGCCGAGATCGCACCATTGCACTCCAGCCAGGGCAACAAGGGTGAAACTCTGTCTCAAAAAAAAAAAAGAAAAGAAAAGAAAACCATAAATATCCTGATTGGAAGCAGGCAGGTGATCCTCACAATCATCAAACTTAATATTTAAAAATTTATACCAAAAAAATCATGAAACAATTATGTACCTTAAAAGACTTGCTAAAGATATTTCATTCCTTAGCTGTATAGAATTGATATACAATTGATATATATACAAAGACATATACACAGAAACATGTCGCGAGTTCTTTTTAAAACTCCAAAATCAGCCTACATGTGAGACATATTTTATTTTCAAGACAGCGTCTCGCTCTATCGTACAGGCTGGATGCAGTAGCACAATCATGGCTCACTGTGGTCTTGCACTCCTGACATCAAGCAGTCCTCCTGCCTCAGCCTACTTAGCTGAGACTAAGGCGCCACACCACCATGCCCGGCTAGGTTTTTGCCATATTTCGTAGAGACAGGGTGTCACTGTGTTAATCAGGCTGATCTAGAGCTCCTGGCCTCAAGCAATTCTCCCACCTCAGCCTCCCCAAAGTGCTGGGATTACAGGCGTGAATCACTGCTCCCAGCTGACATGTATTTTAAACGGTTAAAAATATAAGCGGTTCCATAGACGCACTTAGTTTTGGAGTGGGGGAAAAAACCCAAAAGGCATGAAAACTAGAAGGATGACAAATTCAGGAAGAAATCAAAAAAGCACATGCTTTTTTTACCTCATGAGGTGGCAAGGGTTCCAAAGTAGGAATGATCTCACTTTCTTCACCTGTTTCTTTTTCATCATCTCCGAACAGACTTTTCATGGCCTTTTGTTGCGCTATAACGCTGGCATCTGAGGGAGCATCCACTTGCATTTCTGAGTCTTCTCCATCATCCTTTAGTTCTCCTTCTTCTAAAATAACCCCTGTGTCCACTTTGGAAACTCTCATATCTAAGACACCATCTATCCAAGCCAATTCAGCATCTTTTGCCTTACAAAACTGAAGAGAGCTGACAAGTGAGTCTTTTAATCTCACCTAGATATGCAAAGGAGAGGGAGAAAAATAAAACCCACAGAATACAGATTAACAACTTAAATATAACCTATTATCATGTTCTAACTGGTAATATATTAAAATTGGAAAATCTTTCACTCATCTGAGCCTCACAATGACCTGCAATGACCTCATTACCTATAGATCACTGGGCCCCAGTCTACTTTCCAAAACAGAGATTCTTAACCCTGACTACACAATGAAATCACACAGCAATTAAAACAATTAAATCAGGACCTCTAACATAACTGGTAAGATTAAGTCCAGAGCACTGAGTCCCTCTGACCCTCACAAAGCTCCCCAGATGATTCTCATGTGCAGTCAAGGTTGAGAACCACTGACCGGTCCCATCCTCTGGTACTTGGCATACTTCAGTAGTTACTGAACTGCTTGTCCTTTCCTGAATATACCATACTGTTTCACATCTCCATATTCTTGGAATGTTGCTTCCTCTTACTCTGCCCAGAATAAATTTCCTGTCTGGTATGTTCACAGCCATTTCTTCCAGATATAGACATCACTCCAGCCTTAAACTGACACCAGCTACCATCATCAGACAGAGTTCATCTCTGTACTGTGATAGTCCTCTATTTGGTGTCCATCTCCATTTGTTCCAGTTAGGAGTAGAACTCTGATATCTGGGAATTTTTCTAAAACTTTTGAATTCTTTTATTTTCCTCACCTTTGTACTTTTGCAAATATGGTTCCTTCTGCCTAGAATATTCTTCCCTGCTTTTCCTACTCTATCTGTTCTGGCAACCCATCTAAACATCACATAGGATTAGTTATCACTTTCTGCAGGAAACCCTTTCTAAACCTCTAAATGCAAGTGGTTTCCCCTCTTGATACTCTTATAGCATCCTATACTACTTCTCTCAGCAGCACGACAACATGATAAATGGTGTTTCCTTGTTCTAAGCCCCTTACCCTATCAAGTCTGAGAGGGCAGGAGACCATCCATGTCTGTCTCACACAACTCTGTATTTCTAATGTATCTGTCTTAACCTGCAACAAAAAGTACTTATTTCTACTCAATGGCAACTCCTGGCATGTTTACCTGGTAGATGTGAGTTTCACTAGTGGCATCAACGGTTTCATGTAGCTTTGGCATGTACACTTTAATATCTTTCCCACCAAAGGCACGACAGCACTCTGCCAGATCTTGACTGGCCTCTGGTGGGCCATGGACGATGATCAACTGTCGTGGTTTCATCTGATTAATGATTTTTTTAATGGAATCCCCATCAGAGCGTCCTTCATAGTCTATGTAGGTAACACGGGCTCTGTAATTAAATATGATTATTCAGTATTACTTTTCTCATAATTCTAAAAAAGATGGCTTTTATGATGTATACAATATATAAAACTAGGATTTGAGAAATACACGTTATATTATCTGCATTATTTATTTATTTTTATTTATTTTTTCTGAGATGGAGTCTCACTCTTTTGCCCAGGCTAGCGTGCAGTGGCATGATTTTGGCTCACTGCAACCTCTACCTGCTGGGTTCAAGCAATTCTCCTGCCTCGGCCTCCCAAGTAACTGGGATTATGGGCGTGCTCCACCATGCTGGGATAATTTTGAATTTTTAGTAGAGATGGAGTTTCACCATGTTGACTAGGCTGGCCTCAAACTCCTGATCTCAAGTGATCCACCTACCTTGGCCTAACAAAGTGCTGGGATTATAGGCGTGAGCCACCTCGCCCGGACCTACCTGTATTATTTAGAACTTATCCACACTCAAAAATATATACTAAATGATTTGTTCTCTGATGATTTAAAAAAGATTCCAAAATGATCACTTGCTGGTAATATTTAACTAAGTAGAAGGGGGAAAAAAGGTTTCTTAACTACTTCAGATCACAAGAGTATTTTCTAGACATTAGGGTACTACAGATGTTTAATTCCAGGAGTATACTTTATGAAACAAGCAATTACTCAGAAAAATTAAATTGTGAGTTACATACACTATTCCCTTTCACCTACTTACAGACTAAACAGGCCAGAAATAATATTTCTTCATATAAATGTACAATTTAATGTTACAATTTAAACACCCCACCCCCAGCATCACCAATTCAATTACTTTGGCATTCACATACCATTAATGAAGAGAAAATACCATGCCACCATACTTCACAAGTCTCTTCACACAAAAAGAAATGAAATTTTAAAAGCACAAACTTACTAAAGAATATTCAGAAATTTTGCTTAAAATAATGTAAATTACATAATTCAATTGCTTGAAATTTTATCTTATAATCTATTTTCAAAATGTCACAAAACCACTTACTTTATTTCAATAGACTCTGTTGTAGAAATACATTTAGTAGGAACATCAGATAAATCCTGATCCATGGGTTCATCTCCATTTGTCAAACCAGATTCTAATTTGCTTTTTTCTTCTTCAGTAGCTTGAAGCTCTGGCACCAAGAAATCCTCTGGTCTAAATAATAAGTCTCTAATTAGAAGTAGTAAAAACCAAGCTAATACTACATAACATATATAACTAACTAGTAGGTGGCATAATTTTTGGAGTCCTCATATATCTCAAGATTTAAATATACATTTGATCCAAAGCTGATGCTATTTCATAATATCAGTCACCAGGTAAGTGTATTTATTACGTTTTTTATAACCATGTACAAGTGTTCTTTAAAATACATTGTGTGGGCTAGTGAAAAGCACTAGCCCACACAATGGGCAGGTCATTAGATGCTCTTAGTGGCTATCACAAGTACTGTTGCAATCTGGTCCTGTTTTTTTTTCTAATTAAAGAGGCAAGGTCTCACAATGTTACCCAGGTTTGTAGTCTCGAAGTCCTGGGATCAAGCAATCCTCCTACCTTAGCCTCCCAAATAGCTGGGACTACAGGCACAAGCCACTGCAACCAGCCCTGTATACTTTTCAATTAATTTTCTTGATTTCTGTGGTTTCCTTTGCCAATTCCCAATACTTATAAATCTCAGAACTCCTCTCATGTCCTTAAGACCCCATTATTTCCTCTCTATCCAAAGAAAGTGGATACTTCTCCATTTCCACATTATCAAGAAAACCAAGACACAAAATCATTAGCTTCCTCCTAAGCCTTCATCTTGATTTAAATGTTCTATTAACACATCTATCTTTCCATATTTACTTCCAATATCAGAGTGTTCTACTTTTTAATATAACCACACTTTAACATCCTTTAGCCTCTTGTAATTGCCTTTGTTCCACTCACAAATCCACTCACACATTCCCCTCTGAAAATCCCAGCCTCTATTTCCCAAGACCCAGATTGCTGCAGCAGCTTCTTAGTCCCTGGAGTCCAGTATCTCCATGTGTAATCCACATAATAACAAGAGCAGTGGCAACCACTTAAAGCACATTTACCATGCATCAGGTTCTAGGCTAAGTACCTTAAAAACATGACCTCATTTAATTCTTATCCCCATTTTTTAGCTAAGGGAATTGAAGCTAAAGATTACTGTCCATATGTTAAACAGACTGGCCACTTAAGTGGAATGGTAAGCAAGCTCAATCAATGTTGTTATGTTTCCTCCCTATTGTTTCAGGGCCAAATAGACAGTGGATTTTTCTTTTTTCTTTTTTTTTGTTTTTAAGAGAGAGGGTCTCACTCTGTCACCCAGGCTATACAGTACAGTGGCACAATCGTAGGTCACTGCAGCCTCAAACTCCTGGGCTCAACTGATACTCCCATCTCAGCATCCCAAAGCAATGGTCTACAGGTGTGAGCCACCACGCTTGGCTGGAAATTTCCTAATTAAACCCAATAATGACCTAAATCCACTACACGCTCTAGAGGGCATTATAGGTGTACAAATACAAGAGAGGGAACTGATTGTGTTGGAAGACAGGAAAAGTTTCTAGTGGTTTCTGAGGCCAGATTCGGCACCTGGAAATCTGGGATGGAAGGTGAAACAGGGCTGAAGAAAAAACATGTGCAAAGGTATGACATAAAAAAACCAAGCAGAAGGAAAAAAAGAAACCAAGCAGAAGGAAACAGAGAAGGCTGATACCACCAGAGAGGAAACACACACTGAAATATACAGAAACATGATGGAAAACTAGGGAGGAACCAGATAGTGAAAAACATTGCATTATACATTTTACATTTACCAGGGAAATAAGACCTCTGAAAGACTTTTTTTTACCCAGGATGGCAGTGTTTTCAAATTTGCAATGACAACATCTGATTTCAGTTGTTTTTCTAACGCTAAGTACAGATTTTGTAGATTTTCCATGGTTCCACTCATACTATCTCATATTTCTCTTAATCTCAAAAAACCTGTATAATATTTAAGACATAATCCATTGGTAATGTGATACCAGCCACCCAAAGTTCTTTTACTTTTTTGAAGATAGAGATGGGGGTCTCACTATATTGCCAACTCCTGAGCTCAAGTGATCCTCCCATCTTGGCTTTCCAAAGTGTTAGGATCACAGGCATGAGCCACCACTTACAGTGCCAAAGTTCTTCCTATCCTACATCCTCCTCTCTTTTTAAGTGGGGAAAAAACGTCTTGATCACGTTTTTAAACTTTTTACACAACTAAGTAATAATACTGCCAGTTTTCTCTTAATATTCTCTAGACGTTCCTCAGCATCTCTATTTTTATGTTTCAAATTACAAGTCTTCTGCGTCTTCAGGCTGAGGTACTCAGAAATTAACCAAGTACATATGACTAGAGAGATCAAATCCACTGAACAGAAATAACACAGTTAACACCTCCAATTTGTAAGAGAGAAAAGTTTGTTTTGCTCACATACTTGATAATCTCTCCATATTCATCCCATTTAATTCTTTCTTCTGGGGCAGGAAACATAGGATAAGACTTTTTTGCCTGTTTGAAAAAACTTCCTTTACGACTGCCTTCACCTTTCATCATCAAGTCATGCTTCGTCTTATGAGCTGATGGCTGGTCAATATCTTCCTCAATGTCACTCTCATCACTGGAATCTATATCTGCCCTAGGAGGATTTTAGAATAGATCAAGGTCATAAAGTTTCAAAGCTATTTTAAATTAATATGTATAAATTTATTACTGAATCAATACTAAAATTCAATATTAACTCAAATGATAATATACAGTTATGTCACTCAACAACAATGGACCACACATACAACAGTGGTCTATAAGATTACTGTACCTTCTCTATGCTTAGATACATTTAGATACACAAATACTTAACACGGTGTTATAATGGCCTATAGTATTCAGTACAGTAACATGCTGTACAGGCTTGTAGCCTAGGAACAATGGGCCATATCACATACCCTGGATACATAGCAGGCTATACCATCCAGGTTTGTGTAAACACACATCCTAATGTTCACACAATGACTAAATCCCCTAACGACACTTTTCTCAGAACATATCCCCATCGTTAAGTGACGCATGACTGAAATAACATTCAATATTATTGGACTGACATTTTATAAAGCATAACAAATAAATGCATAATAATATTAGCACTGACAGCATCTGGTATACCAGCCATTTGAAAGATGCCTGGAACAAAATTAAGTCTTATGAAAATTTAAAAAATATTTTCAATGAAACATTTAAGTCAAAGACACATTATTCTCAAATTGCATCCATAAACTTATAATCGTCTGAAAATGACTCACTCTTTCGACTGCTCAAGCTTTTTAGCAGCTTCTTTCTTCAGTTTCTCTTTTTCCAAGTATTCCTCAAGTTCTTTCCCTTCAAGCTTCACACGTTTCCTCAGCTAAAGAAAAATAACAGACAAAAGGAAATGTTAATATCAGGGGTTAAAACAGTGGCCATCATCTTTAAACTGATTTTCCTCTGAAATTAATCAAGTTTCCATTACATGCAATTATAGGTCCTATTTAGATTAGTATTAAAATTGAGCTGTCACGCATCATCTAGGATGGGTTTGATTTAAATCAAACTGGTTGGCCAGGCACAGTAGCTCATACCTATTATATAATCCTAGCACTTTGGGAGGCCAAGAAGGGAGGACTCCTTGAGGTCAGGAGTTCAAGACCAGCCTGGGCAACACAGGTTGACTCTATGTATAATTTAAAAATTAGCTGGGAGGCTGGGCACAGTGGCTCACATTTATAATCCTAGTATTTTGCAAGGCAGGAAGATCACTTGAGTTTGAGATTAGCCTGGGCAATATACTAAGACTTCATCTCCACAAAAAGAAAAAAAAAAAAAAAAGGCCAGGTATGGTGTCATGCATCTGTAGTACCAGCTACTCAGGTGGCTAAAGTGGGAGGATCACTTGAGCCTGGGAGGTCAAGGCTGCAGGCCACTGCACTCCAGCCTGGGTGACGAAGTGAGACCGTGTCTCAGAGAAAAAAAAAAAAAAAAAAGCCAGGAGTGGTAGCACACACCTATTGTCCCAACTTCTCAGAAGGCTGAGTCTGAGGATCACTTGAGTCTGACAGAACAAGACATCAAACCGGTTAAAAATCACCAATCAGGAAAGGAAAATAAAGATACATATTTTTATAATTTGGAGTAGGTGAGGCCCAAAAGCCACAATGGGAAAGATAAATAAATGCAGCAACATGAATAAAGAAAATCTCCCTTTGACATTTTAAATCCATTAAATAAGAAACTGAAAAGAAAAAAAAGAAAAAGAAAAATATTTTCAGCACTATGACCAACAAAAACTATTTTTTCCTAAGAGCTCTTTTAAATTAGTTAAGAAAAACATAATCAACACATGAAAAAGGACAAAATACTTAAAAAGGCAATTTACAAAATAAGAAAGACAAATAACTAATGGCCATGAAAAGATACTTAATTTTACTAATTTTCAAAAAGTACAAAATATAAAAAACATAATTGTTTTAACCTATAAGATTGGCAATGACATACATGAGGAAAGAGTAACTTCCTCCATTGTCTGTGGGAAAATTGGTGCAACTATGTTAAAAGGCAATTTGCTAACATCTGAAAATAAAAATTTTCTTGTCATTTGACACAGTATTTCTACTCCTAGGAATTTATCCTACTGAAACAAGCATAAATGTGTAAAAAAAAAACAGTACAATAGTACATTGCAGCAATGTTTATAATAGTAAAAAAACTGGATAAAACTTTAAAATCCATCCAAATGGAATGATTAAATCAGTAGTTCTCATATATTTATCTCAGGACTGCCTTAGGCTCCTAAAAATTAGAGAGCCCCAAAGAGCTTTTTGTTTTTGTGGGTTATATTTATCAATGTTTACCTTATCAGAAATTAAAACTAAGCAATTTAAAAATATTTATCTGTTCATTATAAAATAACAAAGCTGGCTGGGTGCAGTGGCTCAAACCTGTAATCCTAGCACTTTGGGAGGCCGAGGCGGGTGGATCACCTGAGGTCAGGAGTTCGAGACCAGCCTGGCCAACAGAGTGAAACCCTGTCTCTACCAAAAATACAAAAAGCACCCAGGCATGGTGGCACGTGCCTGTAATCCCAGCTACTCAGGAAGCTGAGGCAGGAGAACCGCTGGAACCCAGGAGGCAGGGGCTGCAGTGAGATTGCGCCACTGCACTCCAGCCTGAGCGACAGAGCGAGACTCCGTCTCAAAAAATATACAAAAATAAATAAATAATACAAATAAAACCACATGGCAACATTAACAGATTCTTACAAAAAAAAAAATTACATTTTCCAAAGCAAAAAAAAGACGGTAAGAATGGTATTTTATTTTTTGGAGACAGGGTCTTGCTCTAATGCTCAAGCTGGAGTGCAGTGGTGCAATCATAGCTCACTGCAGCTCAATCTTCCAGGCTCAAGCAATCCTCCCACCTCACCCTTCTGAGTAGCTGGGACTACTACAAGCACCCACCACCACACCCAGCTAATTTTTGTATTTTGTGTGTGTATGTGGTAAAGATGGGATCTTGCCATGTTGCCCCAGCTGGTCTCAAACTCCTGGGGTCAAGCAATCTGCCCTCCTCAGCCTCCCAAAGTGCTGGGATTACAGGCATGAGCCATTGCACCTGGCCTGTAGGATGATTTTATATTTTTGCAAATCTCTTTAATGTCTAGCTCAACCAAAGACACCTGGATTCTCACATTTGCTTCTCCATTCACTCTCATGCAATATGTTGTTTTGGTTAAGGTATACGAAGAAAGTTCAGGCTTACAGACATGTATAGTTGGAAAGGGAAAAATATGTAATTAGTCCTTTCATGAATATTATTCTTTGATATTACATTAAAACTCAGAGAGTGGTTGTTTCCTAAAGATTAGTTTTAATGTAGAATCTGAAACCATACCGATAGACTTTCTGTACTCTGTTATGTTAGATTTTGTTTGATGCATCCACACTTTGTGGGTTTTTTTGTTTTTCTTTTTGAGATAGGGTCTCGCTCTGTTGCCTATGATAAGTACAGTCGTGTGACCACTGCTCACTGTAGCCTCAAATTCCCAGTTCAAGCAACCTTCCCACCTCCCAGCCTCTTGAATAACTGGGACCACAGATGTGCACCAACATACCCAGCTAATTTTTTATTTTTTGTAGAGACAAGGTCTTGCTATGTTATCCAGACTAGTCTTGAACTCCTGAACTCAAGCTATCCTCCTGCCTCAGCCTCCCAAAGTTCTCAGATTACAGGGGTGAGCCACTGTGCCTACCCTGTATCTTAAACTTTGAATGGATCTTTTAATTTGTACATTATTTTATGACATAATTAATTGGTTATTTGGAAAATACCAGTTCACCAAGTTATCCAGATCTTACAAACATTGACAATATTTTTTAAATCACATTTACAAATATCACCACCAATCTTACCAAAAGTCTTTTCAGTTTAAGTTGTCAATGTCAGTGCTGGGTATAAGTTTTCCAAAATTCTAATTTTCATTTGAAAGTTAGAATTTTATCAAATTTAAGCCAACGAATGCTGTCAATTGTTTTCTTTAGAGTGACAGGCTCAATTTATTAATTTTCAGGAAAATGTCTGCCAAACACCCAAATCTGAATAACCCTGTCATTATTTCACATAAAAATGGTGTTCCAGACTGGGCACAGTGGCTTATGCCAGTAATTCTAGCACCTTGAAAGCCGGAGGTGAGAGGATTGCTTGAACCCAGTTCAAGACCACTATGGGCAACATAGCAAGACCCAGTCTCTACAAAAAATAATTAAAAATTAGCCAGATGTGGTGAAACACACCCGTAGTCCTAGCTGATAGGAAGGCTGAGGCAAAAGGGTCACTTGAACCCAAAAGTTAAAGGATGCAGTGAGATATGATTGTGTCCCTGCACTCCGACTTGGGCAACAGAGACCCAAACTCAAAAAAACAAAAAAAGGTGTTCCCAGGAAAAAAGTGGCTAGTTTAACTCATGACTCAAATAAACATACAAATGTTTTTCTTGGAAACAGCCACTATGCTTTAGTACACAAGTTCTTTATTAATACTTCCCATCTTGCCACCCAAATTATTTTTTAAAATCTTTCACTAAAAGAACTTAGTAACTTTTATTACTTAGTAACTTTCACTACTCCCTTAAGGAAATTTTTTTTTCTTTTTTGTAGAGACAGGGTCTTGCTATGTTGCCCAGACTGGCCTCAGACTCCTAGCCTCAACCAACCCTCTCCCACCTCAGCCTCCCAAAGTGCTGGGATTACAAGCATAAGCTAGTACGTCTGGTCCCTCAAAGACATTCTCTTTAAAATTTCTTTTGTTTAATATACATTTATACTATGTAGAGACAGAGTCTCGCTATGTTGCCCAGACTAGGCTCAAGCGATCCTCTTGCCTCAGCGGCTGAGACTACAGCCACATGCCACCATACCTTGCTCCCAGCTTTTTTCAAAAACAAAAATAAAAACCAGATATTAGTATATCAATAAGAAAGAAAGAAAAAAAAAAACCAGAATATATATGCTTCAAAAATGTCAACAGTCATGATAATTAAATGCAGTATGTAGTCGTGACCTGGACAAAAAAGGTAAGGGTAATTATAAAGACATTGTGGTAATTGGTAAAAGGTGAATGTTGAAGGGGGTCAGTGGGTAAAATCGTAGTATGGTGTTTATTTCCTGATTTCAATAGATGTAAAATGGTTTTGCTGGAGATTGCCGTTGTTTTTAGGTAACACACACTGGCAATGTTTAGAGGTAATTATTAAATATTTGCATTTTTTTCTTCAATGGTTCAGAAAAAATAATATTGTGTCTATGGATATATAAGTGAAAAGCAAATCCATTAAAATGTTGACAGCTGGGGAATCTGAGTATAACATATTTGTAGCTTTCCTGTTAAGTTTGATTTTTTTTTCAAAATTGAAAGTAATGAAAAAAGGGGAATCTCTCTGAAACTATTCTGGTTCAGGGGCTGCCCAGTGGGGTAAGAGAAGGGGAGACAAGTAAAAACAAAAAAATCAAGCCAAAATCAGATGATTTTCATGTAGAAAATAAATAGGTGATTTATATGTTTAAGGCCAGGAGCAGTGGCTCACACCTATAATCCCAGCAATTTGGGAGACCAAGGTGGGAGAGCTGTTTGAGGCCAGTAGTTCAAGACTGGCCTTGGCAACACAGCAAGATCCCATCTCTATAATTATTATTTTTTTTAATTAGCTGGGCATAGTGTCACATGCCTGCAGTGCTTACTACCTGGGAAGCTAAAGCTGGAGGAGCACTTGAGTCCAGGAGTTCAAGACTGCAGTGAGCTATTATCATGCAACTGTACTCCAGCCTGGGTAACAGGGCATGACATGACCCTGTCTCAAAAAAAAAAAGTTAAAATAAAAAAATAAATACATGTTTATATCTGGCATCCCACATTTGCCTACTATCTTATTTGAAAATAAGCTTCATTTAGAAAATAGTGGGTTTTGGCAGGGCGTGGTGGCTCATGCCTGTAATCCAAGCACTTTGGAGGCCAAGGCGGGCCGATCACCTGAGGTCGAGAGTTCAAGACCAGCCTGACCAACATGGTGAAACCCCATCTTAAAAAAAAAAAAAGGAAAATAGTGGGTTTTTTTTTTGCAGTTAGCAACTTACATAGACGCCTTTTACCCAAAAATAATCTTTAACAATGTATTTATCTCTCGATTTAGTTTATGCCTGTTGCTGTAATACATTTCGCTCTCCATTTTATTTTTCATTTAAAATATGTAAGATTAATAGCTTATTCAGAAACAGATTTCTAGAATAACCAACTATAAAATACTTTTCTTCCTTCTCCTTCACCATATTACCTCCAACTTACTCCTTTTTCTAATCCAAAACTACTCCAACCTATTAATCCTTATTCGTTTATCATTTTTGCTTTCTAAATGAGTAAGACTTGATTTAGAAGGGCATCTGACACAGATGAAAAAATACCACACTTAGTAAACTTTTCTTGTCTAACACAATCAGAAATCTGGTTTATTCCATATTCACTTTTTTGATCATCCATGAATGAAACCAATACACTCATTGAGGGCTTCCAATATGTCAGGCACTGTTCTGGGTGCCAGGGATACCAAAAAACAAGGCCTTTTTCTAATGGAATTCATATTGCAGTTGATGGTGGGAAGAGGAAGACAACAAACAAGGAACATGTCAGGTGGTGATGAGTGCTAGGAAGAATAATTAACGTAAGGTGATGGGCAGCTAAACCAGGCAGGTATTTTAAATCTGTAGTCAGAGACCCACCTGAGGGAGTAGCCTCAGGTTTAACCTGAGACCTGAATGACCAGGAGCCAGCCACATGCAAAGCCAGGAAAGAACACTATAGGCAGAAGAACAGCTAGTGCAAAGATCCTGATGCACTGTAGGGCATAGAGAAGGTAGAATAAGCTAAGGTCAAAAGGTAGGTGGGGAGTAGATCATGTGGGATCTCAAAAGCCTGGTAAGTAGCATGGATTTTATTCAAAGAGAAGAAGGAAGGCTTTGGAGCCATTTAAGCAAGTGAATGACATGAAATGATGAATGTTTAAAAGATCTCTGGGAGTTGCCATCCAATAGGTAGAGTTTCAGTTTTGCTACATGAAAAAGTTTTAGAGATCTGTCATACAACAACGTACATACAGTTAACACTACTATACTGTACACATAAAAATGGCTAAGATAGTGAATTGCATGTGTTTTTGTTTGGTTTTTTTTGGACAGAGTCTCTCTCTGCCACCCAGGCTGGAGTGCAGTGGCACCATCCAGGCTCACTGCAACCTCCACCTCCCAGATTCAAGTGATTCTCCTGCCTCAGCCTCCCAAGTAGCTGGGATTACAGGTACACACCACCACACTTGGCTATGTATGTGTTTTTCACCACCAAAAAAAAAAAAACAACTGCCTTTCCATAACATGAATTAAAGGAGAAATTGAGGTCAATTCTGTTTCAAATAACTGTCTAAAAAAAAAAAAAAAAATCTCTTCATTTGCTGTGAGAAGAAAAGATTAAGGGAGTAAAAAAGTAAAAACACATCAGCTTAGGAAACATAATGTGACTCAATCTCTACAAGAAATTTTGAAATTAGCTGGCCATGGTAGTGTGTGCCTGTAGTGCCTGCTCAGGAGCTGAGGTGGAAGGACAGTTTGAGCCCAGGTGGGCAAAGCCGCAGTGAGTCATGATCACGCCACTGCACTCCAGCCTGGGTGACAGAGTGAGACCCTGTCTCAAAAAATAAACAAACAAAAAATGTGGAAATAGAAAAGCCAGTTAGGAAACTACTGCATAAGTCCAGGCAAGTCCATTTAGCATGGGCTAGGATAACTATGGTGGAGAGAGAGGAGCTGACAAATTTAGAATATGTCTGAGGATTTGCAGATGGATTGTGAAGTTTAAAGAAAAATGAAAGAATAAGTTGTAATAATCTGTGTATTACAAGTCAAGACAGTATTTGCCCTTTCAGGGGAGGGAAGGAGGGTCAGAGGGGGGTTTGTGGGGTGCTGGTGATATCCTATTTCTTTTTTATCATTTCTGTTTTTTATCTTAGTTGGCTCTGCCCAACATGCTACAGAAATATTCTATTTCTTAATCAGGGTACAGCCTAGACAGGTATATTCAATTTGTGAAAATTCATCATGCTATACACTTAACATACATTTCAGTATATATTATACTTGAGTGAACATTTTTTAAACTTCCAGATTTTTGGCTTGAATATGTGGGAAGTGCTGCATTCTCTAAGACAAAAGAACAGTACTGGGAGTAGGAAAAGAGTAAAAATTGTTTTGGATGTATCAAGTAGAGGGAAAAACTGATAGATAATGAAGACAGGAGGGATAACTGTAAAAGAAATATCGCTGAGAAAGTGAGCAAGAAAAGGTCCCTGAGCATCAGCATTAGTTATTAAAAAGATCAAAAACTTAACACTTGATGTTTTGGCTGTTTCTCATTTCCTTAGCATGCTTCTGAACATCATTTCCTACTTTTTTCCAAACTTAAATCATTTTTCTTTTACTAATTCCGCAAATGGTTTATTAGACCTAACTGAATTTCTAGTAATTAAAATTTTCAAATTCAGCATTTCATGTCTGATGAAATCGTTTCAAGTACTTGAGTTCTTTTAACTTTGTATTTCTAAGCTACTAAATAACCCCAAAGACACCATTTTACTTTTCTATACTTGCTCAAAATCCTTGCTCGACAATTCTGTAATTACAGTACATGTATCTCAGATTTTAGATACTGATGTTATGCTTTTCTTAAGTAGAGTTGGAAGACAGATAACCCTACCACATAGCTTTTAACAAACTAAACCTTCCTTAAAATGACTGCTAAGGGCCAGGTGTGGTGGTTCACGTATAATCCCAGCATTTTGGAAAGTGGAATGAGGCGGGGGTGGGGGCAGGGACAGCTTGAGCCTAAGAGTTTGAGGTTACAGTGAGCTATGATGGCATCACTGCACTCTAGCCTGGGTGACAGGGTGAGAATCTGTCTCTAATTAAATAATTAAATGAGTGTTACAGCTGGGGACAGTGGCTTACACCTGTAATCCCAGCACTTTGGGAGGTCAAGGTGGGTGGATCACTTGAGGTCAGAAGTTTAAGACCAGCCTGGCCGAAATGATGAAAACCCTGTCTCCACTAAAAAAAGAAAAAATTCAGAAATTAGATGGGCGTCATGGCGGGCACCTGTAATCCCAGCTACTGGGGAGGATGAGGCAGGAGAATTGCTTGAACCCTGGAGATGGAGGCTGCAGCATGAACCAAGATCGTGCCATTGCACTCCAGCCTGGGCAACAAAGTGAGACTCTGTCTAAAAAAAAAAAAAAAAAAAAAAAAAAGAGTGCTCCAAAAACAAAATGAGAAGCAGCTTTATGATGCTGGCTTTATGTTAAAGCTTTATGTTAAGGTTTAGTCACCTAAATCTTTGCACAACTCTGGCAGTTATTAACCATCCTATTATATCAATTGCTACAAACTTTAATGATATACTAGTTTTAAAAAATCGATAGATTTGTTGGGCTGGTTATTAAGCAAATGATCTTTGGGTATATTGGTCATTCAGCTAATTGTCTTGTTCCTATAACAGGAGATAAGGCAGCAAATGCAGATGCAGAATCAAGTTAGTAAACTTAGTGGTGGAAAGATGAAGGAATTCCTGACTCACTGCTTCGACTTCTATGTTAAGTTTGAGACAAGATCATGTGCTATGAATGAAGGCAAAGAATGAGCTGTGGGGATGTTTGGGGAGAAAGAATATATAAAATTGCCTAACCATGAGAAAGGGAACATCCTACCGAATGCTGAGCACTGGTGTAGGGTCCCCTTTTGAGATGTGAAGTCATGAATGTGAAAACAAATCTGTATATACCACAGTGCTTAACTTCAGTAACATAAAGCTACTAAGTACAGGCACAAACCAAGCAAATGGTTTAACTGAGGTCAAAGCCTTTCCAGATGACTAAAATAAAAGTGTAAGAGAGTTACAGGTATTTGCAAAATTATGATTAATTATGGACTACTGACTTTAAGGCTGGAAGGATGATGGACAGTAAAAGGTGAGGTTCATGAACTGAAAGTCCCAATGGAACCGAAAAGTTGTTGTCATGGGAATAACAGGGAAAGTCAGAATGGGATGCTCGAGGTGGAGATCTGGAGACTGTTTAGCCATAAGAAGATTTCAGGTATAACCACAGGAGCAGACAACATGATAGCAGGAATGAGGTAAGATGAAGGAAAAGACTAAGAAATAGGGTGTCACATAACTGAGAATTGGACAGATTGTACACATGAATGCTAAAGTCAATGAGAATGAAGTCCTGAATACCAGTGGACAGGAATACTGTCAGTCAGGGTTAAATGTCACCAATGAGTAACAGAATGACCAAGAGATCATTAAATGTCAGAAACAAGGAGGGGGCCAGCATACCAGCAGGTCTGAAGGCAAAAACTGCAAATGGAAGATAAATAGCTAGGAAGCTGCAATACAGAACAAGGAAGACAAGAACTTCACTCAAAGTACATGAAACATAGAAAGAGTACTTACCTCAGGGAGCTACAGGATAAAGAACGTCTTTAGGAAACAGTCTGATTCAAATTAAGCAAGAAACAGGAAAGGAACCTTTCAGAGATTGAGAAAACATTGTATATGCTTACCCTCTGGGTAAACTAGAGGGTACCAAAGAAGAGTTTAAGAATGAGAGCTTCTTTTGAGACCACTCACGGCAACATAAGACGACAACGTCTCTATACAAAAAATATGAAACCCCGTCTCTCCTAAAAATACAAAAATTAGCCAGGCATGGTGGCACATGCCTGTAGTCCCAGGAGGCTGAGGCATGAGAATCGCTTGAACTCGGGAGGCTGAGGCAGGAGAATCACTTGAACCTGGGGGCAGAGGCTGTATTGAGCCGAGATCACACCACTGCACTCCAGCCTGGCGACAGAGCAAGGCTCCATTTCAAAAAAAAAAAAAATGCCAGACATGGTGGCACATGTCTGTAGTCCCATCTACTTGGGAGGCTGACGAAGGAGGATCCTTTAAGCCCAGGAGTTTGAGGCTGCATGAATCTATGATAGCACCACTGCACTCTAGACTAGGTAACAAAGCAAGACCCCATCTCAAAAAAAGAAGAATGAGAATCTCCAGTTAAGGAGCTCTGAAATTTGTGCTATTAAAGGTTCTCTTCTACAGTAATTTTTTTTTTTAGAGATGGGGTGGTGGGTCTTGCCATGTTGCCCAGGATGACCTCAAATTCCTGGGCTCAAGTGATCCTTCCAACTCAGCCTCCTGAGTAGTTGGTACTACAGCACACACCACCACTCCTGGCTCTCAAGAGTAATTCTGATAAAAATCCTAAAACAACTTTAAGTTTTATTTTTGGTCACTATTTTTTACACATCATGCATAATGTATCCCCCAAACAGTTTTAAAATAAAGTTCACATGCAAGTGCTTACCTCTATTTCTGTAATTTTTTCAGAAGGGTTATCAATTAGGAAACGTGCTAAAGTGCCAGGAGTAGTTCTGTAAGTTAGGATGATTGAGTTTTTAGGGTCCTGACACCACTGAATAAAGAGATCCCTTGAAAATCCACATTCCAGGTCAGGTTGGCTGGCAAGTACAACTTTAGGGCTAGGTACCCGGGCCAAGTCGGAAAGACCATGACATAAAGAGAGATGGCGAAACTGAAACGGATTATTTCTTTTGTCTTCAAAACATCTCATCAATTTATCACTCATCCATTCTACCTAATATGGGGGGAAAGATGACAATAATTATAAATACTATATTATAACTTCAATATATTATCTAATAGTCAAGGAACTTAAGTTCTATCTTTTACCCCCACTGTTTGCTTAAATTTGTACTGTTTTGATGAGAAGCTTATTTTCTGCTTCAATTTCCCTTTAGATTCTCCCACCCTAGTTTTCATACCCTCAAAAACCAATTTTGCATTATATTTCACGCATAAATTGCCTTAAATCTTTTTGAAAAGGCAAGGTATATGTTCTAAGTGAAAACCTTACTCCCAGAGACTGCTACTTCAAGGCAAAGAGCTTATTTAAAAGAAAGAAAAATGAATTCTAACATGTATATGCTATGAGGTAGGTTCTATTTTTGTCCCCATTTTACAGATTGAGATACTAAGAGTTAGAAGAGAAGCAATTTGCCTAATCTTTAAAACAGGGACAAAAACAAAAACTACTTAACAGAATATATAAGGATTAAATGAAATAATACATTTAAAGCACACAGAACAGTAAATGATTAAGGGCAAGTTATCACCATTATTAACAATCTCTTCAAGAGAAAAATAAAATCCAAAAAACAATTAAGACACTCACTTCCAGGGACCCAATCACTGTCCCAAACTTCTTTATTACAAGTGATAACATGAAAACAAACCTGGGACTTAGAAAACTCCACCACATTATAACTGACGTTATTCAGGAGTGCCAATGAGTAAACACCCAGTCCTGCATCTTTAGTTCTCCAAATCTGATCCAGAAGTTGAGCAAGTTCCAAAACTCTGCCTGCCGTGTCCACTGCTATTAAAACATTTCCATCACCTCGAAGTGTTTCCAGGACATTTGCTAGAAAACAAGAATGTAAAATCCCTATAGTACATAATAGTATGCTACAAAACTAAATTTCATCTCCCTTTTTTAATTAGAAAGACTGTAATTTACAAATAAGCAACTACACTAAGCCAGGTACTAAATGAAAGAATTTTGTTCAGGTCATTACAACTGCTTTTAATTCTGCTGAATATCTCTTCATATATTCAGTGTCATTAACGCTCAATCTTTTTTCATTGAAAAATTATAAATCAGTAGTCCTCAACATTTTATACATCAAAATACACATAGAAAATGGTGTATCACTGGGGAAATTGTATGACTAGGCCAAATGTAACCAGCCTGGTGTTTCCGGGATGCCCTGATCTCGCCTAACCACCCCAATGAACTTTGTTATGATAAATTCCGAAATTTATATACACACATATACACACTCACATAATTATAATACTGTCATCCCTCAGTATCCATGGGTACTGGCCCCAGGACACCCCACAAATACCAAAAACATCAGATGCCCAAGTTCCTCATATAAAACTGTGGCCAGGCATGATGGCTCACACCTGTAATCTCAGCACTTTGGGAAGTCTAGGCAGGAGGATGGCTTGAGCCCAGCAGTTCAACACCAGCCTGGACAACATAGGGAGATCACGTCTCTATAAAAATAAAAAAACTGGCAGGCACTATGGCTCACGCCTGTAGTCCCAGCACTTTGGGAGGCTGAGGTGGGCAGATCACAAGGTCAGGAGATCGAGACCATTCTGGCTAACACAGTGAAACCCCATCTCTACTAAAAATACAAAAAATTGGCCAGACACAGTGGCTCACAGCTGTAATCCCAGCACTCTGGGAGGTGGAGATGGGTGGATCATGAGGTCAGGAGATCAAGACCATCCTGGCTAACACGGTGAAACCCCATCTCTATTTAAAAATAAATAAATAATGCCGGGCGCGGTGGCTCAAGCCTGTAATCCCAG
>NW_016107508.1:1499113-1500809 GCF_001604975.1 Cebus imitator | reverse complement strand
AAAGAAACCTTTACTTGTGGCCAGGTGTGGTGGCTCACACCTGTAATCCCAGCAGTTTGGGAGGCCAAGGCAGGCAGATCACCTGAGGTTAGAAGTTCAAGACCAGCCTGGCCAACATGGAGAAACCCCATCTCTACTAAAAATACAAGAATTAGCCAGGCATGACGGTGCACACCTGTAATCGCAGCTACTCAGAATGCTGAGACACGAGAATTGCTTGAACCCGGGAAGCGGAGGTTGCAGTAAGCTGAGATCGCACCACTTCACTCCAGCCTGGATGACACAGCAAGACCCTGTCTCAAAAAAACCAAAAAACCTGTGCTTGTATTCCCCAAATATACAAAAAGTTACAAAATAATAATAACAATAATAATAATAAGGACATTAAAGAATACATACTCAGAAGCTGCTCATCTCTCTGTTTTCTTCTAGGCTGCACATATGTAGCATTAAATGAATCTGTGATAAGTAAGGAGGGCCTGCTTAGCATTTCCAGGGAACATCCATTTAAATGGCTATAAGAAAGTTTAAGAACAGGAATATTTAATATCATTTCAAGTAAACAATAATAGCTTCTCTTACTTAAAAAACAAGCAGCTTCATTTATAAGGTGTTCCATTCACTAACTGTAAATTAGACATGCTTATTGATAAGAAATCTAGCAAGATTTCTTATACTTCAGAAAAAGTATAAAGAAGAAAATAAAAATCTTTCAGAGTACCATTACTCAGAGATAACTGATACAATATTTTGGTGTACACCCTTCTAAGCATATGTTTTTCTATGCACGTATATATTTTTAATTTTTCTTTTCGCCCTGCCTTATGGTACTAACATACATATGTATTTTACAAAGCTGGTATCCCATATACATTCCTATATACTCATTTCTATATCCTGGTTTTTACCCATGACACAAAAATTTTTTTCTAAACTAAATGTTTAACAATTACAAAAACATTTTATTGTGTCTACACTGTATTTATTTGATCCTTTCCCTTTACTGATATTTAGGTCATTTATTTTTGCCATTATAATCTTTCAAAGCACATTTTTAGAAAAAGCTTCAATTACATTTCTGATTATTTCTTTAGGTCACACTCCTAGAAATGTATAGACTACAATACATAGTACCGCTAAAAGGCTTTCCAGAAAGATTTAATCTTTTCCAGAGAAGTTCAACCAAAAAGACTAACCAACTCTACATACTTCCCTGAAGAAACTCACTATTTAAAAATAATTTTGGCCTAGTGCAGTGGCTCATGCCTGTAATCCCAACACTTTGGAGGACAGAGGTGGGCAGATCATTTGAGCCCAGTAGTTCAAGACCAACCTGGGCAACATGGTGAAACCTCATCTCACACAAAATAGCCAGGCATGGTAGAGCACACCTATGGTCCTGGTTACTCGGGAGGCCAAGGTGGGAGGATCGCTTGAAGCTGGGAGGTTGAGACTACAGTGAGCAGTGATTGTGCCTCCAGCCTCAGCGACAGAGTGAGACTCTGTCTCAAAAAAATAAATAAATAAAAATATCAATAAGAATAGTAATTTTAATGATATCTAATTAAAAAGATCATTTACATTTTCTCTTTTTTGACTTTATAACTTTTGTCTATCTTGCAACTGGTATATTTTTTATTTTTTATTAATCTTTTTCCTTTTTTTTTTTTTTTTTTTTTTTTTTTTTTTTTTTTTT
>NW_016107508.1:1494881-1499003 GCF_001604975.1 Cebus imitator | reverse complement strand
CACCCAGGCTAGAGTGCAATGACGCAATCTTGACTCACTGTAACCTCCGCCTCCCAGGTTCATGCAATTCTCCTGCCTCAGCCTCCCGAGTAGCTGGGATTACAGATGCACACCACCACACTCAGCTAATTTTTTGTATTTTTAGTAGAGACAGGGTTTCACTATGTTGGTCAGATTGGTCTCAAACTCCTGACCTCATGATCCACCCACCTCAGCCTCCCAAAGGGCTAGGATTACAGGCGTAAGCCACCGTACCCAGCCATTAATCAATTAATACCTGATCTTATATCTACGTTATAAATTTTGGGGCAACTTGTTTCCTAGTTTGATTTTTTTTTTAATTTGTTGTTTCAGATATTTGAACCTGTATGTCATCAAACCTATCAAACTTTTCTTTCATAACTTCGTCCATTATCTCTATGCTTACAAAGTCTTTTCCAAATCAGAGCTCAGACTCACCAATATTACTTCGTCTCTATTTAGTTCTAATCCATCTGAAATTTATTTTGTTATATAAAGACACAAATTGATTTTTTTCCAAAATGGTTGAATTCAATACCATTTTTTCACATAGCCATCTCTCATTAATCTACAGTTATAAGTGTCTAAAATTCAGTCTGTTTCTCTTAAATATTTCAGATCCTCAGGCTACTGTAATGTAACACAAAATACCTAGGAACTTAATGTACAGATAAAACAAAATAAGCCTGTAAGAGACTAAACACCAAAATATTTTATAGTAATGCTCTGAGTACCAAATAAACTATATAAAATAGTAACTAGCATTGTGTTCTCTCTCAAAGGAACTGACTTTGAATATACAGGGCAGTTATGTTAGATGGTAGTTACATTACATGCAGGGCAACTCTTGTTGTTAAAACCATCAGATCTCGTGAAACCGATTCACTATCATGAGAACAGCATGGGAAAGACCTGTCCCCATAATTCAGTCATCTCCAACTGTGTCCCTCCCACAACAAATGGGAATTGTGGGAGCTACAAGATGAGATTTGGGTGGGGACACAGAGTCAACCCATATCACGTTACAAAACAAAAGAACAACCCCATCCACAAAGTTTTGTTAAACAGCAGGTCAAGAACATGTAATTTAATACGTAAAAATTCATCTCCTTTGCAACATCTCCAGGGAGATATCTGTTTTGTAGAGTGTATGCTTAAATTTTTAAAATCTCTTATGTCTTATACCAAACTTTTCCCCTACTATGCAAATAATTTATTTTGAAAACATCCCCTATTTGATGTTTTTAAATTGCTCTAGATTTCTGATTAAAAACAAAACAAAACTGTGTTTCTGATTTTCCCTCCAAAGAAAAAAATAACACCAATTGCATTTCCTTTAGCTTTCGCCTTGATATACCTACATCTCCCTCTTGTGGTTAAAGTCAACTGCATAAACAATTTCTTCTTCTCCATCTTTGACTATTTTCCATATTGTTCCACCTATCATATGACCGGCTGGCAGAGGTGTGATAGACAGGCCATGTCCTTTACCTATGTCAACAAGATAATAATACTCAGATTTCTTTTATAACCCTAAAGAAAGGTTAGTTCAATAATAAACTCTTAATGTCCAATGCTAGAATTCAGTCATTTTCTACTCTGCTGCCATAGCACTTCATTTATCCCAGTCACTACATTTAGCCATCTCAGCTACTCTGTCTCCTCAACCTAACTGTAAGCTCTGAGGAGGAGGAAATGGCCACATTAACTTTTGTTTATTATACACAGTAAACACTAAATGAGTCTTAAGTTAAATATGAAAAGGCCTGAGCTATTAACATTTTGTTAGCATTTATTCTGAAATTTTTAAAATTCAAATGGAAATTAAGAGTTCTGTATCAAGGCAGAATGTGCCAACTTCTTTATTCTTCAGACCATAATGCCTATAATTTTCACTCCAAATCCTCGTCAGTATTTTCCAGCAAGTTAAACCCCATTCGTCTAACAACTTACTACTGGAAATTCTTTTTACCTTTCAAATTTACAATTTGAGAGAATTTTAGCTGCTGTATTTTATCAAAGGCTGCATCCACATCGTCTAACGTAAAGAGCGTAAAATCTTCTGTATTGTGTCGAGACTAAAAGAATAAAACAAATAAAGGTGAAAAATAACCACTGAAGGAGTGCTAGCAAATTTTTCAAACTGCTTAAATTACCTGATAAAGATCATACATGAACATCTGTCCCATTTTATAAACAGGAATGGTTGCATAGATAGCACAGTTCAGACCCAACTTTCCAACAGCATACGGGAGGGCACCAAGGTGGAGAGGATCGGGGTGAGACAACAGTACAGCATCAATCTGGTGAACATGCCTATAGGAACACAATCCAAAGGACTACTTCTTGAATCTTTTTAAGGGTAAAGGCAGGATATTCAAAATTATTCACCAATTCTGGATTGAAGACTACACTGGGGTAGAAGAGCAAAACTAAGACCTAAAATTATGATTACCTGTGAATTTCAATTATTACTACCTGTGCTCTGCATAGCTATAAAAACGGTGGTATAAGGCACACTTAAATATATGGTTGTAGACACATTTTAAAAAGAAGAAAAAGCCAGGTGTGATGGCACACACCTGTAATCCCAGCACTTAGGGAGGCCAAGGCAGGCAAATTGTTTGAGCTCAGGAGTTCAAGATTAGCCCGGGTAACATGGTAAAACACCATCTCTATAAAAAAATCCCCCTCAAAAAAAAATAGCCAGGTATGGTGGCATGAGCCTGTAGTCCCGGCTACTCAGAGGGATGAGATGGGAGGATCACTTGACCACAGGAGGTTGAGCTTGGTGAGATCACGCCACTGCACTCCAGCCTGGGTGACACAATGAAACCCTGACTAAAAATAAAAACAAGAACAAAAACAAAATAGAACAATAGATATCACAAATAAATTGATTTTTAATAGCTAACCTGCATGCTATTTCTTTTTTTGAGACAAAGTCTGGCTCTATTGCCCAGGCTGGAGTGCACTGGCATGACCTTGGCTCACTGCAACCGTTGCTGCCTGGTTCAAGCGATTCTCCTGCCTGAGCCTTCCGAGTAGCTGGGATTACAGGCACCCACCACCAGGCCTGGCTAATTTTTATATTTTTAGTAGAGAAGGGTTTCACCATATTGGCCAAGCTGGTCTTAAACTCCTGACCTCAGGTGATCCCCTCCCAAAGTTATGGGATTATAGGCATGAGCCACTGCACCCAGCCTTGCTTAACTCCTTTTTTTTTTTTTGATATGGAGTTTCGCTCTTGTTGCCCAGGCTGGAGTACAATGGTGCGATCTCCGCTCACTGCAACCTTTGCCTCCAGGGTTCAAGTCATTCTCCTACCTCAGGCTCCCACGTAGCTGGGATTACTGGCATGTGTCACCATGCTCAGCTAATTTTTGTAATTTTAGTACAGACGGGGTTTCTCCATGTTGGTCAGGCTGGTTACAAACTCCTGACCTCAAGTGATCTGCCGACCTCGGCCTCCAAAAGTACTGGGATTATAGGCGTGAGCTTAGTTTAGAATTTCAGAAATTATTGTTGGCTGGGCACAGTGGCTCATGCCTGTAATTGCAGCACTTTGGGAGGCGAGACGGGCAGATCACCTGAGGTCATGAGTTCAGGAAAGGCTGGCCAACATGGCAAAACCCCATCTCCACTAAAAATACAAAAACTGGCTGGGCACGGTGGCTCACGTCTGTAATCCCAGCACTTTGGGTGGCTGAAGTGGGCAGATCACCTGAGGTTGGGAGTTCCAACCAACCTGACCAACACAGAGAAAACCTGTCTCTACTAAAAAGTAAAAAATTAGCCAGGCGTGGTGGCGCATGCCTGTAATCCCAGCTACTTGGGAGACTGAGGCAGGAGAATAGCTTGAACCTGGGAGGAGGAGGTTGTGGTGAGTCAAGATCACGCCATTACACTCCAGCCTGGGCAACAAGAGTGAAACTCTGTCTAAAAAAAAAAAAATAGTAGCCAGGCATAGTGGCCCATCGCTATAATCCCAGCTACTTGGGAGGCTGAGGCAGGAGAAATGTTTAAACTTGGGAGATGGAGGTTGCAGTGAGCTGAGATTGCACCACTGCACTCCAGTTTGAGCAACAAGAGCAAAACTTC
>NW_016107508.1:1480539-1494858 GCF_001604975.1 Cebus imitator | reverse complement strand
AAATTATTAAGGATATTTATAGATTTATATGGCCACATATTTACAATAGATTTTTGTCCCACCTTTTTCGCATGGTAACCACTGACAGTTTTGCTAATTGAATAGTAAAACTTCAATTAATCAGGGAAGCATATGTTCTCACTGACACAAGAAATTAATAAGATGGTTTGGATTTTTTTTCAAGTTCTAAAGTTTTTAAATATTTAAGTCCTTGGGCCAGGAGCAGTGGCTCACGCCTGTAATCCCAGAACTTTGGGAGGCCGAAGCAGGCAGATCACGAGGTCGAGATCGAGACCATCCTGGCCAACATGGTGAAACCCCGTCTCTACTAAAAATACAAAAAAATTAGCCGGGCGTGGTGGCACGTGCCTGTGGTCCCAGCTACTCGGGAGGCTGAGGCGGAAGAATCACTTGAACCCAGGAAGCGGAGGTTGCAGTGAGCCGCGATTGCACCACTGCACGCCAGCCTGGTGACAGAGCAAGACTCCGTCTCAAAAAAAATAATAAAAATACAAATACAAAAATTAGCCAGGCATGATGGCGCATGCCTGTAATCCCAGCTACTCAGTAGGCCGAAGCAGGAGAATTGCTTCAACCAGAGAGGCAGAAGTTACAGTGGGCCAAGATCTTGCCACTGTACTCCAGCCTGGGTGACAGAGCAAGACTCTGTCTCAGGAAAAAAAAAAAACATATATATATTTAAATCCTCTTTTCTTGCAAAATTAGTATAATACTGAAAACATAATTGGTTTACTTTATTTTATTTTATTTTTTTGAGACAGAGTCTTGCTCTGTTGCCAAGGCTGGAGTGCAAGTGGTACAACCTCAGCTCACTGCAACCTCTGCCTCCCAGGTTTAAGCAATTCTCCTATATTGGTGGTGGCGGTGTGGTGGTGTGCGCCTATAGTCCGACTAGCTGGGACTACAGGTGTGTACCACCACACCAAGCTAATTTTTGTATTTTTAGTAGAGCTGGGGCTTCACTATGTTGGCCAGGCTGGTCTTGAACTCCTGAACTAAAGTGAACTGACCGTCTCAGCCTCCCAAAGTGTTGGGATTACAGGTGGGAGCCACCGTGCCTGGCCCATAATTGATTTTTTTTTTTTTTGATAAATCAGTATCTCATGGTCACTCTGAGAACCAGTTCACAATGTTTAACATCAAAAGATCTAGAAAGTAAGCTAATGTGATCTGACTACAGAACTTTCACATGGAAAGTGTTTTCATCTTCTCAAATTCTTAGGTATTCTTGTTCTCTCCAAAAATTAGCACACAACAATTTCTACTAAAATCCATTAGCTTAAGATTTCGCTGAATTTCAACAAGCAAAGCTTATAATTCAATCAAAACTTTACAAGTTAAAATGGTCACTATAGCTTTTTGGCACAAGTAAAATTAAGCCTTTTGCTATAAACTAGTGTAAAAAGGCAATATTTATCACATCAAAATGGTATTATACTACAGAAAAGAAAATTGATTTAATGAAAACCTAAAATTATGAAATGTAACTTACTTCCTCAGGGAATCTATAATATCCATAGAAAAGTGTTCATCCCAGCCACAGTCCAATAAAAATCTAAACTCATCAACTTGGAGAAGATAGCAAAGGGCAGATTCTTCTTGGACCCCAGAAAGGGTAGTTAATTTGATAATAGATGTCATTTTGTTTTTGGTCCAGAGACAGCAGGCTAAAAGGATCTTTCAAAGGAAATGAAAACATAATTAAACATAAAAGCACAGTCTGACATATATAATAGACAAATTGATTAAAGTTATTTCAAATATTTAAGTGCATAGAAATTCCATTAACACAAAAAGCAGTTCAAAGGCCCATTTCCATCATTGCCAAGTTTTTTATTTATTTTTTAACTGAAAGCAAGCTTATTAAGTCACTGTCAAGTTTAAAAGCACAAACATAATCTTAGACACAATGAGTCCTTTAGTGGCTCCTCAGTAGGGTTTAATAAAAGGTAGTGAATGTTGCAATCAAATAGGGCGATATATGAATCTACTCCTATGTCATTTGAAGCAAGTTAATTAACCTTTCCTCACCTATGTATCTTAGCCTATAAAACATTAATATTAATATATATGTAAAAAGTATATTGAAGTATTTCAAATGATGTATAAATTACCCATAACAGATACTACTGCATCCAAGTTCCTCAATAAATAAATGTTTAGGAATTAATTATCTCATCCTTGAAGGTGAATTTGTTACTTTTTATCTTGCTCTGTGATGGCACTCATTTCACTGTTATTACAATGATTAGTTTATATGCCTTTCCCTCCTATTAGTTAGACCAGTGGTCCTTGGGAATCTGGTAAAAACCTATGGCCCTTCCCTTCTCCCCCACCAACTCTCAACACACCAAAACAAAAAACAAGAGTACATACACATGTAGAAATTCACAATCTTTTCAGGGAGTTTAACATTAAGAATCCTTGCATTGGAATGTGAGCAAGTGAAAAACAGAGGTGGCATCTTATGTTTGCAACTCCCAAATAGAACCTGACATACAATCAACATATATCTGATGGAATGCAAATTGGGATGCCTACTACATGTATTTCAGGAACATATAACATGAACATATCTAGAGGCCAGGCACGGTGATTCATGCCTGTGATCCCAGCACTTTGGGAGGCCGAGGCAGGAGTTTGAGACCAGCCTGGACAATGTAGTGAGACTCTGTCTCTACAAAATATTTAGTGCTCTATAATTGCTATTTATTTACTTGCTTTGTCTGTCATCTTCTCTCCACCTATGCCCACACGGGAATGTGGACTCCATGATGGTAAAGACCTTCTCTATTTTGATCACAGTTACATTCCAGCGCCTCCACAGTGCCTAACAGAGAGTGGTAGCAGATAAATTACGAAATGGGGCATGGCTAGTATTAAATAAGCTCACTGTCCTTACCACACCATAAACCGGAACCTATTTACATGTATTTGCCCTTGCTTGAGAGAGCTCTCTTGATCCATTTTTGTATCCTTAGTACATGAGCACATCCCTGCACATAGTGTTTGTTCAATAAATGTTGGTAAGTTAAAATTTAAAATATATTGACTTGTTTTTGTTTTTTAAAACGGGATCTTTCTGTCACCCAAGCTGGAGTGCAGTGGTGCAATCATATGGCTCATTTGCAACCTCAGCCTCCTGGGCTCAAGTGATCCTCCCACTTCAGCCTCTTGGGTAGCTGGGACTACAGGTACGCACCACTACATTCAGCTAATTTTTTTGTAGAGACAGAGTTTCACTATGTTGCCCAGGCTGGGCTCAACTGATCTACACCGGGGCCTCCCAAAATGCTGGAATTACAGGTGTGGGACATTAATTCTCTATTTGATGAAAAACGTTTATAAATAAAATTTGGGGAAGGACCTTGGAAATTCTCCTTGCCAAAAAGCTTACTGTGCCACAATTATATTAATGGCCTAAAGGAAACTCTTTTCTACTTAAATCTTCCTTAATTCCTACTTCCTTCATTTAGGTTATGAAGTAACATGCAAAGTATCTTGCAGCTAGAACTGAGTAAGTTCATGTTAAAACTTATTTGCAGACAGATCAAGACTTCAACAGACACAGCAATATTTTTACTACAAATGTTCATTAAAAAAGCTGTATATTAAACATTCATTACTTACTGATACCTGATCTCAGTCGTATGTATGATGAAACACCAGGAATTCTGCAGAGTTCTTTACAAATCTAAAAAATAAATAAGAGCCTTATGAATGTGGTATTATGATTTCACTGTTTATAATTATGGTGTTTAACTTGTATCTTGCCCTAAGACATCAGGAGCAGCGGCAAGTGGTATAACGTACGGTCCTTTTTTAAAAAAGAGATTTGTCATAATTTTAGGAAGCTTAAGCTTACATAAACAGATAAAATAATAAAAGACATAAAAATATTTAGGAAGGTTAAGCTGACATAACCTTATGTTATTGAGAATCATAGAAGAGGTGGGATTTAAGATTACTCACTAAGGATTGGTAACATATGGTAGAAACAAAGAGAAGGTACTCAAAACAGGAATAACAGGAGTAAAGCCACAAAACGAAAGCTTAAGAGTACCAGAAACCTCAGATCTCTGCACTTTTGAGTAAAAACTTTTAAAGTACCAGTGGAAAAACTAGCCTGCACACATTCACAAAAGCAAAAAATAAAAGGCCTAATGAACAGTAAGGGGCCATATAATAAAGGGCCTTGGAAATTTTGAACCTAGTCCTACAGGCAACAGAAACATTTTAAGATTCATTGCCAACTAGAAAGATGGTATGATACAGGTAATTCTGTATTTTGGGGAAATTAGCTGGTGTGTATGATTGATAAGATGATACAGAAAGCAGGGAGATAAAAACAGAAAGTATTTAATGGACCACTCCCTCCTAACTTTGCTGATTCTATCCTGGGACCAAATTTCTTCAGTCTCAAATGTATTTTATAGCTCTGTGACATCAATACATTAGTTGCTATCTAAATAATGAAGGCTTGAAATGCTACATGCTGATTCTTCACTGCTGAGTGTCTATTACCAGCTCCTGATCATTCTTCCCTCAGGAACGCTTTGCCTATCGTTCCTTTTCTATTTCTACTGCCAGCACCCTAATGCAGGAAGGGCCTCATTACCTTACATTTGGGTTTCTCAGTTTCTCTACCTCCAGTCTTTCCTCCCTTCATCCAACCTAAACATTGCTACCAGATTCATCTTCAGAAACACCCTGCACATATCACCCCTTGCTCAGAAATCTTTGAAGTACTGCTTAAGAAAAGACAAACCGAATGCCTTAACTGGCAATAGAGGAAGTCATCCTGACATCACTGCTCAATGTCTTCAGGCCCAGCTCATATTCCACCTCCTTACAAATTCCCACATCTAGTATAGACTAGAACAGCTCTGTCAACAGACATATAATACATGCCACAAATGTACTTTTAAATTTCTTCATGGCCACATGGAAAAGTGGGATTAATTTTAACGTATTGTATTTAACCCAATAGGTCCAAAATATTATTTCAACATGTAATCATGTTGAATATTTTACATAAATATGAAGTCATGTTCATATTAAATCTTCAAAATCCAGTGTGTATTTTATATTGACAGCCCATTTGAATTAGACTAATAACCACATCTGAAGTGCTCAGTAGCTACACGTGGCTAGTGGCTACTGTAACAGTGCAGATCTAGACTCCAAGACATAAAAATCAATGCCTTCCACTAGATAGAACATCGTGTTCTGTCACCCCTCAGGTGCAGGTTGGCACCATCCTATTTTTGTGTACATGTCTCTGACTGGATTTTAAGGGTATTGCCAAACATTTACTCTCCCAGATTAAAAACTCAAGTCACCTTCTTATCATCAACTTGGCAGTGACCAGGTGAATCCCATGTGACATTTACTTCATGTCTCTCTGACCTCCTTCACTGTCGTGCCTCCACAGAGGCACTCATTGCCTTACCTGAATGATTGAAAATTTCCTTTCATCTAGATTTCCTGTTCCCAGTTGATCCTCCATACAGCTGTCAGAGACCATCCTAAAAAAACAAGTATCCTCCTGCCCACTCCTTGCACAAAATATCCACTGGATTCCTGCTAACTACTGAATAAAATCTCAACTCCCTACTGGAAAACAAGATCCTCCAAAGCTGATCTTAACCTATCTCTTCCTTCACCAATCACTCTTGCACTAAACGCTCAAGCAGATTGTTATCCCATTCTCCCTAAGTATGCTAAAGCTTCTCAAAGCTCTGTATTCTGCACTGAATCCCAGAATTACCTTCTCCTTTTGAGCTCAGCAAATTCCTTTTCATCCTAATGAAACAGCTCAAATATTTACTCCTTTACAAAGCTTTTTTGTTGCCCTAGGCAAAGTTATTTTGTTATAAAGGGGGCACGAACAATATTTGTTGAATGGATGTCCAATGTATAAAGGAGTAAAAGTGATCATCTTTGTATATCCAATGCCAAGCTCAGTGGTCAAGATGGCATAAATGGGTACTGCAGGAAGGGATGAAGCCTCATCATATAATAAATTCCTTCAGGGCCCTGGTTTTGACAGATAGTACTTCATCGCAAATATCTATCACAGTTAACTTGCCCTCTCAATAATGATCAAATGATCGTGCATGTTGCTGGGTGCAGTGGCTCACACCTGTAATCTCAACACCTTGGGAACCTGAGTTCCAGACCAGCCTGGGCAACATGGTAAAACCCCATCTCTACTAAAGACACAAAAAAGTAGCCAGGCGCGGTGGCTGCGCTGGTGACCCCAGCTACTTGGGAGGCTGAGGTGGGAGGACTGCTTGAGCCCAAGACGTGGAAGTTGCAGTGAGCTGAGATGGCACCACTGCACTCCAGCCTGGAAGACAAGCGAGACTCCATCTCAAAGAATAAAAAATCATGACCGTGGCCTGGTGAGATGGCTCAAGCCTGTAATCCCAACATTGGGATCCCGGCCGTGGCAGGCGGATCACCTGAGGTTGGGAGTTCAAGACCAGCCTGATCAACACGGAGAAACTCTGTCTCTACTAAAAATACAAAATTAGCTGGGTGTGGTGGTGCATGCCTGTAATCCCAGCTACTCCGGAGGCTGAGGCAGCAGAATCACTTGAACCCAGGAGGCGGAGGTTGCGGTGAGCCGAGATCGCGCCATTGCACTCCAGCCTCATATCATAAATTCCTTCAGGGCCCTGGTTTTGACAGATAGTACTTCATCTGGGCAACAAGAGCGAAACTCAGTCTCAAAAAAGAAAAGAAAAAAAAAAATCATGACTGTGCATGTTGATGACAACTAAGGTGAACTAAGCAAAATCCAAGGGAAAACAGAAGAGTTTGGGTTAGCCTCGGAGCTCACTTAGCAGGAAGTCTCTTCCCGGTCAGTTGAGGATTGCAAGGCCGGGTATGGTGGCTCATGCCTGTAATCCCGGCACAGGCCAAAACGGGAGGATCTCTTGGCTCAGGAGTTCGACACCAGCCTGGGCAACATAGTGAAACGCCATTTCAAAGAAAAGAAGGGTGGGGGGAGAGAGAAGAAAGAGAGAGAGCGAGCGAGAGAGATTAACGGGATTGCAAAATTAAATATTAGTGGATGGGGCTGGGCGCGGAGGCTCACACCTGTAATCCCAGCACTCTTGTAGACCGAGGCTGGCGGATCACGAGGTCAGGAGTTCAAGGCCAGCCTGACCAACATGATGAAACCCCATCTCTCTTTAAAACTCTTTAAAAATAAAAATAAATAAATAAATAAATATGAGAATGGGTATAAATGATAGCTCAGGTTCACCTGGTCACAGGAGGCCAGACTTGCCGGGCTTGGAGCTAATCTGACCTCTTGTTTTCTAAAAAGCACGTAAAATAGCACGAAGTCAAAAAGAATTAGGACTTGGGACTTCACAGTGATAGTGGAAGCGCTTGAGGGCGATGGTGGGAGGGCTAAGACCCTTTTAGTACAGCATGGTACAAATATCCGAAAGGTCTCTGGAATCGATGAACAAAAAGGACGCCTCCGTGGTATGGTCTCTCAGCCCAAAACGACGGAAAGAGTCCGAGCGCTGGAGGCTGAGAACACCGCAGCCACGAGGCCAAGGACCCAAAGCTGGCGTCGGTTTAACTCCTCCAGCGCCGCGAGATGAAAGGGGGAAGCACAGGGAAACAGAAAGGAGGGAAGGAGATCCCGGGAGGGAACCGCATGGGCTGCCGCAAAACAGCCAGAAGCTTGAGACCCATGGAGAAGTCACTTCTCTTTCCCTCGCTGACCACTTCTGCCGGAAACGGCCGGGACAGTCGCAGCCGGGGGACGCGTACTCTGGGGAGACCGGGTCGGAGACAGGGCCCGCCACTCCCGGAGGGCCGATGACGCCGCCTCCCCCAGCCAGAGGCTCGCTCCTTTCTCCCGCCCTCACTTGCCTCGTCTGGCCTCCCCTAGTGCCGTCCACTTCCCTTCCCAACCCCTAGGCGAATCCAGGTTCAAGAGGGGGAAAAGCCGATGCTGACTTAGCAGCGCCGGGGACCACCGACCGGCAGAAACCCCGCAGTGGCGGCCGCCATTTTGGAGCTGGAGACGAGCGGCGGAAGCAAAGAGCACCCAGGACGAGACCATCTCCGGGGGGTGGGCACAGGGCTGTCGGAAGAAGACGGCGCTCACGCCTGTATGCCTCTTCGGCGTTGAGCCAAGTTTTATTCAGAAATTATTGATAATGTTTAGTAGCTAAGAAAAAATGAGAGGAGTCAACCCTGAGGAGGAAGAAGTAGTGTGATTTGCCGGCGCCACCCCTCTGCTCCCTGCGGACGCGGCGAATGGCAAGTCCCGAGGTCGCAGCTTCTACTGGAGCCGGTGGCTGAGTTCTCCGTTGTCCTTGGGGTGTCCGGTCGCTGTTGCCACTGGACCTGCAGGTGGGTCTGGGGAGCCTGGGCGGCCGCGGTACCGCCGACGACGGCGAGGGTGGAGGGGTCCTGGCGAGGGTGGAGAGGAGGGTTCTAGACAATTCCTCGGTGCTGTGCGTGTGTGGAGGGGTAGTCTGCGCTTCCCTGGGCCTTCTTAGCTAAGATGAGTGGAAAGGGAAAGGTTTTCTCCGGGTGGGGGATGGGGTTTCCAGGCCGGAGCTTTTGGAAAGGGTTTTCTGAGGCTTTCATAGCAGAAAACGTCCGGAGAGATGTGACCCAGTGACCGCTCGCTAGCCGGACTGGAGAGGAGACCGGCGGCGATCTTACCATCTGGCCTGAAGCGAGCAGCGTAATTTCGTCCAAGTCCCAGCCTTCTGTCTCCTCGCTAACCTCGCTGTCTTCCAAACCGCAATCCTCTTGAGCCGACACCTTTGCACCAAAATGATGCGCTTACCCTTTTACTTTGCTTTTTAATTTTTATTTTTGAGTCAGAAATTCACTTTTGTCACCCAGGCTGGAGTGCAATGGCGCAGTCTCGTCTCACTGCAACCCCCGCCTCCCGAATCCAAGCGATTCTCCTGTCTCAGCCTCCCGAGTAGCTGGGATTACAGGCGAACACCACGCCCGGCTAATTTTTATATTTTTAGTAGAGACAGGGTTTCACTATGTTGACTAGGCTGGTCTCGAACCTCTGACCTCAGGTGATCTGCCCGCCTCGGCCTCCCAAAGTGCTGGATTACAGGCGTGAGCCACCGCGTCCGACCAACATTTTGCTTTTTTTAAAACGTAGTATTTAAAATCGATCTTGGTTTCTAAGACCTCAAGGAGTTCCAGGCGTCAAATAATTTTATTCCTTCCGTGCATCTTGCAAAGTTTTCACAGGTTAAATCGACAGTTTTTTAGCAATACATCTAAAGTGCTGCGGGGACTGGTTAGACAGTGTCTCCTGGTTTCCAATGTGAATTTGGAGTGACTTATAAAAAAGGTATGCACCAGATGCGTTTTTCTTTCTAGTGGTTGAGTGAGGGAAAACATGGGATTGAAGAAGAATATTAGGAAAAATAAGAAAAAAAGTGAGATTGATATGAATGTTTATCTCTGTGCTTAGTACGAGAGACAGTAATATACAAGAGCTTGGGCCACAGTGGCTCAGGCCTGTAATCCAAACACCTTGGGAGGTCAAGATGGGAGGATCTTGAGCCCAGGAGTTTGAGACCATGGAGCCAGACTGCCTGGGTACTAATCACAGCTCTGCCACTTACCTGCGTCTGTGACTATAGGCAAATTACTTTATCAGGATTGTCCCCGGATTTCTTCATATGAAAAAAATAAGCCTATTGCTTTGGGGACATTGTATTAGCTAAGATGTAGGTAGTGTTATTGTGAGGATTATATAAGTTGGTAATTATGAAAAGCATCAAGAAGGATGCCTGGCAGTGCTTTAAGATTCAGCTCTTGCCAGGCCTGGTGGCTCACGCCTGTAAACCCAACACTTTGGGAGGCGGAGGTGGGTGGACAACCTGAGTTCTGGAGTTTGAGACCAGCCTGACCAATACGGAGAAGCCCCGTCTCTACTAAAAATACAAAAAATTATCTATGAACACAGAGACATGTATTGTCTAGTGTTTTGCAGTTTAGTACTTCCAACTTTATCTTATTTGAGGCACTCATTATTCCCACACTTGCCTGGCTCAAGATTATAAAGCAAATAAGCGGCTAACGTGGCCACTTGGTCTGTATCACAAAAAGTACCTAAAGATATAAATACAAATAATGTTGCCTAATGAAGGCACCATCTTTTAGGAAATAAAGTCAGGTTGATTACACTTACATTTATATGTCCAAGAACCATTTGCATCAAAATCTATGGGGGAGTTCTTTTAAGTACAGATTTTCCAGCCTCACCTGGAGGTAAGGCCAAGAGATCCCTAGACTGAAAAGGGCTCCTCCAGTGATTTTGATGTACAGTCAAGTTTAAGAACTCCAGCTGTAAATAATAGACTAAAACATAAAACAAATTGATGGCCGTTGTAAATTAACTATTTAAATATCCTTAACCGCTGTCATAATTTTTTAGACCAGTGATATACTGGAACATGTGTAGCATTACACTTCATAAAATACAGTATGTAATAATTATGTGATTTTTAAGTTCATGACCACTTCCTAAACCAGACACTTTGGAAGTCTGAGAAATAATTTGAATTGTGAGGTCAGGTGCTGTGGCTCAATCCTGTAATCCCAGAGCTTTAGTATGCTGAGGCAGGAGGATCACTTTAGCCCAGGAATTTGAGGTTCCAGTGAGGTATGATCATGTTACTGCATTCCAGTCTGGGAAACAGAGCAAGACCTTTCCTTTTAAAAGAAAAGTATGGCCAGGCGGGTGTGCGGTGGCTCATGCCTGTAATCACAGCACTTTGGGAGGCCAAGGTGGCCAGACCACGAGGTAAGGAGTTCGAAACTAGCCTGGCCAACAGTGAAACCCCATCTCTACTAAAAATACAAAAATTAGCTGGGCATGGTGGCGCGGCTGAGAATTTGCTGGGCATGGTGGCCGAGACAAGAGAATTGCTTGAACCCAGGAGGCGGAGGTTGCATCGAGCTGAATTTGCACAACTGCACTCCAGCCTGCACCACAGAGCGAGACTCTGTCTCAAAAAATAAAAAAGAGAGAAAGAAGTATGAATTGGATAACTATGCCACCCAGTGTCGGAGGAGAGACAGAAATTTAGTCTACATAGTCCTAGCACAGCTTAGTGCTGAGCAAGTGTTGACAACAATAATGTATTGATTGTCTTTGTACGATGATAGGTCTTCTCAGTCAGTGTACATGATTTATTAATTTAGGTCCAAATGCACACAGGTGTGTTTTGACTTCCTCTGTATATACAAATTTTTACAGAAAATTGGCAATCCAACTATGTTTTTATTGAATTAGTGCAATTTATTTTCCACATGATAATTATTAAAGGTTCAGCATCCCTGATCAGAATATTGAAAATCCAAAATGCCCCCAGATCTGAAACTTGAGGCCACAAGTTTGAGACCAGCCTGGGCAACATAGCAAGAGCTACAAAAAAAAATTTTTTTTAAGAATTTTTTTTTTAATTAGCATGTATAGCTCCAGCTACTCAGGAGGTTGAAGTGGGAAAATCACTTGAGCTCAGGAGTTCAAGACTGCAGTGGACTATGATAACTCCACTGCACTCCATCCTAGGTGACAGAGTGAAACTTTCACACAAAAAAAAACGCATATAAGATTACCTTCAGGCGCCAGGCGCAGTGGCTCAAGCCTGTAATCCCAGCACTTTGGGAGGCCGAGACGGGTGGATCACAAGGTCAAGAGATCGAGACCATCCTGGTCAACATGGTGAAACCCCGTCTCTACTAAAACTACAAAAAACTAGCTGGGCATGGTGGTGCGTGCCTGTAATCCCAGCTACTCAGGAGGCTGAGACAGGAGAATTGCCTGAACCCAGGAGGCGGAGGTTGCGGTGAGCCGAGATCGCACCATTGCACTCCAGCCTGGGTAACGAGTGAAACTCCGTCTCAAAAAAAAAAAAAAAAAAAGATTACCTTCAGGCTATGTGTATAAGGTATCTATATAAAGCACAAATGAATTTTACGTTTAAATTTGATCCTATCCTCAAGATAGCTCATGTATATGCAGATATTTCAAAATCTGAACAAATCCAAAATACTTCAGGTCCCAAGCATTTCAGATACAGAAAACTCTATAGTTTAGAACCCTATAGTTCTATTCCTCCTCGTCCACCTCCTGGGAACTCAGCATTTAAAAGCTTTTAAGTACCATAAACATCAATTCAGGGAGGGGTTTTTTAGGCACGAGCTATAATATAATAGGAGCCAAAGCTGTAGAGTGAAGCTGAATTTGAATAGCTATTTGGATTAAACTATTTTCTTTCTTTTTTTTTTTTATGGCATGAGTCTATGTCTGAAGGATTAAGCTATTTTCTTATCTGTAAAATGTAGATAATAGTTATTTCACATTACATATAGAAATGTATGATGGCTCTGGTACCTAGCAGTCATTCTTTTTTTTTTTTTTTTTTTTTTTTTTTTTTTTTGAGACAGCGTCTTTCTCTGTTACCCAGGTGATCTGTGATCTCAGCTCACTGCAACCTCCACCTCCTGTGGTCAAGCAGTCCTCTCTCCTCAGCCTCCTGAGTAGCTGGGACTACAAGCATCTACCACCACACCCAGATAATTTTTTGACTTTGTGTAGAGACAAGGTTTTGCCGTGTTGCCCAGGCTCGTGTCAAACTTCTAGGCTCAAGCAGTCCATTCGCCTTAGCCTCCCAAAGTGCTGGGGTTACAGGCATGAGCCACCTGGTAGTCATTCTGTAAAAGGAAGTTTTCTTCCTTTACCTTTTGTTTTTCTTTTTTGAGATGAAGTCTCTCCCCCAGGCTGGAGTGCAGTGGCACCATCTCAGCTCACTGCAACCTCTGCCTCCTGAATTCAAGCAATTCTGCCTCAGCCTCCTGAGTAGCTAGGATTACAGGCATGCACCACCACTCCTAGCTAACTTTTGTATTTTTAGTAGAGATGGGGTTTTACCATGTTGGCCAGGCTGGTCTCAAACTCCTAACCTCATGATCTGCCTGCCTCAGCCTCCCAAAGTGCTAGGATTACAGGTGTGAGCCTCCACACCCAGCCCCTTTACCTTTTATAGAGTAATTGATATTCAGATCTACTGTGACATTATTGAATATAGATTTTTTTTTTCCTCTCATATCTTAATTTTCCTTCTAAAATTAGTTTTCAGTAATTATAGCTTTACCTAAAGAATTCCACTTCTGGCAAAATTGTATTATTCAATTTGTTTTTGCATTGCAAGAAATTCTAAATGTTTTACACATGTAAAAGTTCGTAACCAGAGCCAGGTGTACTGGTGCATGCCTGTAATCCCAGCTACTTGGGAGGCTGAGGCAGGAAGAATACGTGAGCCCAGGAGTTGAGAGCTGTAGTGCCTGTGAATAGCACTGCACTCCAGCCTGGGCAACATAGTAAGACCTTGTCTCTTTTACAAAAAAAAAGGTTCCAAAACAGCATGAGGAGGGTGCAAACAATCAACTGTTGGCAAGTACAGTTTTTGTATCTTATCACATCACTAGTGAAGCTATAAGTAAAATTTAATAAATAGACTTGGTACAGTGTAATTTTTATATTAATCATTGTCCCGTATATAATCTTCAATTAGATTTTTAAGCATTACACTACATTCTGATGCCAGGCAAGCAGAGAGGCTTATTATGCTTTTAACACCTGTCTCTTACATCTATGTCTATCATCTTCCTGTTTCAGGTGCAATTTATTTATTTATTTATTTTATTGAGACAGTCTTGCTCTGTCGCCCAGGCTGGAGTGTGGTGGCACAATCTTGGCTCACTGAAGTCTCTGCCTCCTGGGTTCAAGCAATTCTGCCTCAGCCTCTCCAATAGCTGGGATAACAGACATGTACCACCACAGTTGGCTAATTTCTGTACTTTTAATAGAGACAGCATTTTGCCATGTTGGCCAGCCTGGTCTCGAACTCCTGACCTCAAGTGATCCACCCACTTTAGCCTCCCAAAGTGCTGGGATTACAGGCATGAACCACCACGCCCAGCCCGGGTGCAGTTTAAAAGCTATTTCAAAAAAAAAAAAAGTCCAGGTGCAGTGGCTCACGCCTGTAATCCCAGCACTTTGGGAGGCCTAGGCAGGCAGATTACAAGGTCAGGAGTTCAAGACCAGCCTGGCCAGTGTAGTAAAACCCCCGTCTCTACTAAAAATATTAAAAATTAGGGCCGGGCGCGGTGGCTCAAGCCTGTAATCCCAGCACTTTGGGAGGCCGAGGTGGGTGGATCATGAGGTCAAGAGATCGAGACCATCCTGGTCAACATGGTGAAACCCCATCTCTA
>NW_016107508.1:1477576-1479769 GCF_001604975.1 Cebus imitator | reverse complement strand
GAAAAATCTTTTGGCTAACCTTTTCCTATAGGTGTAAATTTACATGTACATAAATTTTTGCTGCTACACTTTATAGCCACTTATTTGTGATGCCTATGAAATGTATTTTCCTAAATGGATGACATCAAGATTAGACTGTAAAAAGTGAGAGAAACAGAGGTTTAAAAAAAAAAAAAAAGAAAGAAAATAAAAAAAAAAAGACATGATATAGGCAGGGCACAGTGCATGCCCAGCCAGTAATTACAATTCTTTAACCCAGAAAAATGAAGCTGATATGGTTAAAAGAATGAGTATGATGAATTGAATATGTAAATTTTTTAAATGGATCAGTTTAATAGAAAATAAAATATTGGCCGGGCATGGTGGCTCATACCTGTAATCCTAGCACCCTGGGGGCCGAGGCAGGCAGATCACTTGAGGTCAGGAGTTCAAGACCAGCCTGGCTAACATGGTGAAACTCCATCTCTACTAAAAATAGAAAATTAGGTGTGGTGTCGCAGGACTATAATCCCAGCTACTCAGGAGGGTGAGACAGGAGAATAGCTTGAACCCAGGAGGTGGGGTTTCCAGTGAGCCAAGATTGTGCGACTATACTCCAGCCTGGGCGACAGAGCAAGACTCCATCTCAAAAAAATAAAATAAAAATTTTGACTGACTTCCCCTTTAATTTCTTATCAAAATTTTATTTTCACTTTTTCTATTTCTTCCTTTTTTGCTTTCCGCACAGGGAATTGCGACCCAATGAAGAATATACCTGGAAGTAAAGACTGGCTGATGGATGCAGTGTTAACATTTTAAAGTTCTGAGAGAAATAAAAACGTGAAATGTCTTTCTTCTCATACGAAGGTAGTTGTTATAGTGAATCTCAAGTTTCTCTTCAAAGAATCAGTATGTCAGTATGTTCAGCTCTCTTATTCTTTAATTCTCTATTTTAATGTTTAACTTCCTCATAATTCTAGTTAACAACCTTCTCCCCAGGTTCTAATCAGTAGTTCACATCCGCTCCTCCTCCCCACCATCCTGATTCATCCCAGTCACTTTCCTGCTCGTGGAAACACCCACCCTGCCACTTCAGCTCGGACTCTTGCTCTTTTTAAAATAGCCAGTCGGGATTAGTCTAGCTTGTGCTGTCTAACCCTAGCCAATAAGGGACGGCACACCAACAGGGGCGACCCTCCCCTGCACCAGGCATAAGTACCCTTCACCCCTTATCCAAGGCTGTGGCAGCCATCATTGCTCTATTCGTTCGCCCCGCACCTGGGAGGCTGAGGCAGGAGAATTGCTTGAACCCAGGAGGCAGAGGTTGCAGTGAGTGGAGATCATGCTGCTGCACTCCAGCCTGGGTTACAAAGCAAGACTCTGTGTCAAAAAAAATTAAATTTAAAAAAATGAAATGGTTAAAATGTAAAAGACTGACTACTAATTGTTAGCAAGGAGGTAGAGCAGCTAGAAGGCACACCCTGCTGGCAGGAATATAAAATGTAGCTGCCAGTGGTTTTAACACCTTGGAAATAAGTTTAGCAGTTTCAGGTTAAACATACACCTATCACTTGACCCAGCCATCCCAGTCTGAGTTATTTACCCAGGAGAAATGAAAGCATATGTCTGCACAAAGACTTACCTGAATATTCATAGCAGCTTGATTTGTGACAGCCAAAAACGAGGTTACTCAAATGTCTATCAACAAATGAATGGGTAAATTGTGTTGAATCCATATCGTGAACCTACCACCCAGCAATGAAAAGGAATGATCTATTGATATATAATATGGATGAATTTCGAACAGTGCTGAATGAAAGAAGCCAGATAAAGAATACATGCTATAGGATTCCATTTATGTAAATATAAAATGTTATAAATAGCAATCTGTAGTAACGAAGCAGATCAGTGGTTGCCTCAGAGATCAGGGTCCAGAAGGTGGCTGGCTCATGCCTGTAATCTCAGCACTTTAAGAGGCCGAGGCAGTGGGATCATTTGAGATCCAGAGTTTGAGACCAGCCTGGCCAACATGATGAAACCCTGTATCTACTAAAAAACTTAGCAGGGCATGGTGGCCTGCACATATAGTTCCAGTTACTGGGCAGGAGAATTCCCTGAACCCGGGAGGTCGAGGTTGCAGAGGCACAGGTTGTAGGGAGGTGAGATCATGCCACTGCTCTCCAGCCTGAGCGACAGAGCAAGACTGTGTCTCAA
>NW_016107508.1:1475142-1476795 GCF_001604975.1 Cebus imitator | reverse complement strand
TAGTAGAGACGGGGTTTCACTATGTTGACCAGGATGGTCTCGATCTCTTGACCTCATGATCCACCCGCCTCGGCCTCCCAAAGTGCTGGGATTACAGGCGTGAGCCACTGCGCCCGGCCAGAAAATAAATTTTTTTTAAAAAAGAAAAAAAGACGGAGTCCCACTCTATCTCGGCTCACTGCGACCTGTCTCCCGGATTCAAGCGATTTCCCTGCCTCAGTCTCCTGAGTAGCTGGGACTACAGGCGTGCGCCACCACGCCCAGCTAATTTTTTGTATTTTGGTAGACACAGGGTTTCACCATGGTCAGAATGGTCTCGATATCCTGACCTCATGATCCACCCGCCTTGGCCTCCCAAAGTGCTGGGATTACAGGTGTGAGCCATTGTGCCCGGCCAACATTAACTACATTTTTTTTTTAAAAAAAAGAAACAGAAATGGTGGTTTGCAATTTTTTTCACTTCATGAGACTGTGATTTATTTCCCTGGTTAGGCCACACAATTCCTTAAGAACATGGACTTTCCCCAGTAGTCTATGAACTGTACTGAGATGCTCAACAGACTGCAGCAAAGCCTTTGCTTCCTCATCTGGTCCTCTCTGGCAGTCTCCATTCCCTTACCTCTCATGGCCACTCTGCTCCTCTGACCCTGCAGTCCCCAAAGTCACCAATGGTCTCCATAGCAACAAAATGTAGTGGGCTCTTATAAGTCCTTATATTGCTTGATTTCTTGGCAGCAGCTGACACTGACTACTGTCAGGCCTCCATGTGCAAGCCTGGACCCGGAAAGTCTGAAGTCCTGCCTGCCTGCTGATCGCCCCGCACCGCCCCCCAACCCCACCTGAATTCGTCATGCATGATCCCTGATCACCCAGTGGAGCTTCCCCGGGACATTAAGCTTCCTTTCCAACCCTGCGATTTTCACTGTTATTATAATAATGTGAATACTCCACCCCACCCTGCCATCTTAACTGTTCTTACATTAATACTCCTCACCCCACCACGCCATCTTAACTGTTCTTGCTATGTGAATATCCCTCTGCCCTACCCTACCATCTTTTTTTTTTTTTTTTAATAGAGATGGGGTTTCTCCGTGTTGGCCAGGCCAGTCTCGAACTCCTGACCTCAGGTGATCCACCTACCTCAGCCTCCCAAAGTGCTGGGATTATAGGTGTGAGCCACCGCACCCGGCTACCCTACCATCTTTACCCTTACGCCTTACCCCACCCACCATTGTGACTGAACTTAGGGTAATGTATACTCCTTGCCCCTGACCCCACCACTGTACCTGATCTTACTCTAACTTCCACTGCCCACCCCAAACCTATAAAACCAACTCCTATCCCACCGCCCTTCGCTGACGCCCTTTTCAGGCTCAGCCCACCTGCGCCTAGGTGAATAAACAACCATGTTGCTCACAGAAAGCCTGTTTGGAAGATCTCTTTATTAAATGCGTTCAATATTCGGTACTATTGGACGCAAATAACAACTACTCCTTGAAGTGTCCCTGCCCAGGCCTTCCACAATGTCACAGTCTCTTGCTGCTTCTCCCTCCTCCTTAGCTATTGCTTCACTACCCTGAGGGCTCAGCTCTAAACCTCTTCTCAATCTCTTCCTTTTCCCTAAGATGATTTTATTCACCCCTATAATTTGTT
>NW_016107508.1:1467094-1474383 GCF_001604975.1 Cebus imitator | reverse complement strand
CTACAAATAAAAAAATTAGCGCCTGTAGTCAGCCCTGGCTACTTGGGAGGCTGAGGCAGGAAAATGGCTTGAACCTGGGAGGCAGAGGTTGCAGTGGCAGAGATTGCGCCACTGCACTCCAGCCTGGGGGACAGAGTGAAACTCTGTCTCAAACAAAATAAAAAGAAATTATTTTAGGCAGATAGAGAGGAAAAGGGGTCCTTGAAAAGTTTTCCTCTCTTTTAAAAGCAGCTCCAGAAACGTTTCCTGTGTATCATGAAAGCCCTGGCTTTTAGACCCAGGCTGGCATCCTTTAATATGCAAATACAGGCTGTTAGAAACTGGGTCCCCCCAACATGGCGACTCCCACCATTGTCCTCTTGCCCTTGCCTCCACCTGTGTCTTGCAACGTGGCCACCCTAGTATATCCCGATGTATGCGTAGAACCTCCTGGTGCCCAGTAGTTGCATATTAAAAGGCTGGGTGGGAAGACCAGTTTTCTTTTGTTTTGTTTGAGACAGAGTTTCGCTCTTGTTACCCAGGCTGGAGTGCAGTGATGCGATCTCTGCTCACCGCAACCTCCGCTCCCGGGTTCAAGCAATTCTCCTGCCTCAGCCTCCTGAGTAGCTGGGACTACAGGCACGCGCCACCATGCCCAGCTAATTTTTGTATTTTCAGTAGAGACAGGGTTTCACCATGTTGACCAGGATGGTCTCAATCTCTTGACTTCGTGATCCACCCACCTCGGCCTCCCAAAGTGCTGGGATTACAAGCGTGAGCCACCGCGCCCGGCCTTGTTTTGTTTTTTGAGAGTGAGTCTCGCTCTGTCGCCCAGGCTACGGTACAGTGGCAAGATTTCGGCTCACTGTAACCTCCATCTCCCAGGTTCAAGCGATTCTCCTGCCTCAGCCTCTTGAGTAGCTGGGATTACAGGCGCGCACCTCCACGCCTGACTAATTTTTGTATTTTTAGTAGAGACGGGGTTTCACCATGTTGGCCAGGCTGGTCTTGAACTTCTGACCTCAGGTGATCCGCCTGCCTTGGCTTCCCAAAGTGCCGGGATTACAGGCGAGAGCCACCGTGACTGGCCTTTTTTGTTGTTGTTGTTTGTTTGTTTGTTTGTTTGTGAGACCGACAGAGAGAAACTACATATCAGAAAAAAAAAAAAAAAGTGAACCTTAATCTGGTTTCCAGGTGCAAGATCTGCACCTATCCTTCCATTTAAGCTTCATCAAACCGCTGCTACCTCCCCGTTTCCCACATAATTCACTGCACTTCTAATTTCCCTCTAAGGGACCAGAATACCTATGCTGGTAACAAGCCACCTGAATTTGAATCCTGGCAAGGTAACTTACTACCTGACCATGGACATTGTACTATTCTTAATCTCTCCGTGCCTTGGTTTCCTCATGTGTATGAATAACATCAACACCGACATCAAAGTTTGCCGTATGTGGCCGGGCGCGGTGGCTCAAGCCTGTAATCCCAGCACTTTGGGAGGCCGAGGTGGGTGGATCACGAGGTCAAGAGATCGAGACCATCCTGGTCAACATGGTGAAACCCCGTCTCTACTAAAAATACAAAAAAATTAGCTGGGCATGGTGGCACGTGCCTGTAATCCCAGCTACTCAGGAGGCTGAGGCAGGAGAATTGCCTGAACCCAGGAGGCGGAAGTTGCGGTGAGCCGAGGTCGCGCCATTGCACTCCAGCCTGGGTAACAAAAGCGAAACTCCGTCCCAAAAAAAAAAAAAAAAAAACAAAGTTTGCCGTATTAAATTTGATAATATATGTAAAGCATTTAGAAAAGTGCCTAGCTCATAGAAAGCCCTATATGAATATTAGCTATCTTTTTTGTTTTCTTTTTTGTGTGTGTGACAGAGTTTCACTCTTATTGCCCGGGCTGGAGTGCAATGGTGCAATCTCAGCTCACCCCAACCTTCGTCTCCTGGTTACAAACTATTCTGCCTCAGCCAACCAAGTAGCTGAGATTACAGGCATGTGCCACCATGCCTAGCTAATTTTGTATTTTTAGTAGAGACGGGGGTTTCTCCATGTTGGTCAGGCTAGTCTCAAATTCCCGACCTCAGGTGATCTGCCTGCCTCGGCCTCCCAAAGTGCTGGGATTACAGGTGTCAGCTACCACCCCTGGCCTAGCTAACATTTTTATACAAGTGCTAGGTTTCGGGAGAAAGTAATGATGCCTTTTGCTTAACAAACTTTCATTGGAGGAGGAGGAGAAAGATAATAGTTATTTGAACACAGTAGAAAGTTCGAATAAAGTGGAAAACAAAAAGAACATAGAACCCGGGTGAGTGGTCCAAACCTCCGGCCAGAAACCTAAGAATCCATAGAAATGGACGGGCGCGGTGGCTCACGCCTGTAATCCCAGCACTTTGGGAGGCTGAGGCGGGTGTATCACGAGGTCAAGAGATCGAGACCATCCTGGTCAACATGGTGAAACCCCGTTTCTACTAAAAATACAAAAAATTAGCTGGGCATGGTGGCGCGTGCCTGTAATCTCAGCGACTCAGGAGGCTGAGGCAGGAGAATTGCCTGAACCCAGGAGGCGGAGGTTGCTGTGAGCCGAGATCGCGCCATTGCACTCCAGCCTGGGTAACCTCCGTCTCAAAAAAAAAAAAAAAAAAAAAAAAAGAAATGGATGGGAAGCGGAAGAGATCCTCCAGAGAGCAGGTGGCGCTGTAGCATCCCCCAGAAGGCCCGCTAACAGAAGATAGGAGGACGCGCTACCAAGGTCACGTGTCGCCGGCGTTCACTCGCTCTCTGCTCCACGTGACTCGCATCCTCACGGTTGATTGGTCTACATACTGCACGTGGGCGGGGAGACCGGGGCGGGCCAGGGAGGGGCCGGGTGGGCGGAGGAGAGGGGGCAGGGGGCGGAGCTGGAGGGGGTGGTTCCGCGCGGGGGCAGTTGGCTCCAGACAAATAAACATGGAGTCCATCTTCCACGAGAAAGTGAGTGTCCGCGTTCGGTGGGGAGCTGTCTGCCGCGCGGTAGCGGGCGTGGAGCGCGGCATCACAGCCTCCCAGGGGGCTGGGTGGGACCCGAGTCGCCCCCATCCGGATCTCGCCGGGCGATGGGCGACGCCGCACCCTCCCGCCTCCTCGGCTCTGAAAGGGGAGCATCACCGAATTCCCCACTTCCCCCGCTGCCTCCGAGGCCCCCGCCGGGGAAGCCGGGAGGGTGTATGGGCGGGGCCGGGGCGTCTCGGGACACGGGAGTGGGGTGGCGCCCAGTGGGTTCGCTTCTGCCTTTCTCCGTCACTTTCCATCTCTTTTCGAAGGATTCTTTGACCTCCGCAAGCCTTCCCTCTCCCTGACGTCTAGCTAGAGTCACCTCTGGGACATCTCCCGCGACCCCTCCTGGCAGAGTTAACTTTTTCTTTTCCAGACTGCTCAATTCTATTTTGGAGTGTAGAGTCTTCCCTACACTTAGATCTTTGGGGTCTTGTTCATGTCTTTCCCCTGCACTAGGTCCGCAAGCCTCCCTAGGGAGGGGACCTTGGCTCGCCCACACTGGGGCCTGACACTTAGGAAGTGAAGTAGGAAACCCGGCGTGTCCCTTAACCGGGAAGTCGTCACAAGAGTTTTTATTACGGGATGTTTGGGTTTGGTTTCTTTGGATACTCCCATCTTTCCGGAGCAGGCGGCCAGCTTTGTTTTTGGGTATTAGGAGTGGATTGGAATGATTTTGTTGTGGCCTGCCTAGCCTGCTGTCACTTTAACTCTTCAGTGACCATGCACTTGAAGATACTGTTTGTGATAAGTGGAGAAACTTGTCTTTACTCACATACTATTAATCCAGCTATTTGTGTGAGAGTGAAGCCTCCCCCAGGACAACTTTGGCATATGATATCTTGTTTCATAATAGTTTCGTGTTTGGAGTTGCTGGTAAGGCTGTTATTTAATAGGAGGAGCAAAGGGTTTTTGTTTTATTAAATACTTGTAAATGATCAGTAATTATCATCATTAATTATCCCAGACATTTAAAATTCACATACAACAAATAAAGCAAAGACAATAAATTTACCAGATGTAAATCTGTAGTATGAATCTATTTTAAAAATTTTTATTTTAGCGATGGGGTTTCATTCTGCCACCCAGGCAGGTGTGCAGTGGAGAGATCCTGGCTCACTGCAGCCTTGACCTCCTAGGCACAAGCGATCCTCCTGCCTCAGCCTCCAGGGTAGCTGGGATTTCAGGCGCACATCACCATGACCAGCTAATTTTGTGTGTGTGTGTGTGTGTGTGTGTGTGTAGATGAGGGTCTTGCTGTGTCGCCCATGCTGGTCTCAAACTCCTGGACTCAGGTGATTCTCCCACCTCAGCCTCTCAAAGTGCTGTGATTACAGGCATTAGCCAGCCACTGTGCCTGGAACAAACTGTTAAGTGCAATACTTCAAATTGTAGAAAACATCTCGGAAACTTTTAAAATAGACTGATTTAGAGTGGGGGAGGAAAGACTCAGTCCTATAGTTGTCATTAATCTTTTGACTTGATTGACATGGCAAATCATAGACAATAGAGATTTAGTTACTTGGCTCATTAGAGTGAGTGAAAAATACACATGTACTTTAAAAAAAAAATTTTTTTTTTTTTGAGACCAAGTTTTGCTCTTGTCACCGAGGCTGAAATGCAGTGGCACGATCATGGCTCACTGCAACCTCCTCCTCCCCGGTTCAAGGGATTCTCCTGCGTCAGCCTCCAGAGTAGCTGAGATTACAGGTGCCTGCCACCACACACCCAGCTAATTTTTGTATTTTTAGTAGAGACAGGGTCCATGTTGGCCAGGCTTGTCTTGAACCCCTGACCTCAGGTGATCCACCTGCCTTGGCCTCCCAAAGTGCTGGGATTACAGGCATGAGCTACCGCACCCGGCCATATTTTTGTTATTAACTTTCAAAGGCTTTGATGTGGGACCACATCTCAACATGGAAGGCCTTAAATATGTTCCACACTACTTCCTGAGAATTAGACAAGGTTTTCAACGATATTGATTGTTACTAGTTGGGACACATTTCTACTGAACCATGGGATGAAAGAAAGCTGAGTGCTAGCCTAGTGAAAATCTACTTACCTGAAAGAAGTCCCTCTTAATTGTTAGCATGTGTGTAGGCCTACAGATTCTTCAGGAATACATTTAACATTATCATCAAGTTGTATGTACACAGCAAATGAAGATTTTGTTTTTATTTTTGTTTTTGTTTTTTTGAGATGGAGTCTCTCCTGCCCAGGCTGGAGTGCAGTGGCGTGATCTTGGCTCACTGCAACCTCCACCTCCTGGGTTCAAGTGATTCTCCTGCCTCAGCCTCCTGAGTAACTGGGATTATAGGTGCCCGCCACCATGCCCGGCTAATTTTTGTATTTTGTTGTTGTTGAAACAGAGTTTTGCTCTTGTTGCCCAGACTGGAGTGCAATGACACAGTCTCAGCTCACTGCAACCTCCGCCTCCCTGATTTTAGCGATTCTCCTGTCTCAGCCTCCCGAGTAGCTGGGATTACAGGTGCCCACCACCATGCCTGGCTAATTTTTTGTATTTTTAGTAGAGACAGGGTTTCACCATGTTTGCCAGACCAGTCTTGAACTCCTGAACACAAGTGATCCGCCTGTCTCGGCCTCCCAAAGTGCTGGAATTACAGGCGTGAGCCACCGTGCCCGGCAACAATTTAGTTTTTTGGGCATACTCAAGAGTATGCACCTCTAACCATAGGGCCCATTGTTAATCTCCTATATAGTCCATTCTGGAAATGTTTGGGTTTACTCTGCCATTTTTCAGTTCACTCCCTTCCTTTCTGCAATATACCTTTAACCCATGCTAGGTCCTGGGTTTGGAGAGCCAGAAAACCAACTCTGGCCCTAAAGAAGCTGTGCAGGTAGGAATATCTGCCTACAGAGGGCCTTGCAACCACTTGCTCTGGAACCTTGGTTTCCGCTTTCTGAGTGATCACTTTGAATACCCTTTATTTAGTTAGAATGTAAAAACAGTTTCTCACTGATACATCTACAGTGCCTGAGATAGGGCCTGGCACAGAGTAAGTACTCAATAAATTTTTGAATGGGGTGGGGTGTGGTGAGACCTGTCTCTACAAAGAATGAACAAAATTAGCCAGGCATGTTAGCACATGTTGTGGTCCCAGATACTTGGGAGGCTGAGGTGGGAGGATGCATGAGTCACGGGGGTCAAAGCTGTAGTGAGCCAGGATTTCACCACTGCACTGCAGCCTGGGGGACAGAGCAAGATCCTGTCGCAAAAGAAAAAAAAGTATATATTTTTGAATGGATAGAGGTCTTTGATTTTCTGATATGTATATGGTGCTGTTTAAAGTAAACAACTTTTCTATATATATCTTAAGGCTTTGCAGGCCAGCTCTAGTCTCTGTCACACATTCTTATTTGTGTATGTGCACGTTTTTCCCAATGATCCAAAAATGTAAAGTGCGTCCTTAGCTACTGGGCAAGTTGAATTTGGCCCATGGGCTAGAGTTTGCCAATCCCTAACTTAAACCTTCATGCTAACTTTATGACCACTAACTACTGGATTTTTGTCCTTTGTTTTCGTTCTGGTGCCTGCTTTCTGTCATGTTTTTAAGTCACTTCACTTGCTGTGCCAGTTGTATCGGTGCTTTTAATGTAATGCACACTGAGAATACTGACTAAACTTGCTGGGGTTGTACATAAAATTATCAAAAAGATTGAAAAGATACTGAGCTTTGACGCTGTGGCATTCATTATGCCCTTTTGTGATTGCTGGCTTTTAGCCATCTTTAGGATGTTTGAGCTTTAGGAGAAGCCAAATTCTGTGTGACTTGAAGTGCTAATAGCACAGATTTTGAAACCTCTGCCTGAGTTTGAGTCTCAGCTCTGCCTTTTACTACTTGTAAAAAACTATGGTGAACCATAGATTGTAAACTCCAATCTGATAGCAGGACAGAAAATTTGTGTTAGCAGGGGCTTTTGGCGTACTGTTTGAATTTTTTTAAAAATAGGTATAGAGGCTAAGTTTGGTGGCTGATGCCTGTAATCCCAACACTTTGGGAGGCCGAGGTGGGAGGATCACAAGGTCGGGAGGATCACAAGGTCAGGACATCAAGACCATCTTGGCTAACACAGTGAAACCCCATCTCTACTAGAAATACAAAAAAATAGGGGTGATGGCACGCACCTGTAGTCCCAGCTACTTGGGGGGCTGAGGCAGGAGAATTGCTTGAACCTGGGAGGCAGAGGTTGTAGTGAGCTGAGATCATGCCACTGCACTCCAGCCTGGGCGACAGAGTGAGACTCCGTATCGGAAA
>NW_016107508.1:1457748-1465239 GCF_001604975.1 Cebus imitator | reverse complement strand
TTGAGGGCCCGTTTGTCCTTGGAGACCTTCAGCAACTCCATGGCGCGCCGCTCGTATGGGGCAAAGCCACACACCTCCCGGATCATGTCCCGCACGAACTTGGTGTGTTTGGTCAGACGCCCACGGCGGCGGCTGTGCCTGGGCTTGCTCACGTTCTTGGTTACCTTGTGGCCCTTGTTGAGGCCCACGGCCATAGGATACCGAAGAGCCATGGCTGCTACTCTCCAATGGCGACCGTGGCGGAAGGGTTGGCCAATTTTGTTTTTTTTTTGAGACGGAGTTTTGCTCTTGTTGCCCAGGCTGGAGTGCAATGGTGCCATCTCAGCTTACTGCAACCTCCACCTCCCGGGTTCAAGTGATTCTCCTGCCTCAGCCTCCCAAGTAGCTGGGATTATAGGCATGCACCACTGCGCCCAGCTGATTTTTTATTTTTTGTAGAGATGGGGTTTCACCATGTTGCCTAGGCTGGTCTCAAACTTCTGGGCTCAAGTAATCCTCCTGCCGTGGCCTCCCAAAATGCTGGGCTTACAGGCATGAGCCACTGCAGCCAGGCTTGGCTATTTTTCAATAGGATATAAGTAGAACATCTGTATATCCCTTCAATTTGCATCAGTAAGAGTTGCACTATGATAGTAGAAATATAGAAGATGGAGAAAGAAGTGGAAATAAGAAGTCTATTCTCATGAAAAGACTTGAGGGATAGTGTTCTCTGTAGCTCCAAGCTACTTATTCCTTTCCAAAAGATGAAGGTAAACTTATCTCAGACATAGGCTGTCTCAATGTCCGAACTTGATATTTCCTGTAGCAATGCAGTCTTCCTATTCCATTTTATACACATAACCTGCATTTTTTTCACCGCCTGAATTTTGTTCCTAGAACATTTATTCATCAGGAAAAATATCCATCTTGCAAGGTGGTTCTCTTTAGAGTCTACTGTGTAACACAGCTTGGGACAAATTGCATGTCAGATAGGTTGGGTTAAGGAATAGATCTTACTGGGGAAAGAGAGCACTTGGAGAGCCAAGGTTAGCAGGAAAAGGAAATGTTCTCTCATCTACCATCAATTCAGGGAGGGGCAAACCTGGTGTTTACAGGGACAGATCCATCCTATGAGTCTACCTTCTTATCAGATAGCATGGGAAAGCTACACTGTTGTAGGAAGGAGGGTCATACGCAGGCTACTCAGTGCCAGGCAGCCCGGACTTGGATTCAGAGTGCCAGTTGTGTGAGAAAGCCAGCTGCCCAGTACCTGAATGGCTTGAACCCATGGGAAGTTGTACCTACTTCCTACAAGGAGGAAGGCTGTCATGGGAGCTGAGCTTGGTTGCAGTCCCTCCTGCTGGCTGGTCCAGGAGTGAGCTCCAGGTTTGTTTGGGACACTTCTGCTCATTGTACTACACTGTGTGTACATTATCTGTAGAGTTCCATGAAGAGAACTTCAGTCCTGTAACTGCAAGTTTTAACATGGAACAGAATTTTTCTCACCTGTATTAATTCTTAAGATTTAAAATTCTATCAACAAGCGTTTAGATTGAGTGGAGGATTTTTTTTGGTTTTGGGTTTTTTTTTAAGACAAAGTCTTGCTCTCTCACCCAGGCTGGAGTGGCAGTGGCACGTGGCTCACTGCAGGCTCCACTCCCCAGATTCAAGCAATTCTTATGCCTCAGTGTCCTGGTTAGCTAGGGCTACAGGTGCAAACTACCACACCTCTTTAATTTTTGTATTTTTAGCAGAAGAGATGGGGTTTCGCCATGTTGGTCAGGATAGTCTCAAACTCCTGGCCTCAGGCAATCCACCTGCCTCGGCCTCCCAAAGTGTTGGGTTTACAGATGTGAGCCACCATGCTTGGCCAAGATTATCATGTTAAAAGAATAAATGTTGGCCGGGCACGGTGGCTCATGCCTGTAATCCCAGGACTTTGGGAGGTCAAGGCGGATGGATCACAAGGTCAGGAGATTGAGAATATTTTGGCCAACATGGTGAAACCCCATCTCTACTAAAAATACAAAAATTAGCAGGGTGTGGTGGCCTGTGCCTGTAGTCCCAGCTACTCTGGAGGCTGAGGCAGGAGAATCACTTGAACCCAGGAGGTGGAGGTTGCCGTGAGCTACGCGCCACTGTACTCCAGCCTGGATGACAAGAGTGAAACTCTGTCACCGCCCATTCCCCCCTCCCCCCCACCACCAAAAAAAAAAAGAATAAATGTTCTAGGGAGCTGGATACAGTGGCATGTTTCTGTAGTCCTAGCTGCTCAGGAGGCTGAGGCAGGAAGATCCCTTTAGCTCTGGAGTTCAAGTCCACCCTGAGCAACATAGTGAGACCTTGTTTTTTAAATAAATAAATAACTGTTATAGGGACTGAAATTTTTTTTCACCGTTAGTAATTTACTATGGAATCCCCAAGAATGAATTTATCTTAGGTACTGAAAATGAGGGAGACTAAATGTTTTATATAGTAGTTTTCAGTAAAATATGAGATTTGGGGCTGGGCATGGTGCCTCACGCCTGTAATCCAAGCACTTTGGAGGCCAAGGTGGGCGGATCACCTGAGGTTGGGAGTTCAAGACCAGCCTGACCAACATGGTGAAACCCTGCCTTAAAAAAAAAAAAAAAAGCCGGGCGCGGTGGCTCAAGCCTGTAATCCCAGCACTTTGGGAGGCCGAGGCGGGTGGATCACGAGGTCAAGAGATCGAGACCATCCTGGTCAACATGGTGAAACCCCGTCTCTACTAAAAATACGAAAAATTAGCTGGGCATGGTGGTGCGTGCCTGTAATCCCAGCTACTCAGGAGGCTGAGGCAGGAGAATTGCCTGAACCCAGGAGGCAGAGGTTGCGGTGAGCCGAGATCACGCCATTGCACTCCAGCCTGGGTAACATGAGTGAAACTCCGTCTAAAAAAAAAAAAAAAAAAAAAAAAATAGATTTGATGCATTTGACAGATGATCATGTTTGTTTAAGATCATTCTTAAATTTTTGATCATGTAATTATAGTTTTATTAATGGTAGATTTGTAAAATAAATGTTAAATGAAAATTCATACACCTATATTATGCTTATCTAAAGCTGAAAGTTCAGTTCATTTTTTTTTTTTTTTTGAGACAGGGTTTACTCTGTTGCCCAGGCTGGAGTGCAGTGGCGCAATCTCTCTTCACTACAACCTCCGCCTCTCAGGTTCAAGCAGTTCTCTGCCTCAGCCTCCCGAGTAGATGGGATTACAGGCGCCCGCCACATGGCCCGGCTAATATTTTGTATTTTCAGTAGAGACAAGGTTTCATCATGTTGGCCAGGCTAGTCTTGAACTCCTGACCTCATGATCCATCCGCCTTGGCCTCCCAAAGTGCCAGCATTACAGGTATGAGCCACTGCACCCGGCCCCAGTTCAACTATGTTAAAAAAAAAAAAAGTTGCCTGGGCATGGGGGCTCATGCCTATAATCCCAGCTCTTTGGGAGGCTGTGGCGGGCAGATCACAAGGTCAGGAGTTGGAGACCAGCCTGGCCAACATAGTGAAACCCTGTTTCTATTAAAAATACAAAAATTAGTCAGGCGTGGTGGTGGGCACCTGAAGTCCCAGCTGCTCGGGAGGCTGAGGCAGGAAAATCACTTCAACTTGGGAGGTGGAGGTTGTGGTGAGCTAAAATTGCGCCACTGCACTCCAGCCTGGGCAACAGAGCAAGACTCTGTCTCAAAAGAAACAAAATAAAAAAAGTTGATGATTAAATTATTTAGGGGAAGATACTACACAATTCTGTTCAGTAAGTCACATTTTACTTTTTTTTTTTTTTTGGAAATATTAGCAAGAAGGCTCACTTTGTGCTCAACATTGCCTGAATAATTTATTGCAAGGAGAATATTTTAGCCCTGTGGAATTATCCTCAATTGCACATCAGCTGGATGAGGAAGAAAGGATGAGAATGGCAGAAGGAGGAGTTACTAGTGAAGATTATCGCACATTTTTACAGGTACTGATTTTAAAATCACTAAGTCACTTTTTTTTTTTGAGACAGAGCCTCACCCTGTCACCCAGGCTAGAGTAAAATGGCACGATCTTGGCACACTGCAACCTCCACCTCCTGGGTTCAAGTGATTCTCCTGCCTCAGCCTCCCCAGTAGCTGGGATTGTAGGCATACGCCACCACACTTGGCTAATTTTTTGTATCTTTAGTAGAGACAGGTTTTACCATGTTGGCCAGGCTGGTCTCGAACTCCTGACCTCATGATCTACCTACCTTGGCCTCCCAAAGTGCTGGGATTACAGGCGTAAGCCACCATGCCTGGCCCACATTTCTTTTAAAAACATGGATACAATTTAGAAAAGAATGGGCCATTCTTCCTATAGGGATCTGACTGGTGAATTCTGACTGTGCCTTTAACTTTGGAAATGGGAATGCATGAGATTTTATTTTAAATATGCACGCTGATGACAGTTCGTATCCTTCTTTCCCCACCCCCACCCTTGCTTCAACTACCTGTCAAAATTAACAGCAGCCTTCTGGAAATATGGATGACAGTGGTTTCTTCTCTATTCAGGTAAGTAGTCACGAGCATGTACCATGTGTTGCTTATATCCAGGCACTGTTTCACAGCCTTTCAGTAGTCACTGCAGCAATGTGACCATCAGAAGTTCTAATAGATCATGTCTACAGAGTATAAGATTATACTTTAAAGTACTAGGTAATTTTTCTTTTTTTTTTCTGAGATGAAGTCTCGCTCTGTCACATAGGCGAGTACAGTGTCGCAGTATCGGCTCACTGCAGCCTCTGCCTCCCAGGTTCAAGCAGTTCTTTTGCCTCAGCCTCCCATGTAGCTGAGATTATAGGCACCCACCACCATGCCTGGCTACTTTTTGTATTGTTAGTAGAGACGGGTTTCACCATGTTGGCCAGGCTGATCTTGAACTCCTGACCTCAAGTGATCTTCCCTCAGCCTCCCAAAGTGCTGGGATTATAGGCATGAGCCACCATGCCTGGCCAATTAGAATACTGGATTTTTATATAGATAAACATGAAAGGATTGTAGAATCTTCATGTTAGAATGGGGCATTTAAAAATTCTTTTTTGAGAAAGATTATTTAATTTGCATCTGGATGTTAATAGTAACCTTAATTCTGGCCAGGTGCGGTGGCTCACACCTGTAATCCCAGCACTTTGAGAGGCCAAGGGGAGCGGATCACAAACTCAGGAGATCGAGACCATCCTGGCCAACATGGTGAAACCCCATCTTGACTAAAAATACAAAAATTAGCTGGGCAAGGTGGTGCATGCCTGTAATCCCAGCTAGTTGGGAGGCTGAGGCAGGAGATCACTTGAACCAAGGTATTGGAGGTTGCAGTGAGCCGAGATCATGCCTCCAACACCCTGGTTCACGCCAACCTGGCAACAGAGCGAGACTCTGTCTCAAAAACAAGAAAAAAAAAGAAAAACCTTAATTCTAAGAAGTCACAATGCTCAAACTTACCATCTGTTGGGTAAATTTGAGAAAAAGCAGTACCTTGCAACCTTCCTTTTAAATCAGCCTACCAGATTGGGTTTCCTTATTATGGTCTGTGGCTTTTGATTTTTTTTTTTAATGTATAGCTCTCTTTGAATTCTGTGGTGGTTATACATACGTACTTGGAAGATTCTTTTATCTGTGGGTGTTTCATTCTTCATCTAACACTGTAAGTTGTATCCAGAGTTCTTTCAGAACCTCTCCTGAGCGACCTATCTCTGCAGATATCTTTATTTGTACTACCCTCCTGGACTCCTCCTCATCCACCAACACGTCCATCTAGTGCTTTACCGTGCCACTGTTAGCAGGTGATGGCTGCTGCAGGGCTAGAATCAGAGGTCAGAGCAGGCCCAGCACTTGGCGTTTCCTTGCTGCTCTTGGTGCCTGTTCATGCTGCCTTGCACTCACTTTTTGTCTTTGCTGGTACCTGGCTCACTTGCTGCTTTGTTGGCTATCTTGGAGGGTAGATAGTGAATTTTCAGAAATTTCCTTTTTTTTTTTTTTTGTCAGACAGATTGAAATAATCAGGTTTGTATTTTCTTTTTTCTTTTTTTTTTTGAGACAGAGTCTTGCTCTGTCACCAGGCTGGAGTGCAGTGGTGCAATCTTGGCTCACTGTAATCTCTAACTCCCGTGTTCAAGCAATTCTCCTGCCTTAGCCTCCCAAGTAGCTGGGATTACAGGCACTGGCCACCACACCCAACCAATTTTTGTATTTTTAGTAGAGATGGAGTTTCACCATGTTGGCCAGTCTGGTCTTGAACTCCTGACCTCAGGTGATCCACCCACCTCGGCCTGTCAAAGTCACACACACACTTTTTAAAACCTATAGTAGCATAGCACAGTGGCTCTTGCCAGTAATCCCAGCACTTTGGGAGGCTGAGGTGGGCGGATCATGAAGTCAGGAGATTGAAACCAGTCTGGCCAACATAGTGAAAGGCCTTTACTAAAAATATAAAAATTAGCTGGGCGTGGTGGCACATGCCTGTAATCCCAGCTACTTGGGAGCCTGAGGTAGGAGAATCACTTGAATCTGTGGGAGGAGGTTGTAGTGAGCTGAGATTGTGTCACTACACTTCAGCCTGGGTGACAGAGCAAGACTCCATCTCAAAAACAAACCTATAGCCTTCTAGAGGAATTTATATATGAAGTACACAACTAATATAGCTACAGTTCTTAAAGTGTTTACACAATTAATATAGCTACACTTCTTAAATTTGGAATGGAGTGGTTTAGCTTATGGAAAGTTGCTATTTTTCTTAACAGGTTATAAGCAATGCCTTGAAAGTTTGGGGTTTAGAACTAATCCTGTTCAACAGTCCCGAGTATCAGAGGCTCAGGATCGATCCTATGTAAGATTTTGTTTCGCATTTCATACATTTCTTTTCCCAAATTTGATTTTTAAAGTTACAATTTCTTAAAGGAGAAATATATTTTGAATACTTTCGATGTTCCCTGTTTCATTCCCTCAGACTTTCCTAGTTCACCTCTGTGATGTCCATGAGCATCTGCCCTCTAGCCTTCCTGGCACCCCAGTGTCCGTGGCAGCACAGAGCTGACCCTTGCGTGGTGTGTGAGGCCATCTTTTGGCACGGCATCACTAAGCTGCTGTAGAGACGTTCGTATGGTTGTGTGATCTTTTCAAAACATCAGTGATATTTAACTGTAAATATAATCTTGTTATCACAAATTTTATATATTTGCCAGTAGACAACATAAATAAATATGAATTCAGTATTTCAAGTTAATATTGTGTGTGTTTTCTTTTTTAGAAATGAAAGATCGTTTATATGCAATTATAAGGAACACTGGTTTACAGTTAGAAAATTAGGAAAACAGGTAAGACTTCTTATCCTTCCATGTATTTTTTTCTTATTCTGTATCCCATTTAAAACTAGGCCAGATATGGTGGCTCATGCCTATAATCCCAACAGTTTGAGAGGTGGGGGGATCACTTGAAGCCAGGAGTTTGAGACCAGCCTGGGCAACAAAGTGTCTCTACA
>NW_016107508.1:1454390-1457023 GCF_001604975.1 Cebus imitator | reverse complement strand
GGTTTCACCATGTTGACCAGGATGGTCTCGATCTCTTGACCTGGTGATCCACCCGCCTCGGCCTCCCAAAGTGCTGGGATTACAGGCGTGAGCCACTGCGCCCGGCTGTATATTTATTTTTATTTAATTATTTTTTTGAGAGGGAGTTTCGCTCTTGTCACCCAGGCTGGAGTGCAGTGGCATGACCTTAGCTCACTGCAACCTCCACCTCCTGGGTTCAGGTGATTCTCCCACCTCAGCTTCTTGAGTAGGTGGGGATTACAGGCATGCGCCACAATGCCTGGCTAATTTTTTTGTATTTTTAGTAGAGATGAGGTTTCTCCATGTAGGTCAGGCTGGTCTTGAACTCCTGATCTCAGGTGATCTGCCTGCTTTGGCCTCCCAAAGTGCTGGGGTTACAAGTGTGAGCCACTGCACCCGGCCTGAAAAATTCTCTATTAAAGACAATACAAATGTGGTTACTTTTAAGTGGGTTTTTATGTGATGACTATGTTCTGTCAGTTAATTATTACATTTACAGATTTGTATTTAGCATAGTGCTGTCACAAAGCCTGAAGTAGTGTCAAGCATGAATAAAAGCATTCAATTATGTTCACTTTAGTGTAACAAGATTATTCATATGATTCCAAAAGCCAGGTAATACCATCTACATAAAATCACTTCTATATTTTTTTAGAAACATGAAATATGTCTTCAGCAAGCTATTTAAGAAACAAAATCACTTAATATCCTTTTTATTAGAATTTTGAATTTTTGAAAGAGGTTTATTGAAAAGCAGCTAGTACAGTAAAAAAGAATAAACTATTGATACATGCAGCAACATGGATGAATCTCAAAATAATTATGCTGAAAGAATAACCCAGAAACAAAATATTATATGCTGTATGGTACCATCTATATAAAAGTCTAGAAAAGTGCAGATTCATCTGTAGGGATGGAAAGCAGATCGAGCAGTGGTTGCTTAGGGACGAGAAGTCTAAGGAGGAGTTAGAGGGGAGGGTTACAGAGAAGCACAGGAAACGTGACAGTGATCGATGTGTTCACTATCTTGGTTGTAGTAATGGTTTCATGGGAGTACAGTATACAAATGTCAAAACATTTCTAAGCCAGATGCGGTGGGTCACGTCTGTGATGCCAGCACTTTTGGAAGCCAAGGCAGGATGATCGCTTGAGCTAATGGAGTTCAGGACCAGCCTGGGCAATGTCACAAGACCCCATCTCCACACAAAAAATGAAAAAAAAAAATTGTCTAGGCGTAGTGATGCCTCCCTGTAGTCCCAGCTGCTAGAGAGGCTGAGGTGGGAGCCCAGAAGGTCGAGGCTGCAGTGAGTGATCACACCACTGCACTCGTGACAGAAGAAAATCCTATCTCAAAAAAAAAATTTTTCAAATTATGCACTTTGAATATCTGCAGTTTATTGAATGTCACATATACCTCAATGAAGCTGGGTTGTTTTTTTTTAATAAAAAGTAAAGGCCAGCCGGGCGCAGTGGCGCATGCCTGTAATCCCAGCACTTTGGGAGGCAGAGATGGGTGCATCATGATATCAGCAGTTCTAGACAAGCCTGACCAAGATGGTAAAACCCCATCTCTTCTAAAATACAGAAATTAACAGGGCATGATGGCACATGCCTGTAATCACAGCTACTCAGGAGGCTGAGGCAGGAGAATCACTCGAACCCGGGAGGCATAGGTTGCAGTAAGCAGAGATCACACCTGCACTCTAGCCTGGGCAACAGAGCAGACTCCATCTCAAAAAAAGTAAACGCCAAAAAAGAGTATATTGAATTAAGTCAATAAAAGATAATTCAAAAACAAAAACCCTACTTCTACCTTTTTTTTTTTTTTTTTTGAGACAGAGTCTCACTCCGTCACCAGGCGCCATGCTGGAGTGCAGTGGCACGACCTCGGCTCACTGCAGCCTCCGCCTTCTGGGTTCAAACAATTCTCCTGCCTCAGCCTCCCAAGTAGCTGGGACTACAGGCGCTCGCCACCACGCCCAGCTAATTTTTTGTAATTTTTAGTAGAGACGGAGTTTTACCATATTGGCCAGGATGGTCTCGATCTCTTGACCTTGTGATCTACCCGCCTCGACCTCCCAAAGTGCTAGGATTACAGACGTGAGCCACCACACCCGGCCTCTATTGTAGTTTTTACGATCATATTATTCAGTTAAAGAAAAGAGCTCAACTTGACATATTTCTAGAGTTTAAACAATCTTACTAAGCTTAGATGGATTATACCTATTCTTATTTCCTTATTACCTGTAATGTACACTAAAATATTGACAATTATTTTTTCAGTGGTTTAACTTGAATTCTCTCTTGACGGGTCCAGAATTAATATCAGATACATATCTTGCACTTTTCTTGGCTCAGTTACAACAGGAAGGTAAGTAAAGGCTGAAAATTTTGTAAAGTTATCTTTCAAAGTAGTTAAACAGGCACCTTAGTTGTGAGCGTGACAATACTGTTTTTCTGGCAGTGGCAGTGAACTAATCTTTAGGTTTGACGTGGTGAATGTTAGGCTGTGATTTGGGTGAGGCTGTTCAGTTAGAGTTGTCACTGACACCTGGCCATCCCTCTTCCGAGGATGCTGCCTTCTTTGCAGCCCTTCTAAGTAATGGCTTTTT
>NW_016107508.1:1449643-1453670 GCF_001604975.1 Cebus imitator | reverse complement strand
GATCTCGGCTCACTGCAACCTCTGCCTCCTGGGTTCAAGCAATTTTCCTGCCTCAGCCTCCTGAGTAGCTGAGATTATAGGCATCCACCACCACGCCCAGCTAATTTTTGTATTTTTAGTAGAGACGGGGTTTCACCATGTTGGTCATGATGGTCTCGATCTCCTGACTTTGTGATCCGCCTGGCCTGGCCTCCCAAAATTGCTGGGATTACAGGCGTGAGCCACCGTGCTTGGCCTCCACCTCCTATCTTTTCAACCATGTTTTGTCTGTTTTTTTCTTCCAACCATTCTTTAAACCCTACCATGGGGCCCAAGCATTTTCCTTATATGCATTCTTTTTCTTATACTGCTTGTTTTCTATAATCCATCTTTATAATCACTCCATTGCATTCTTCAACTTGTTTCCCCTTCCCTCTCTGCATCATACTTAAATAACAAAAATCTCAACCCTGGTTAAAACCAAATCTTGACCTTGTTCATTCCTGTACCAGAGTAGCTGGACATGGCTAAAAAATAACATAAAACATGATGATTGGTTTTACTTTTTTTAAATGATTTATCCATCTATTCATCCATCCATCCATCTGTTGAAGAGACTGAGCCACTCTCTGAAGCCCAGGCTGGAGTGTAGCGGCATAATCAAAGCTCATTGCAGCCTTAAACTCCTGGGCTCAAGTGATCCTCTTGCCTCAGCCTCCTGAGTAGCTGGGACTACAGGCTTATGCTACCACACCTAGCAAAGGTTTTACTTCAAGTTTATTATAATCACAAAATTCAAATGAGTCCTTAGTGCTGCCTGATATTTCTACTATGTTTTCTTAGTAAATCCTCGTACTACCCTCCAAGATGTTTATAAAAAAATCATGTACCACTTGCCAAGATGAGTAATTTCACAGCTTATATCTTTAAACCTTTAACCACTTTCCTCTCCCTTATTTACAAACCTTGCTTATGGCCTTCTGTTATATTCTGCTGAGAATAGAGAAGCAATTAAAATTGTGTTATCTTTCTGTCAGCAAATTTATCAATTTACTTTTATCTCTACTTGTGCTTTGAGCCTATTAAAATAGATGAGTGGTCCCCTACCTCTAGCCAAGACCAGCCCCTCACTGGTGGGCTGGATCCCAGCTCTTGTCACCTACTCAAGATGTTCCTGCTTTCATCTCTCCACTCTCTTATATAATCAGTTTCCCTCCTTTTTTTTTTTTTTGTAGTATTCCTAGAAGCAGAAAAAGAAGCGCTGTATCTCCATTGATTAAAAAGAAAAAGCCTCTCTTAATTCCATGAAACTCCAGCTGCTTCCCTGTTTTTATTTTTGCCTTAGAATTGTTTCTAGTGTGCCTTCTTTTTTTTCTTGAACTCCGCCTCCCAGGTTCAAGCGATTCTCTCGCCTCAACCTCCTGAGTAGCTGGGATTACAGGCGTGCGCCACCACGCCTGACTAATTTTTTTTATTTTTAGTAGAAACAGGGTTTCACCATATTGGCCAGGTGGGTCTCGAATTCGTGGCCTCAAGTGATCCACCTGCCTCAGCCTTGCAGAGTGCTGGGATTATAGTCATGGGCCACCGTGCTCCACCACCTTTTAACAATGGTATTTAGAGATCACAATCTGAGTGCTGGCAGCTTATTGCTACTAGGTTTCTTATGATGTTATTGTGAATTCACAGTTAGGAGTATAGTGTTTTTAATTCTTTGATTTTAGATACTTGTATCTTTTTTCTATTTAAAACCTTGGTTCCTAACAATATCCCTTCTTTGAAACCCTGCATCTTTCAGATTCCTTTCATGGATCTTACTCTTTCCAATCTCTGACTATTGAAGTGACCTAGAATTTAAGTCTTGTACAACTTGATTATGTGCCACTGCATTCCTTTAAATATCATCTCTAATTAAGATCTACGTTTCAGTAATTACTAAATTTTTATCTTCAGTTTTGGTATCTACCCTGAACACCTAGCTTTGACTAACTGCTAGCTTTGGCATCTCCACTTGGAAGTCCAAAAAGCATTTTGAATTGAACATATCTACAAAAGACTTTTTTTTTCTCTCTCTATCCATGCTATCCATCAGGTTTTCCATTTCCATAAGGGTGACTCTTCTTGTACTCTGGTTCCTACATATTATACTGATAGAACAGCTCAGAATGCTTCTTAAACAGCGTAATATGAGGGAGGGAGGGGGAAAAAAAGAAACAGAAACAGTATAATGCCTGTTGTGTCCCACCCTCACTCTTTGTCCTTCACTGGTTTCCCAGCATACTTAGAATACTATCTGAAGTCTTAGGCTGGGCATGGTGGCTCATGCCTATAATCCCAACACTTTGGGAGGCTGAGGGGGCAGATCACTTGAGGTCAGGAGTTCGAGACCAGCCTGGCCAGCATCGTGAAACCCTGTCTCTTCCAAAAAATACAAAAACTAGCCAGGCGTGGTGGTGCACACCAGTAGTCCCGGCTACTCAGGAGGCTAAGACAGGAGACTCACTTGAACCTGGGAGGCAGAGGTTACAGTGAGCCAAGATCACACCACTGCACTCCAGCCTGGGCAACAGAGTGAGACTCCATTCTCCCCCAGTGCTCCCAAAACAAAAAGAAAAAAAAGAACACCAGCCTGGCTAACATGGTGAAACTCTGTCTCTCCTAAAAATACAAACATTAGCCAGGCGTGGTGGCAGTCACCTGTAATCCCAGCTACTCGAGAGGCTGAGGCAGGAGAATCGCTTGAACCTGGAAAGCAGAGGTTGCAGTGAGCTGAGATTGCGCCACTGCACGGGCGATAGAGCGAGACTCCATCTCAAATTAAAATATATATATGATAGGAAAACTTAAATCAATTAGACTGCTTTAGATATACCCCTCTCTTAGTGTAGCATCTAGCTTGGGAAACCCTGGATTTCTGGAATCGTATTTATACACTAGTTACACTAGACTAATGTAATTCTTTCGGGATGCAAACCACACATTTGACACCTTAATTAGCTTTTTGGTATTTGGCTTCCCAGCTCCTATTTTCAGTTACAAGGGCTATACATGTGTGGGTCAGGGTGGGGTAGCTCTTTCCACAGATGATTCGTTTTAGCCATGTTACTAGCTATTGCACACATTATCTGACTGTGTCCTCATAACAGCCCTGTGAGTAAGTGTATTAGGGTTCTCTAGAGGGATAGAACTGATAAGTAGATATATATGAAGGGGAATGTATTAGGAATATTGATTCACATGATCATAAGGTGAAGTCCCACAATAGGCTGTCTGCAAGCCGAGGAGCCAGGAAGCCAGTCCAAGTCCCAAAACCCCAACAGTAGGAAGCCGACAGTGCAGCCTTCAATCCATGGCCAAAGGCCCAAGAACCCCCGGCAAGTCACTGGTGTAAGTCCAAGAGTCCAAAAGATGAAGAATTTGGAGTCTGATGTTTGAGAGCAGGAAGCATCCAGCACAGGAGAAAGATGAAGGCTCAGCAAGTCTAGTCCTTCCATGCTATTCTTTCTGCCTGCTTTATCGTAGCCGAGCTGGCAGCTGATGAGATGGTGATCACCCAGATCAAGGGTGGGTTTGCCTCTCCTAGTTCACTGACTCAAATGTCAATATCCTTTGGCAACACCCTTATAGACAAACCCAGGAACAATAATTTGTATCCTTCAATCCAATCAAGTTGGTACGCAATATCAACCATCTAAGGAAGGTAGCAGTATCATATATTGAAGAGGAGAAACCAATACTAATGGGTAAAGTAAACCAAGACAAATGCAACTAGGAGGTGGGAGAACTGGGATCAGATGCAGGCAGTCTGATTCGAAATCCCTTGCTCTTACCCATTCCTTTATTATCTCTCTGATACCAGTTAGTGCATAGCCTTATGTACTTCTGACAGTCACTTGATAAGATGGCTGTTCCAGCTGCACAGTGGAGAAAGTGAGGCTCAGAGACTTTAGGTAACTTATCCTAGATGACTTTAATAGTGAGTATGAGAATCATTTGAATCAAGATCTTTCTGAATCTTCAGCTTCTATTTTTTTTTTTTTTTTTTTTG
>NW_016107508.1:1442789-1448783 GCF_001604975.1 Cebus imitator | reverse complement strand
CCCAGCTACTCAGGAGGCTGAGGCAGGAGAATTGCCTGAACCCAGGAGGCGGAGGTTGCGGTGAGCCGAGATCGCGCCATTGCACTCCAGCCTGGGTAACAAGAGCGAAACTCCGTCCCCACAAAAAAATAAATAAATAAATAAATAAATAAATACTTAAATATATTAACTTAGCCAGGTATGGTGTATTCCTAGCACTTTAGGAGGCCAAGGCAGGCTGACTGCTTCAAACCAGGAGTTCGAGTCCAGCCTGGCAACGTGGCAAAACCTCATCTCTACAAATAGCACAAAAATTAGCCAGATGTAGTGGTGTATGTATGCCTGTAATCCCAGCTACTTGGGAGGCTAAGGTGAAATGATCACTTCAGCCTGGGGAGATCAAGGCTACAGTGAGCCATAATCACACCACTGCACTTCAGCCTGGGCAAGAGAGTCAGACCCTGTCTCAAAAAAAAAAAAAAAAAAAAGGGAAAGAAACAGAAAAAAAACACTTAGTTGGATTCAAATTACAACACAATCATTATATTAATAGAGTTTATTTTCCAGAAAACATTTTAAATTTTGACTTACATAAAAGCTTTACATTACAAATGCCTTTGTGTTCTGTCTAAAATAGAAGACTGGTTGCAGTTAATACCAGTGCTTTTGTTCTTTAGAGTCCATAAAACAGACCTGGAACGAGTGTTAGAAGCAAATGATGGCTCAGGAATGTTAGATGAAGATGAGGAGGATTTGCAGAGGGCTCTGGCACTAAGCCGCCAAGAAATTGACATGGAAGATGAGGAAGCAGATCTCCGCAGGGCTATTCAGCTAAGTATGCAAGGTAAAGACATTCTGATGTGTGCTTTATTCATTGCTGAAGAATCAATTTCAATTATTCTTAGGATTCCTGGAAGTTAATGTACTCTTAGAAGTTTTTTGACAATTACTGCAGAAGCAATAGCTATATAGTGGGCGTTTCCTTTAGATTTCTTGTAATGGAAATCACTTTTTACAACCTATATTATATTAGGAGTGGTTATATTTTTACTTCTGGTTATTTTATTTGGTTTCAATCCTCTACTAACACAGTAGTAAACTGAGGTTAATCTTTGTGGGTATCAGTTGACCGTTACCCAAACTAGCTATTTCATGAATGTATGCCATTAGACACTATGGAAGGGCCTGGACAGGGAATTTAAACCGATTTTACAAAAATCCAACATTTATTGGCTATGTAATTTAAAGCTAAAACCCACTTTGGTGGACCCAGTTTTTTGGTGATATAAACCATCAATAGAGAAAAGCGAAGACATCTCCCCTAGACAATCTAGGCAAAGAAAAATGTTAAGGCATAGCTCAAAGTAGCTTAATTAAAAGTTTAAAGTGGGTTGTTTGTTTTATTTTTCTCTAACTCATATGTATTTGCTTCTACTTTCTAATGAAATTATGTATCAATTGATTTCCTTAGATATCTAAATAAAATTGAGATTCCATTAATAGGAAGATTATTTTTATTCTGAATGTTTCTTGCCTCTAGGCACGCCTCTGAGTACTCCATATGGTTTGCAATCCCATTTTTGATTAATAGAACCCTGCTGGATTGGCAGGGACAGAAACCAGCTTTTCGAGACTGAGTCTCACTGTTGCCCAGTCTGGAGTACAATGGCACAATCTTGGCTCACTGCAACCTCCGCCTCCCAGATTCAAGCGATCCTCCTGAGTAGCTGGGACTACAGGTGCCTGCCATTATGCCTAGCTAATTTTTTGTATTTTTAGTAGAGATAGGGTTTCAACCTGTTGGCCAGGCTGTTCTTGAACTCCTGACCTCAGGTGATCTACTGCCTTGGCCTCCCAAAGTGCTGGAATTACACGTGTGAACCAGCACACCCAGCCAGAATAGAATATTCTTAAATGTTTTAAAAGCTTATTCAAATGAGTATAAACAAACATATTGTTACTTGAATTGGTAAATACAATGATCGGTTTTTGTTCTGTTGTGTTTTGTTTTCAGGTAGTTCCAGAAATATATCTCAAGATATTCCACAGACATCAGGTACAAATCTTACTTCAGAAGAGCTTCGGAAGAGACGAGAAGCCTACTTTGAAAAGTAAAGTAGTTGGTACAAATTAAAATAACGTGTTTAATGTTTGCTTTGGCTAATTTGTCTATTCGTAAATGATTACTGCCTGAATCCTGTTTTGGTTTTTTCTCAGCTCAACACAGCCTCCACCTCCCGGGTTCAAGTGATTCTCCTGCCTCAGCCTCCCAAGTAGCTGGGACTACAGCATGCCTAGCTAATTTTGTATTTTTTTTTAGTACAGTCAGGGTGTCTCCATGTTGGTAAGGCTAGTCTCGAACTCCTGACTTCAGGTGATCTGCCCGCCTCAGCCACCTAAAGTGCTGGGATTACAGGCATCAGTCACCATGCCTAGCCATTTGAATGTATTTTTTAAAACTTTACAGCTAATAATGTATGAAACAAACTGTAGTTTTAAAGAAAAACTTTGCCCCTATACTGGATAAATTACCTTAAATTGCTGGGCGTGGTGGCTTACACCTATAATCCTAGCACTTTGTGAGGCTGAGGTGGGTGGATCACCTGAGGTCAAAAGTTTGGGACCAGCCTGGCCAGCATGGTGAAACTCCATCTCTACTATAAATCTGAAAATTAGCCAGACGTGGTGGCACATGCCTGTAATCCCAGATATTTGGGAGGCTGAGGCAGGAGAATCACTTGAACCCGAGGGGGTGGAAGTTGCAGTGAGCCGAAATTGCACCACTTCACACCAGCCTGGGCAAAAGAGCAAAATTCCATCTCAAAAAGAAAAAAGAAACAAAAAAAACAAAAACCTGAAGTTGAGTGAAGAAAACCTTGTAAAATTTCATTTATTAAAAGAAAAATTGAATTAGGACAAGGCAAGAAGAATGCCTCTTGATCCTTTGGATGTGCTTCTTGCTTACCTGATGAACCCTGCAAGATTCCTCTACCAATCTATAAGAAGAACAGCTTGTGCGGTATGGGAGCACATTCCCAGATAGACGTGGTAGGTCATTTAGCTGCTCATGGATGCTTCAGGGGTCCTGCAATCCTGTTAGCATCAGGGGGCTGGATGCAAACCATAAATCTGGGTCAACTCCTAAAACCTTGCCTGTAGCCAGCCTTGTAAGGGCTTGCTAAATAGAATTCCACCGTATGAAAATCCCTTCTTTTCAAGTAACTAGCATTCAGACTTTTGTCTCCTGCCTTTTTTTTTTTTTTAAAAGAAAAATAAAACTCCATGTTAAAGATTGCAAGATAAATAATCAGCTGGGAGCAGTGGCTTATGCCTGTAATCTCAGCACTTTGGAAGGCCAAGGTGGGCGGATCACAAGGTCAGCAGTGTGAGACCAGCCTGACCAACATGGCGAAACCCTGTCTCTACTAAAAATACCAAAAAACTTAGCTGGGCGTAGTAGCATGCACCTGTAATCCCAGCTACTTAAGAGGCTGAGGCAGGAGAATCGCTTGAACTCGGGAGGTGGAAGTTGCAGTGAGCCGGGATTGCACCCCACTGCACTCCAACCTGGGCAACAGAGCGAGACTCCATCTCAAAAAAAAAAAAAAAAAAGAAAAATCTTGCCTTAGAGTCGTCTCCTTCCCAGTGCCACTTCAGTATCACACTTCATTTTGCATAGGTGCTATATTTCCTGTGATACTGTGATAAGTCATCAGTGCATTAGGAGTTTAAATGTATATTATTGTATCATAGAGAGATGAGAGGGTATTTTTTTTTATTTTAAAATAAAATATTTTAAAAATCAGTCCCTCTGATCCTAGGTCAGAAAACAAAAGGCTCATAGCTAAATCTGAGCTACTATTTGTTGTATTTCATACATTCTAAGATGCACATACTTTCACATTTCAATGTCTCTGAAATTAAGCAGCATCTTACATTGTTATTGACTGTATTTTAGCAGCACCTAAAAATATTAGAGCATTTTACATTTGATGGTATAATGAAGAAAATATTTACCTTTTCTTCTGTTTTGTTTAAGTCACAGCTCAGAAGTAAATGAAGGAAAATTCTGATCAGCTGACATCTTCCTAATGTGAGATATTTCTAGTCTTTATTCAGCATAGATTAGTGGCTAATTATATGTTAAATTTCAAAGTAGTGCTTATTAGTGCTTTTTACTTTTAAGTTTCAAAAGTAACTTTTTTATTTTAATAAACTCCAAACTTATACAAAAGTAGAAAAACTAGTAAAATGAACTTGTGTTTATCACCCAGATTTAACAAATACTAGCACATAGTCAATCTCCCTGTTTTTTTTTTTTTTTGAGACAGTGTTTTGCTCTCTTGCCCAGGCTGGAGTGCAGTGGCGCAATCTCTGCTCACTGTAACCTCTGCCTCTTGGGTTCAAGTGATTCTCCCACTTTAGCCTCCCAAATAGCTGAGATTATAGGCACACACCACCATGCCTGGCTAATTCTTTTTTTTGTTGTGTTTTGACTTGGAGTCTAGCTCTGTCACCCAGGCTGGAGTGCAGTAGTGTGATCTCGGCTCACTACAACCTCAGCCTCCCAAGTAGCTGGGACTACAGGTGCATGCCACCATGCCCGGCTAATTATTTGTATTTTTATTAGAGACAGGGTTTCACCATGTTAGCCAGGATGGTCTCGATCTCCTGACCATGTTCCACCTGCCTTGGCTTCCTGAAGTGCTGGGATTACAGGAGTGAGCCACCACGCTTGGCCTAATTCGTATATTTTTAGTAGCACCAGGGTTTCACCATGTTTCCTAGGCTGGTCTCGAACTCCTGACCTCAAGTGATCCACTGCCTCGGCCTCCCAAAGTGTTGGGCCACTGCACCTGGCCCAGTCTCGTTTCTTAATACTCCCATCTTCCTTCTTTCCATTGACCCACCTACAAGTTTGGATTATCGTGTAACAAATCTCAATTATATCATTTGTCTGTAACCATTTTAATGTGTCTCTAAAATATATGAGCTTTTTTTTTTAACATAGCTAAATGCTGTTGTCATAAAATAGTAATCATGATAATGATTAATTGTAATTCTGTATCATCAATTATCTAGTTAATGTAAAAAATAAATCTACTTAATTAGAAAAACTAACATTCTCAAAAATTTATTTTAAGAAATATCAAAATTAAAAGAAAGCATACATGGCTAGTTGTAATGGCTCATGCCTCTAATCCCAGCACTTTGGGAGGCTAAGGCAGGCAAATTACTTGAGGCCATGAGTTCAAGACCAGCTTGCCCAACATGGCGAAAGCCTATCTCTACTAAAAATACAAAAAAATTAACAGCTGGGCGTGGTGGCACACACCTGTAATTCCAGCTACATTGGAGGCTGAGATAGGAGAATTGCTTGAACCCAGAGGTGGAGGTTGCAGTGAGTCATGATTGCACCACTGCACTCTATCCTGGGTGGCAGAACAAGACTCTGTCTCAAAAAAAAAGAAAGAAAAAGAAAGCATACTCTCACCTCCTTCAGTAACTAATGTTAGTGTTTTGGCACATTCTCTTTCTGTGACACATAGACACTTGCCTTGTAAGGATTGTACCCATTTCCTATGACAGTAAATAGTCTTTGTAGCAGGCTGCATGATATTTCATAAAATGAATGGATGTGGCATAATTTATATATGAGCTTTTTGAATTCTGCTGTTACAATATTACAATGAACAATTCTTATATTGCCTCTATGCCTTAAATCTCTTATCATTTCTTCTAATTTTTCTGAGGATGTCAGATTATTGGGTTAAAGGATATGAACATTTTTTAGGCCTTGGTACAGATTTCTAAATTGCTTTACAGAATAATTCCCATGTGATACTTCCGTCATGTTTATTTCAGACTTTTTTTTGCCAAACTATAATGGTCTAAAGACATACTTCACGAAGGCCGGGCGCGGTGGCTCAAGCCTGTAATCCCAGCACTTTGGGAGGCCGAGGCGGGTGGATCACGAGGTCAAGAGATCAAGACCATCCTGGTCAACATGGTGAA
>NW_016107508.1:1439100-1442599 GCF_001604975.1 Cebus imitator | reverse complement strand
ATGATACAAAATTTACAGGTATATCTAAGAAAAGTATATTTAAAGCATAAAAATAAACCCCTCTTTTACTTAAAATTTTTTAAAAATTGGATTAAAAATATGAAACTTCCAACAAATTGAACTTTTTAGAATAATAACGATAATTCGGTAATACCCAATAATGACTAAGTAAGTTATAATAAGCACGATGTCAGCAATAATTAGTGCTTGTTAGTAAACAGTGTCAGGCAACCTTGTACCCTTTTAAAAATGTTCGAATAGCGATAGACCTCCTTCCTGATTGGAGGAGGATTGATTGACGAGGAAGGTGTGCAGTGATGGTTAAGAGCTTCAGCCTTTTGGCTTGACTTTGCAAATACTGGTGAGAACTTGGAAAGAGCTTGAGAATATCTTACATAGTCACATGTTGCTGAGAAGAGTTAAGAACTAACTTAACTTCTCGATGTTCATTTAACAATGACTTGGATTCAAAACCTTATAGAACTCATTAGTAGAAGAGCTGAGAAGCTATTATTTGTCTTTCACTAAAATTCCTGATTAGTTAGCCTAGATAGTTCCTTGTCTCTCTAGGTTCTGTCTTTGGGAGCTTGGCTCTATGGTTATCAAGCTAACTGTTCCCTCTTACCCTCCCCAAATTGACCCTGGTGCTGATTTGTTATTCATATGAATTTTCTAGTTTTTCTTTTCCCTTTTTTGAGCATTTGAAGCTTCATACTGAATGCAGTAATCACAATATTCATGCATAAAGAAAATCATAAAGTAATTGCATAAATGGGTAAAGTAAATGCATAAAGTAATCATAGTTTTCAAGCATTAAAAAAACTAGTTTCGGCTGGGTACAGTGGTTCACACCTATAATCCCATTACTTTGTGAGGCTGAGGTGGGCAGATCACCTGAGGTCAGGGGTTCGAGACTAGCCTGGCCAAAATGGCAAAACTTCATCTCTACTAAAAATACAAAAAATTAGCCAGGTATGGTGGCGCATGTCTAATCCCAGCTACTCGGGAGGCTGAGGCAGGAGAATCAACTACTTGGGAGGCTGAAGCAGGAGAATCACTTGAACCTGGGAGGTAGAGGTTACAGTGACCCTTCCAGCCTGGGTGACAAGAGCAAGGCTCAATTTAAAAAAAAAAAAGTTTCTCTGTAGTGTAAAAAATACTGTTTAAAAAATCGCCCTATTACAGACTCACAGTTTATGAGTCATTAAATAATATTTTCAGGCCAGGCATGGTGGCTCACACCTGTAATCGCAGCACTTTGGTAGGCTGAGGCGGGCGGATCACCTGAGGTTGGGAGTTCAAGACCAGCCTGACCAACATGGAGAAACCCTGTCTCTACTAAAAATACAAAATTAGCTGAGCATGGTGGCACATGCCTGTAATCCCAGCTACTTGGGAGGCTGAGGCAGGAGAATTGCTTGAACCCGGGAGGCTGAGGTTGCGTGAGCCCAGATTGTGCCATTGCACTCTAGCCTGAGCAACAAACAAGACTCCGTCTCAAAATAATAATAATATTTTCAAGCCATGACATTTTTTCCAGCAGTAATCTCTAAATCTGTTCTACCATCATAAAACCCCAACAAAACTCTACTACACCAGCTATGTTACTGTAAAACCTGCATTAACTCATATATTATGAGCATGAAATTAAGCAATATGTGTGAAACTATTTTATAAACTGTGAAATATTCCATAGATACATGTTGGCAGTTATTAATATCTTCTCTAGATGTGGCTTTGAAATGGATGCAGATTCTTTGTGTTACAAAAAACATAGTTACAAATGTTTTATAACGAGAGGAAACAAATATCTTCATGGGCATCGATTGCTATGAGTTTTTGATTGCCTAATACTGAAGCCACCTCTTCAGTGATATTCCATGGTTTATCAAACAATGTTGAGAAATAGAAACTACTGGGGATGTTTTAAGGAGAAAAGTACTTAATATAGAAATTAGGAAATTACATAATCTTAAGATGAAGGTGCAGCTCTTAGCTGGGCATCTAGAGAAACCAACTTGTAGGAAGAGCTGTAACCACTGTCCCAACTGGGACAATGGGTAATGAGGATATCACATTTAAGAACACACTGCTATAGTGATGACCCTGGGATTAGAAAGCTGCTACCACAATTGCCTAGACATGGAACATGAAGTCTGGCCCCCACTGCAACAGCAGTGAAGCACAATTTTAGGACTGGCATCTCCATGACGTTGCTTGCCACCAGACAACCACCAAGTAGTAGGGAGATGACTAGGCCTCATTTCTGCCTTATTTATTTATTTATTTTGAGACAGAGTTTCACTCTTGTTGCCCAGGCTAGAACACAATGGTGCAATCTCAGCTCACTGTAACCTCCGCCTCCCAAGTTCAAGCGCTTCTGTCTCAGCCTCCCATGTAGCTGGCATTACAGACATGTGCCACCCCATTCAGCTAATTTTGTATTTTTAGTAGAGACAGGGTTTCTCCATGTTGGTCAGGCTGGTCTCGAACTCCTGACTTGAGGGGATCTGCCTGCCTCAGCCTCCTAAAGTTCTGGGATTATAGGCGTGAGCCACCGCACCTGGCCTTATTTAGTTATTTATTGTTGAGACAGTGTCTTGTCTGTCACCCAGGCTGGAGTGCAGTGGTGTGATCTTGACTCATTGCAACCTCTGCCCCCCAGCCTAAAGCAATTCTCCTGCCTCAACCTCCCAAGAAGCTGGGATTACAGGCACTGACCACGGTGCCAGCTAATTTTTATATTTTTAGTAGAGGTGGGGTTTTGCCATGTTGGCCAGGCTGGTCTTGAACTCCTGACCTCTGGTGATCCTTCTGCCTCAGCCTCCCAAAGTGATGGGATTACAGGTGTAAGCCAGTGCCCCCAACCCATTACTGCCTTTTAAAGCTCATGTGAGCGCTTAATTTGTAACCAGAATCCTACTTGTAAAAGAATCTAAGACATGTAGGTTTTAGCATTGTAACCTCTATAATGCTGAGAGCACCGTGGGGTGGATGCTGAGTGCCTCTTGGACATGTTCCATCTCAGTGTCTTCACAGCTGGAAAGTGTCAACATTGTTTCAAGATCAGTAATTGGTTTACTTCTCATTTTACATAAACTAAAAGTAGAATAAAGGTTATCCCTCTAAAGTTGCTAGATCACCTGTCCCTCCCTTGCATTCTCACCTATCTTCTTGAGTGGAGGGGAAGAGGGCATGGGCAGGAATGCTCCATAACTCAGTCTGTCTTGTGCCATGTCACAGCATCAGGATATGCTAATGGGAGGACACTGCCCTTGTGTGCTTCATTACCCGTGCACACTAAAGTCTTACACTTACACACAGGTCAGTATTCTGGCTCAGACCAACAGGGAGAAATTGCAGTTTTCGTTGGTTGAACTTTCTTTACTCTTCACAGTTTTAAAACACAAAATTAAGAGGAACTCTAGAAGCAAGCGTGCCATTCTCTTAATTGTTGCAGGTAGTTTAAAAATTCTGGCTTCTTTTCAAATTCTTATGT
>NW_016107508.1:1436148-1437873 GCF_001604975.1 Cebus imitator | reverse complement strand
CAATAGTTGGCCTTTCTGAACCATTTGGGAATAATTTGCAGATATGACTTTCCATTGTGTCTCAGTTGTTCAGTGTAAATTTTCTAGTACAAAGATATATATTGATACATATTTGCATCATAACCATCATCTTTAAACATTTTAAAAATGGGGATTTGTGGCCAGGAGTGGTGGCTCACACTGGTAATCCCAGCACTTTGGGAGGCCAGGGTGGGCAGATCACAAGGTCAGGAGATTGAGACCATCCTGGCCAACATGGTAAAACCCCATCTCTACTAAAATACAAAAAAAAAAAAAAAAAAAAAAAAAAATTGGCCGGCATGGTAGTCCCAGCTACTCAGGAGGCTGAGGCAGGGGAATCACTTGAGTCTGGGCAGCAGAGGATGCCATGAGCGGAGGTCGTGCCACTGCACTACAGCCTGGGCGACAGAGCAAGACTCCATCTAAAAAAAAAAAAAAAACAGAAATGGGGATTTGTATTACATTGTTTTTCTTTTTGAAAAAATTACAGAGGAACTTAATGCAATAGCTATTACTTAATATCTGATAACCTAGTAGTAGTTTTCATTGCTTTCATTTATCAAGTGTTCAGTGAATGCTTACTATGCTTACTGTGTAACAGCACAGTTATCAGCCCTGGGGGAAATCGATGAATGAGATAAGATTTGTGCTCTCTCTGGGCACAGTGGCTAACACCTATAATCCTAGCACTTTGCAAGGCCAAGGCCGGCCGATCACCTGAGGTCAGGAGTTTGAGACCAGCCTGACCAACATGGAGAAACCCCGACTCTACTAAAAATACAAAATTAGCTGACTGTGGTAGCACATGCCTGTAATCTCAGCTACTTGGGAGGCTGAAGCAGGAGAATTGCTTGAACCCAGGGGGCAGAGGTTGCAGCGAGCCAAGATTGTGCCATTGCACTCTGGCCTGGGTAACAAGAAGAAGACTCTGTCTCAAAAAAAAAAAAATTGCCCTCTCCCGAGCTTACACGCCATAAAGGGAAATAAACAGAACACCAGAGGATGATAAGTTTATGCTGAGAATTAAAATGAAATGATGAGGTAGTGGGAATGTCAGGGGGCTACTTTTGGTGGGGTGGTTAGGAAAGGCATCTCTGGGGAGCTTTTTAAACTCAGACCTGAATGAAAAGAATGAGCCAGTTACAGAAACATTATGTTAACTCATATGGTAGTTCAAGATGCTTTATCTGCTCAAATGTATTATTTTTGGTGACTTTCAACAATAATAAGGGTCTGTAAACCAACACTCATTCACATAAGAATAGCCACCAGTGAATCTTTTTGTATGATAGGTTTTTTGTTTCTTTTTTGAAACGGAGCCTTGCTCTGTCGCCCAGGCTGGAGTGCAGTGGTGCAATCTTGGCTCACCACAACCTCTCCTCCCCGGTTCAAATGATTGTCCGCCTCTGTCTCCTGAGGAGCTGGGATTACAGGTGCTCACCACCATGCTCACCTAATTTTTGTATTTTTAGTAGAGATGATGTTTCACCATGTCGTCCAGGCTGGTGTCAAACTCCTGACCTCAAGCAATCCACCTGCCTCAGTCTCCTAAACTATTGGGATTACAGGTGTGAGCCACCGTGCCCAGCCATGATAACTTATTTTATGGTGAAAATACCTATCTCTTAATTTGTCTGATGAATTTAAATTTTATGTCTGGGATTCCTAGGATCAGCACTTCTATATATATATATATATATATAT
>NW_016107508.1:1424949-1435628 GCF_001604975.1 Cebus imitator | reverse complement strand
TAGAGACGGGGTTTCACCATGTTGACCAGGATGGTCTCGATCTCTTGACCTCGTGATCCACCCGCCTCGGCCTCCCAAAGTGCTGGGATTACAGGCGTGAGCCACCACGCCCGGCCAGCACTTCTATATTTTAAAGTAATATATATCAGACTAACTGCTCTTGCATTCTTTTCATGCCAGTGACTACTTTGATTTGTGGAACAATGTATTTTCCACATGAATAGTTTTTCTCATGGTGTTTATTCTTTAGTTTAGTTTTGTTTTTTGTTTTTTGATTTTTTTGTTTTGAGATGGAGTTTCACTCTGTCTCTCAGGCTGGATTGCGGTGCGATCTTGGCTCATTTGTGCCTCCAGGGTTCAGGCGATTCTCCTGCCTCAGCCTCCCAAGTAGCTGGGAGGACAGGCATCTACCACCACACCCGGCTAATTTTTGTGTTTTTAGTAGAGACGGGGTTTCACCATGTTGACTAGGCTGCTCCCCATCTCCTGACCTTGTGATCTGCCCACCTTGGCCTCCCAAAGTGCAGGGATTACAGGCGTGAGCCACTGTGCCTGGCCTGTTAAGTTTTGTTTTTTAAATGTACATTCACTTTTGAATGTTTCAGACAGCAACAGCAGCAGCAGCAACAACAGCAACAGCAGCAGCAGCAGCAGCAGCAGGGGGACCCATCAGGACAGAGTTCACATCCATGTGAAAGGCCAGCCACCAGTTCAGGAGCTCTTGGGAGTGATCTAGGTAAGGCCTGCTCACCGTTCATCATGTTCGTTACCTTCACGCTTTATCTGACCATAGGCTTCCTGTGATTTTTGCTTTATATTATTCTTTTTCCCCCCTTTAATCATATTAAGACTCTGAAATAAATTTGTAATCTACTAAACTTCCCTAGATTAAGGAGTAGTTACTATAAAAAAAAAAAAAAATCCAGATGTGGTGGCTCCCACCTGTAATCCCAGCACTTTGGGAAACCAAGGCAGGCGGAATGCTAGAACATTTAATGAACACTTCAACATAATATCAACTTCACGGTGATTTGTACAGTCTCCAAAAATTCCTTAGAAATCGTGAATACTAGTAGGTGAAAAAGAAATACATTCTACCACCTGGAAAATGAAAAATACTTGAGTTTAATCTAAATATACTCAACCATATTCACAATGGGATGTGCAGAGTTAGTTTCCAGGTCTTGGTTTAAATATGTCTTAAACTTTGGCGAGTTAGTAATAGAAGTTGAGTGAAAAGGTAACTGTATCTGACAAAGAAATTGTAAGCAGAATATATAAAGAACTCTTAAAACTGAACAATAAGAAAACCACTCAATAAAAGGATGAAGGATTTGAAAAGATATTTCACCAAATAAGATACAGGGATGACAAATAAGCACATGAAAAGACTCTCAGCATCACTAGTCAGTGGGAAATGCTCAGTAAAACCACAGTGAGATACCACGGCACCCCTGTAAGTGTGGCTTAATGAAGGAATAAAACTGACAATACCAAGTATTGTCAAGGATCCAAGCTGCTGGGACTCATACACTGTTTTTTGTTTTTTTTTTTTTTGTGTCGGAGTTTCGCTCTTGTTACCCAGGCTGGAGTGCAATGGCGCAATCTTGGCTCACCGCAACCTCCGCCTCCTGGGTTCAGGCAATTCTCCTGCCTCAGCCTCCTGAGTAGCTGGGATTACAGGCACGCGCCACCATGCCCAGCTAATTTTTTTTTTTCTTTTTTTTTTTTTTGACTCATACACTGTTAATGGGAATGTAAAAGTGTACAGCTTTGGAAAACAGTTTGGCATTTTTTTATAAACTGAAATGTCTGCTTAACCGTGTGATCCAGCAATCCCAATCATGCCTATATAACCAGGAGAAAAGAAAACTTAGGTTCACATAAAAATTTACATCAAATGCTTATAGCTGGTCAGGTGTGGTGGTGCACACCTGTAATCCCAGCACTTTGGGGAGGCCTTTGCAGGTGGATCATCTGAGGTCAGGAGTTCGAGACCCGCCTGGCCAACATGGTGAAACCCCATCTCTACTAAAAATATAAAAATGTGCTGGGTGTGGTGGCAGACACCTGTAATCCCAGCTACTCAGGAGGCTGAGGCAGGAGAATCACTTGAACCCAGGAGGCAGAGGTTCCAGTGAGCCAAGATTACACCATTGCACTCTAGCCTGGGCAACAAGAGTGAAACTCAGTCTTCAAAAAAAAAAAAATGCTTATAGCAGCTTTATTCATAATTGCCAAAAATTACAAACTGCCTAAATGTAGACCTTCATTTGGTTAATAAATGCACAAACTGTGGTATATCCAAACAATTAAATACTAAACAGGATGAACTGGTACTTTTTCCTATTCCTCCTCTTATGTACAGCCAAAACAACTGAAAATTTGTATAAAACAAGCTGAATGTCAAAGGCACAGAGAAGACAGATTGGCTGGGGACCTTAGAACCAGAGGAGCAGCGTGGTGGGGAGTGGCCTGGATTTTCTTTTTGCCTCATTTATCCTGGACTTGGTGCTGGAGAAGACCAAGAGAAAACCCCCTGAAAAACCTGCTCTCTAGCCAAAAGGGGCAGCTAACAAGACAAACACTTTTATATAACAAGCACTCTAATTAAATACCACAGAATAAACTGGCCCCTTCACCCCTGTCAGGAAAGGCCAAGTGAGAGCCAAGATATGTACCCCAACCTGGAAGTCATGAGGTACACTTCTCCCCTTCCCCAGCCAAGGTGGTCTCAGAGAAGGCTGAGTGGGGAGCTGGGGTTTTCATTGTTTCTGGAAGGTGATAGCACTTCTAACCCACAGTGTTAGTGGTCACAGGAAGCCTGAACTTCTACCCAATAATACGTAGGCATCTCTCTGGCTCCTATGTGGGTGATAAAAGAGGCCTAGTAGAGAATCCAGACTGTTGCTGATACCCAACAATAGCAAGCACACCTCCACAATATCCGTGGAGGCCACAGGGGGATCAGTAACAAGGCACCCTTCTCCCTTCCAGTCAGTTATAGATCAGCAGAGGACTGGGGGGCTACAATTCCCATGTGTGTTTAGCAATACTCCCCATGACCACCATTCCTTGTCATCACAGGCCTTGAAGAAACCTAGACTTCCACCTCCCTCTGGCTGTGGCAAGGTGGCACTCGCTTTTCCCTGCTGGCAGTGCTGTGTCAGAGGAGGCTTGCCAAATTGGAAGATGAAAATGAGATTCACAGTCTCATAACATAATGCTCCAAATTTTCAAGATTCAATTGAAAATCACTAAGCCAGGGTGCAATAGCTCACACGTGTAATCCCAGCACTTTGGGAGGCCAAGGTGTGTGGATCACTTGAGGTCAGGAGTTTGACTAGCCTGGCCAACATGGTGAAACCTCATCTCTACTAAAAATACAAAAATCAGCCAGGTGTGGTACTCTGTGCCTGTAATCCCAGCTACTGGGAAGGCTGAGGCAGGAGAGTCCCTGGAACCTGGGAGGCGGAGGTTGCAGCCAGCCAAGATTGCGCTGCTGTACTCAAGCCTGGGCAACAGAGCAAGACTCCATCTCAAAAAAAGAAAATCACTTATGAACCAGAAAAATCTCAACTTGAATGAGAAAAGACAGTCAGTAGACACATCTAGATGGCACTGATGTTACAACCACCTGCTAAGCGTTTTTTAAGTAGCCATCATAAAAATGCTTCAGTGAGCAATTACAGTGAGCACACTTTAAACAAATGAAAAAATAGAATGCCTTAGCAAAGAAATAGAAGATACAAAGAAGACCCCATGACATTTTAGAATTGGAAAATAGTAGTAATTGAAATTTTCGGAATTTTTAAGTCCTCTCTCAGTGGAATGGAGAGGACAGAGGAAAGAATCAGTGAGCTTGAAGACAGAAAAACAGAAATTACCTATTCTGAGCAACAGAGAGAAAATAGACTAGAAAATTTAATAGAGCCTTAGAGACCTATGGTGCTTTAACAAAAGATTTAAATTTGTGTCATGGAGTCCCAGAAGGAGATGAGAAAGAGGGTGTGGCTGAAAAAGTACTGGAGGAAGAAGTCATGGCTGAAAGTTTCCCAAATTTGGCACAAGTCAGAAACGTACAGATTGAAAAAGCTCAGTGAAGCTCAAATACGATAAACCCAAAGAAATTCACATAGATGCATCATAGTCAGATTTCTGAATACTGAAGATAAAGAATGAAGATCTTGAAATTACCAAGAAATGACCTTACCTACAGCAATTTAAATGACAGCCAGATTTCCCATCAGAGATCATAAAGGCCAGAAGGAAGAGGTAAATACAACATTTTTTCTAGTGCTGAAAGGAAAAAACTCTAGGCCAGGCGCAGTGGCTCACGCCTATAATCCCAGCACTTTGGGAGGCCAAGGTGTGCAGATCACCTGAGGTCAGGAGTTCGAGACCAGCCTGGCCAACAATGAAACCCCGTCTCTACTAAAAATACAAAAATTAGCTGGGTGTGGTGGTGTGTGCCTGTAATCCCAGCTACTNAAAAAAAAAAAAAAGAAAAGAAAAGAAAAGTTACATTAAACTTTATACACTTGAATTGACGAGCTACCTAATACAAAAATGAGAAAACCAATATGCATTTTAAAGTGGGTTTGTAAAGTTCATATATTATATACCCTACAGCACTTAAGAAAATACGGTGTGTTTGACTTTTAGTTGCTAGAGAGTTTTGTTTTGTTTTGTTTTTTGTTTGGTTGGTTTTTTTTTGAGACGGACTTTCGCTGTGTCACCCAGGCTGGAGTGCAGTGGTGCAATCCCGGCTCACTGCAATCTTCACCTCCCGGGTTCAAGCAATTCTCCTGCCTCAGCCTCCAGAGTAGCTGGGATTACAGGCACCCACCATCACGCCCAGCTGATTTTTGTATTTTTAGTAGAGACAGCGTTTTACCATGTTGGCTAGGCTGGTTTCGAACTCGTGACCTCAGGTGATCTGCCTGCCTTGGCCTCCCAAAGTGCTGGGATTTTAGGCGTGAGCCACTGTACCTGGCCAACTAGAGAGTTTTTAAAGCACAGCTGAGCACACACTGGATACATTTGAATGTGTTTGTGTAGTTTATTGTGAAATTGTTACATTTAGCAGGCAGACCCAGAATCACTAGTGAACTGCTATCTTGGTGGGGTTGGCTTACGTTTAATTGAATGTTTAGATTCCATTTCTTAATTCATCGGCCTGTATGAAAAGATGCCAGTACAAATAACCGTAGTATCAAAAAAGCTAAAAGTTACACAAAGCTATAGTTTATCCATCAGGTACTGCCATTTACTGTAAACCACCTGCAAGAAAGTCAGGAACAACTAAATTCACAAGAACTGTCCTGCTAAGAACTGTATTAAAGATTTCCATTCTGTTTTACTAATTGGGAACATCTTAATGTTTAATATTTAAACTATTGGTATCATTTTTCTAATGTATAATTTGTATTACTGGGATCAAGTATTTACAGTGGTGATGCTAGTAGAAGTTTAAATAAGCCTTGGAAATACCACTTTCATATTTTCAGATGTCATGGATTTAATGAGTAATTTATGTTTTTAAGATTCAGAATAGTTAACCTCTGATCTAAAATCATCAATGTATGTTTTTTACAGTAATCAACATACAAATATTTCAGTAATATAAACTGTTTGCAAAGGTTGCTGCAGGTAAACTATACTTAAATTCTAAGATCTTGGCCAAATAATTTACAATTCACAGAATATTTTATTTAAGGAGGTGCTTTTTTATTTTTTTTGTCCTTAAAGCTTGATTTTTCTTAAGGCTTTATTCATGATGCCAAAGTTAATGAGGAATTAAAATCTCAAAACTGGTTGAGTATCATTGTAGACAAAATTACCAGTAGTCCATATTGTTTAATATTAAGTTGAATAAAATAAATTTTATTCCAGTCAGAGCCTAACTCACGTTTTGAATGTCTGAATTTTTGATACTATTTTTAAAGTCATGCTAGTGCTAGCTGGGTGTGGTGGCTCACACCTGTAATCCCAGCACTTTGGGAGGCTGAGGCAGGTGGATCATGAGGTCAGAGTTCAAGACCAGCCTGGCCAAGATGGTGAAACCCCATCTCTACTAAAAACTATGAAAATTAGCTGGGCGAGGTGACCGGCATCTGTAATCCCAGCAGTTTGGGAGGCTAAGGCAGGAGAATTGCTTGAACCTGGGCAGCAGAGGTTCCAGTAAGCCGAGATCGCACCACTGCACTCCAGCCTGGGCAACCAAGTGAGACGCCATCTCAAAAAAAAAAAAAAAAGAAAAAATTAGCCGGACGTGGTGGTGGGCGCCTAATAGTCCCAGCTACTTGGGAGGCTGAGGCAAGGGAATCGCTTGAAGCCGGGAGGTGGAGGTTGCAGTGAGCCAAGATCATGCCACTACACTGCAGCCTAGGTGACAGAGTGAGACTCTGTCTCAACAAAAAAAAGAAACCCAAGGAAAAAACTCTAAACCCAGATTTATATATCCAGTGAAATATCCTTCAGGAGTGAAGGGGAAATTAACAATTTGTCTCCAGTAGACCTACCCTAAAAGAATGGCTAAAGGAATTTCTCTAAAAAGAAATGATAAAAGAAGAAATTTGGGAACATCAGGAAGGAAGAAAGAACAATAAAAAGAGTAAAATTGGGGTAAACACAATAGGTTTTCCCCTCCTTTTGAATTTTCTAAATTGTGTGATGGTTGAAGCAAGAATTAATAGTACTGATTTGGTTTTCAGTATATATACAGGAAATATTTAAGGCAATTATATTACAAATGAAGGGGAGGGTCAAGGAATATAAAGGGAGGTAAGCTTTCTATATTTCATTTGAACTGATGCAGCCACTTTGGAAAATAATTTGACTATTTGTTTAAAAACTGAACATAACCCTGACCATATGAGATAGCATGTGTACTCCTGGGCATTTATCCTAGAAAAACAATAAATTTTTTAATTTTTCTTTTTTTAGTATTATACTCCCTAAGTGCTGTAATATTAGTACTTAGGGAGGGAGGCCAAGGCAGGCAGATTTCTTGAGCCCAGGAGTTCAAGACCAGCCTAGGCAAAATTTCTATTTTTGGCTGGGCACAGTGGTTCATGCCTGTAATACCAGCAGTTAGGGAGGCCAAGGTAGGTAGAATGCTTGAGCCCAGGAGTTCAAGACCAGCCTGGGCAATACTGCATACTCAAAAAAGAAAAAAAAAATTAGAAAAGTATTTTAAATGTTCTTAATTGCTGAATGCCTCTTTGGCTAATATTTGGAAGAGCATTATTTAGTCCTACAACTGACGCATTGTTCCACTGACACAATTGCCCAGGCTGGTCTCAAACTCCTGGGCTTGAGCAGTCTGCCTGCCCTGGCCTCCCTAAGTGCTAGTATTATAGACGTGAGCCACTGTGCCCAGCCAAAAATAGAAATTTATATTATCACAAAAACATATATACAAATGTTTATAGCAGCCTTATTGGTCATAATAAAAAACTGGAAACAACCAACATGTCCTCTGTGAAACAAGCTGTAGTACATCCATAGCATGGAGTACTCTACTCTCAGGATGAAAGGGAAACCAGCTGTTGGCACATGCAGCACCATGGCTGGATCTCAGGGACATTATGCTGAGTGCAAAAAAGCCTCAAAGGCTCTTATACTGTATGATTCCATTTGTTCAACATTCTAAAAATGACAGATGTATAGAGATAGAGAACACCTATTAGTGGTTGCCACCAGTTAGAGAAAGTGGGTGAAAGAGGTAGATGTGAATATAAATCGATAGGAGGGAGATCTTTGTGGTATTATAACACTTCTGTGTCTTGATTGTGGTAGTCGTGGTGGTTACATGAATACACATTGTGATAAAATGCCATGTACAACCACATGCAACATGTGCCAATGTCAATATCTGGGTTTTAGTTTGATCTTTAGTTACAAAAGATGTAACTATTGGGTGAAATTGGGCAAAAGGGTACACGAAACCTGTCCGAAACATTTTTGCAAATTCCTTTGAATTGACAATTATTTCAAAGTAGAAAGTTGAGTTTTTGTAAATACATGAATTGTTGATATATACAACAAATCTCAAATGCATTAGCTAAGTGAAAGAAGCCATATGCAAAAGGCTCCATACCTTTTAGCTCCATACCGTGCTGATGCCTTTTACATGGCAGGCAGGAAAAGATAAGACTGTTGGACAGAGAATATGTACTGGTGGCTATCTGGGATTAGGAATTGGGAATTGACCACAAAGGGGCAGCATGAGGGAATTTTCTGGGGCAATGGAATGGTTGTGTATCTTGATGGTGCATTTGTCAAAATTTATACAACTATAAAAGCAAAATTTGCTTTATATGAATTAAAAAGAAGAAACGTGTGATCAAATAGGAATACATTTTCTAAGAGCTTACCCTTTGATGACTTTCCAGAAATGTTAAGGAAATGTGTGTTTTGTTTCCCAACAGGTGATGCCATGAGTGAAGAAGACATGCTTCAGGCAGCTGTGACCATGTCTTTAGAAACTGTCAGAAATGATTTGAAAACAGAAGGAAAAAAATAATATCTTTTAAAAACAATTTAGATATTCATACATTGCAACATTATCCTGTGTGATTACAGCATAGGGTCCATTTTGGTATGTGTCAAAAAGATGAGGAAATGAGACTTTTTGTGGTTTGCAAACAAAATGATGGGAAAGTGGAACAATGCGTCAGTTGCAGGACTAAATAATGATCTTCCAAATATTAGCCAAAGAGGCATTCAGCAATTAAAGACATTTAAAATAGTTTTCTAAATGTTTCTTTTTCTTTTTTGAGTGTGCAATATCTAACATGTCTAAAATTAGGGCATTTTTTTTCTAGGATCTTTTTGTAGACCAGCTAATAAGCTCTTGCCTCAGGCTTTTTCCATATAGTTTGTTTTCTTTTTCTCTCTTGTAGATAATTTGGCTCACATCACCTAATAGTCACTTTCATTTCTCATTAACCAAATTAATCTTTCAGGAAAGTATCTCCAGTCTGTGTTGATCAAAGTAATGGTTCCAGAAGGATGAACGGTTCTCCCTTCAACTGTATATCATGTGCTCAAGTGTTTTCTTGTGGTGTTTTCTCTGATCACAACTTTCCTGCTACCTGGCTTTCATTATTTTCCCACAACTCTTGAAAGATGGTAATCTTTTCTGAGGTTTAGACATTTTGTTTGTTTGCTTTGTTTTTTTTTTTTTAATTTTTTATAGATACGGGGTTTCACCCTGTTGGTCAGGCTGGTCTTGAACTCCTGACCTGAGGCCATCTGCCTGCCTCGGCCTCCCAAAGTGCTGGGATTATAGGCATGAGCCACCATACCCAGCCAGGGGTTAGTGTTTTAAGCCCTATGTTGGGATCATTCTTTATGACTGGTGCATTCCTTAACTTTGAAAACAGCCCTGCACAAGAACTTGAGAATAAGTGAGCATTTTTTAAAATGTGTGAGCATGTGCTTTCCCAGATGCTTTATGAGTGTCTTCTCACTTGTGTCAAAACCCTACAGCTTTGTTGCCACCCCTTCTTCCTGTGCCTCATTATTTCTTTTCTTCTCCAATTGAGAAAACTAGGAGAAGCGTAGTATGCAGGCAGGTTTCCTTCTGTTAGAAGACTGAACATATGTACCCACCATGAATGTATGATACATGAAATTTGGCCTTCAATTTTAATAGCAGTTTTATTTTTTCTCCGATGACTGGAGCTTTCTGATCTCTTTACAATTGAGTCATGGAATATAGGTGTCTGCTTCACATCTTTTAGTAGGTATAGCTTGTCAAAGATGGTGATCTGGAACATGAAAATAATTTACTAATGAAAATATGTTTTAAATTTATACTGTGATTTGACACTTGCATCATGTTTAGCTAGCTTAAGAACTGTACTTAGTGCGTCTGTAAATAAGAAAGTCCATAGTTTTGATAAATATTTTCTTTAATTGAGATGTACAGAGAGTTTCTTGCTGGGTCAATAGAATGGTATGATTTTGGTGAAAACCATGTCTCTCTGAAGTTGATGTTTTAGTTTTTGTGTTCCCCATCCCTCATTCTCTATCGCCTTTGGAAGCTCTTTTGAATGTTGAATTGTTCGTAAGATAATATCCAAGAAGAAATTTCAGCTGACAACTTAGAAAATTGAAGTATGGTGTATTACCCTACTGGTGTGTGGCTGCACACATTTTATCAGGGAAACCTTTTTGATTTAGGATTTATTGCTAACTGAAAAGAGAAGAAAAAATATCTTTTATTTATTATTATGAAATAGTTTTTTCTTGGATAGAACAGATTTTTTAGTCATTATTTTGTGCCAGAGTTTTCTGAACTTTCCCTTAGACAAAAGGATAGTTTTATTTTAAAATCAAAAGTTTTCCTTTAATAGTTGAAAATGTTTCCGAAGAATTATAAAACTTTAAAACTGCAAGGGATGTTGGAGTTTAGTACTACTCCCTCAAGATTTAAAAAGCTAAATATTTTTAAGACTGAACATTTATGTAATTATTACCAGTGTGTTAGTCCTGTTTTCCATGGATATTTGTTCATTACTTTTTCCATTGAAAAGTTAACATTAGGGGCCAGGTGTGGTGGCTCACGCCTGTAATCTCAGCACTTTGGGAGGCTTAGGCAGGCAGATCACCTGAGGTCAGGAGTTCAAGACCAGCCTGGCCAACATGGTGAAACCCTGTCTTTAAAA
>NW_016107508.1:1406481-1422769 GCF_001604975.1 Cebus imitator | reverse complement strand
TTTTTGAGACAGAGTCTAGCTGTTACCCAAGCTGGAGTGCAATGGAGCAATCTCGGCTCACTGCAACCTCCACCTCCCGGGATCAAGCATTTATCTTGCCTCAGCCTCCCGAGTAGCTGGGATTACAGATGCTGCCATTACACCCAGCTAATTTTTGTATTTTTAGTAGAGATGGAGATTTCACCATGCTAGTCAGGCTGGTCTCAAACTCCTGACCTCAGGTGATCCACCCACCTCAGCCTCCCAAAGTGCAATCACTCCCAAAGTGATTACAGTTGTGAGCCACTGCACCCAACCTCGGGCCACTATTTTCAAAAGTGGATTGTTTGCTGTATCGAGGCCTTAACAAGAATGGACATACATATGTGACCCTAATTAGGAAATACCAGATTGGATTAGCTAATCATGTCGGCAATGTAAATAACTTTATTTTTCATATTCAAAGTAAAAACTTCTTTTACTCTTGGTCCCTTTATAACCAGCATCTTTTTGCTTTAAAAAATGAGCGCCTTTGTATTTTTTTAAGTCTTAATAAAAATATTTTTGTTCGAGTCTGCTTTCATGAATGAAGATTATTGACATGGTTGGTAAATTCTAGAATTTTGATTTTGTTTTTTAATTTGAAGAAAACTTTTGCTATTTTAATTTTTTCCAAAATGGTCTTGCACTGTAAGAATTAATGCTAATAACCTAACTTCTAAATTTATGGTAATTGGCATGTTTAATAGCATATCAAAAAACATTTTATTTTAAGCCTGTGGATTCATAGACAAAGCAATGGGAAACATTAGTGAAATATACATGGGTATTGCTTATGCATTTAGGAAGCTCTCAGTTGTCTCTTGCATAGTTTAAGGAATGTTTTCTGAATTTTTTTTAATGCTTTTTTTTGAAAGAAGAATACATACCTTTTAAATGTTATTATCTAATTTCTACAACACTGGGATATTAGGAATAACTTATTAAAAATTACTGTTCTGTATAAGTAAAATATTTGAAATTCAAGTACAGAAAATATCTGAAACAAAAAGCATTGTTGTTTGGCCATGATAAAAGTGCACTGTGGCAGTGCCGCTTGCTCAGGACCCAGCCCTGCAGCCCTTCTGTGTATGCTCCCTCGTAAGTTCATTTGCCGTTATTACACACACAGGCCTTCCTGTCTGGTCCTTAGAAAAGCCGGGCTTCCAAAGCACTGTTGAACGCTGAGGATTCTGTTGTTAATGTGGATGTTCAATGAGTTGTATTTTAAATATCAAAGATTATTAAATAAAGATAATGTTTGCTTTTCTATTTCCTTTTGAACTTGTGTTTATTTTTAATTCATAGCTTGGCTCTTCAAAGTATGATGAGGGCTGGGCTCAATGGCTTGCGCCTGAAATTCCAGCTACCCAGGAGGCAGAAGCAAGAGGATTGCTTGAGCTCACAAGTTCAAGGCTGCAGTGAGTTATGATCTTGCCACTGAATTCTAGCTTGGGTGACAAAGCAGGAAAAAAGTATGGATGGAGGACCAGCAGCATCTGTATCACCTGTGAGTTTTTCAGAAATGCAGTTTCAGGCCACACTCAGACCTACTGAATCAGAACTTTTCCTTTTTTTTTTAAGAGACGGGGTTTCACCATGTTGGTCAGACTGGTCTTGAACTCCTGACCTCAGGTAATCCACCCGACTCGGCCTCCCAAAGTGCTGGGATTACAGGCGTGAGCCACCGTACCTGGCCTCAGAACTTGACGTTTTACAAGATCCCCGGGAGACTAAAGTGTAGAGTGAAGCGTGAGAAGCACCATTTTATGGATTGTTTTTAACCAGCTGTGGTGATGAATATGAATAATGCAGGTCAGCACAGTCCATAGATAATCTATTCCAGCTGACTGCTGCCAAAAGGTCCATTATTACTGGATCCCCAGTCTTTAGCAAGAGAAGCTAGGAATTCCAAATTTTCATTTGCAATCTGATTTTTAAATGTTTGCTCAATTGGCCCGGTGCCGGTGGCTCATGCCTTTAATCTCAGCACTTTGAGAGGCCAAGGTGGAAGGATCCCTTGAGCCCAGGAGTTCGAGTCCAGCCTGGGCAACATAGGGAAACACCCCATCTCTATTAAAAAAAATACAGAATCCTGCCTTTAAAAAATAATAAATAAATAAGTAAATAAATAAGTAAATAAATAATAAATAAATGTTTGTTCAATTGATTCTTAACCCTTAGGGCCAAACAAAACATTAGTAGCAATTTTTAAGAGTGCTGCTTTTCTTGATTTTATCCAACTCTGGACACCAAAATCCAAATGTAATATTGGAATCCACCTAGACTGATTGAGGAATATATTGTCCTCAAATTTTATGAGGGTTGTTATTCATTTTAGCTTTAATTAGGATTGAGCAAAACTTTTGAAACATGATAATGTTACAGGACAGGGGTCCGGATCCAGACCCCAGGAGAGGGTTCTTGGATCTTGTGCAAGAAAAAATTCAGGGCAAGTCCCTAAATTGAAAGCCCATTTATTAAGAAAGTAGAGAAAAGAATGGCTGCTCCATAGGCAGAGCAGCCCCAAGGGCTGCTGGTTGCCCAATTTTATGGTTATTTCTTTCTTTTCTTTTTGAGAGTCTCACTGTCACCAGGCTGGAGTGCAGTGGCATGATCTCGGCTCACGGCAACCTCTGCCTCTCAGATTCAAGTGATTCTCCTGGTTCAGCCTCCTGAGTAGCTGGGACTATAGGCACACACCAGTATGCCCAGCTAATCTTTGTATTTTTAGTGGAGACAGGGTTTCACCATGTTGGCCAGGATGGTCTCGATCTCTTGATCTCATGATTTGCCTGCCTTGGCCTCCCAAAGTGTTGGGATTACAGGCATGAGTCATCATGCCCAGCAGGTTACTTCTTGATGATATGCTAAACAAGGGGTGGATTATTCATGCCTCCCCTTTTTAGACCATTTAGGGTAACTTCCTGACATTGCCATGGCATTTGTAAACTGTCATGGTGCTAATGGCAGTGTAGCACTGAGAAGGACTAGAGGTCACTCTCGTCGCCATCTTGGCTTTGGTGGGTTTTAGCTGGCCTCTTTACTGCAATTTGTTGTATTAGGATGGTCTTTATGACCTGCATCTTGTGCAGACCTTCTGTCTCATCCTGTGACTTAGAATGCCTTAACCATCTAGGAACGCAGCCCAGTAGTTCTCAGCCTCATTTTACCGAGCCGCTATTCAAGATGGAGTTGCTCTGTTTCAAACACCTCTGACATTTTCCCACCTCCCTTTTATAAGAAAACCCTTAATCCTAAGAGTTGCAGAAAGATGAAGATCCATCTTCTGTAACTTCGTCAGGCTGAAGAAGGGTGACAATATTCCTGCCTAACTATGAGAGTCTCTTGTATTAGGGTAGAGAGGAGCTCAATCAGTCAGTACGGCTCCCTGTCCTTCTTCCCTTCCCCATCCCCTGACAACTACCACTGTACTTTGTCTCTTTGATTCTAAGTATCTCATATAAGTGGAATTATGCGGTATTTGTACGTTTGTGTGTGTGTGTGTGTGTGTGTGTGTGACTAGTGCATTTCAATTAGCATGTCAAGGTTCATCCATGTTGTAGTATACGTCCAAATTTTCTTTTTAAAAGCTGAGTAATATTCCATTGTATGATATATACACATTTTGCTTATTCATTTATACATCAAAGAAAACGAATAGCTTTTATACATACTGTCAGGCCTCCATGTGCAAGCCTGGACGCAGTAAGTCTGAAGTCCTGCCTGCCTCAGCTGATCTCCCCGTCCCCTTGCATTCACCATTGTCCCTCATTGCCCAGCGGAGCTTCCCCTGGACATGAAGCTTCTCACCCCACCCTGCCACCTTTACTGTTCTTGCTCTGTGAATACCCCTCCACCCCACCCTACCATCTTAACTACTCTTATGCCTTACCTAACCCGCCATTGCAACTGAACTTATGGTAATGATACTCCTTGCCCCTACCCCCAACACTGTAACTGATCTTAACTCTGTTACACCCCTGCCCCGTCTCCAAAAGATTTGCTCTAACCTATAAAACCAACTCCTATCCCACCGCCCTTCGCTGACTTCCTTTTCGGACTCAGGCCACCTGCACCCAGGTGAATAAACAGCCATGTTGCTCATACAAAGCCTATTTGGAGAGTCTTTTCATTCAAAGTGTACGTTTTAACACATACCAGCATTAACCTGGTTAAAAAATAAGACGGAAAAATACCAAGCCCAAAAATGTCCAATTCTTAAACACCAGAGAGGTACTATAATCCAAGCTGAGCACAGAGGAATGGCCCTTCCTTGTCTCAGCCCTGAGCCACGTCACCACATGGCCCCAAGCAGCTCTTCTTGTGCCCAGAGTCCTGGTAAGTCTCTTAGAAAATTCAGCCAGGTTCTTCATCCCTCTAAAGTGGCTCAAAACTAGTGCAGGAGGCCAGGAGGGAGCAGATTCTATGCCACTTCCATTGCTTTTGTGCCTTCTTCAGATCAATTTTTTCCAAAAGCTGTGTTTGAATTCTGCACAGGGGTACCTCTGTCTCCAACACTGAACTCCCCCCTGCCGCCCCGCTTTTTGAGACAGGGCCTTGTTCTGTTGCCCAGACTGGAGTGCAGTGGTATCATCTCGGCTCACGGCAACCTCTGCCTCCTGGGCTCAAGCAGTTCTCTTGCCTCAGCCACCGAATAGCTGGGATTACAGGCGTGGGCCACCACGCCCAGCTAATTTTTGTATTTTTAGTAGAGACGAGGTTTTACCATGTTACCCAGGCTGGTCTAGAACTTCTGAACTCAGGTGAGCTGCCCACCTTGGCCTCCCAAAGTGCTGGGATTACAGGCATGAGCCACCATGCCTGACTTAATTTAACTGCTTTGAACCACCATCTCACACATCTTCCAGGGGCTTCTAGTTAAATACAGAGGATATCTACTGTGTAATTCCATTTATATAAGATCCTTGGAATAGTCAAATTCATAAAGATAGAAAGTAGAATGGTGGTTGCCAGGGGGATAGTAGAGGGGAAAATTGGGAGTCATTTAACGAATATGGAAAAAATAAACAAAAATAACCAAAAAAAGAAAAAAAAAATAACGAATATGGAGTTTCAGTCTGGGAAGATGAAAAAAGTTCTGAAGATGGATAGTGGTGGTGGCTATACAACGTGAATGTACTTAATGCCAGTGAACTGTATAACCATTTAACAATTGAGAATGGTTAAAAAGGTCGATTTTGTGTTATGTATATCTTACCACAATAAAAAATACAGAGGATTGATCACTGTATTTGCTCCCTTCCAAAATCCCACCTAGGTGAAAGTAAAGAAAACTATATAAGAATACAGGAACCAGGAGAGGAGATGCATTCATTGTATTAGGTTCCGTTGTAATCATAAAAACTAATATAACAGTGACTTTATGTGCTATGGGTTTTTTTCTCCTCCAATCTTCAAAAAATGTGGAGACCACCAGTCCAGGGATGATATAGCATCACAGTGTCAGGAATCTGCTCTTTCTCTGTAATTGTTACAGGAAAGGGGTCCTGATCCAGACCCCAGGAGAGGGTTCTTGAATCTCATGCAAGAAAGAATTCAGGGTGAATCCAAAGTGCAAAGTGAAAGCAAGTTTATTAAGAGAGTAAAGGAATTAAGAAAGTAAAAGAATAGAAGAACGGCTACTCCATAGACACAGCAGGCCCAAGGGCTGCTCGTTGCCCATTTTTATGGTTATTTCTTGATGTTATGCTAAGCAAAGAGTGGATTATGTATGTCTCCCCTTTTTAGACCATTTAGGGTAACTTCCTGATGTTGCCATGGTATTTGCAAACTGTCATAGCGCTGGTGGGAGTATAGCACTGAGGAAGACCAGAGGTCAGTCTCATGGCCATTTTGGTTTTGGTGGATTTTGATCAGCTCCTTTACTGCAACCTGATCTATGGGCAAGTTCTTTATGACCTGTGTTTTGTGCTGACCTTGTATCTCATCCTCTGACTTAGAATGCCTTAACCATCTGGGAATGCAGCCCAGTAAGTTTCAGCCTCATTTTACCCAGCTCCTATTTAAGATGGAGTTGCTCTGGTTTACACACCTCTGACATAATGGCTGTACATAACACGGCTTCCATGGCTAAGGTCAGCTCATGGATCTAATATGGCTGTGCTGGTGCCCATGCTGCAGAAAGAGAAAGGAGGCCAGGTTTGGTGGCTCACACCTGTCATCCCAGCACTTCGGGAGGCCAAGGTGGGAGGATCGTTTGAGCCCATGAGTTTGAGACTAGCTTGAGCAACATAGGGAGACCTCATCTCTACAACAAATAAAAATGAATTAGTCGGGCGTTGTGGCATGCACCTGTGGTCTCAGCTATTCAGGAGGCTGAACTCCAGCCTGGGCAACAGAGTAAGACCCTATCTCAAACAAACAAACAAAGAAGATCAGAAAAAGGCTATGTGTCTTTTCTTTTGGGTTACTTTCTCAAAGTTGTGCATACCACTTAATTTTTTTTTTTTTTTTTTTTTTTTTTTTTTAAGACAGAGTCTTGCTCTGTCTCAAAGGCTGGAGTGCAGTCGTGCGACCTCGGCTCACCGCAACCTCCACTTCCCGGGTTCAAGTGATTCTCCTGTCTCAGCCTCCTGAGTAGCTAGTGTCTGCCACCATGCCCAGCTAATTTTTCTATTTTTAGAAAAGACGGTGTATCACTATGTTGGCCAGGCTGGTCTCGAACTGCTGACCTCAAGTGATCTGCCTGGCTCAGTCCCGCAAAGTGCTGGGATTACCGGTATAAGCCACTGTGTCTGGTTGAAAATAATTTTTTAAAAGTACTCCAGGAAGGGGAGCGGGTATTAAAAAAAAAAAAAAAAGTACTCCAGGAAGAAGTGGAAAGGACACAGGGGAGTAAGAAAGTGGAAATAGGAAGGGAGGAAGCCAAGCAAGGGGATCATATCAAGCAAAGACTCAGTCTTGCAGACAGTCCAGAGGAAGGATATTCACATCTTAGTCCAAAACAGGACAGGCAAACTGCATATAATTTTGAACACCTGCTGAATAAGGTTGCGTTTCAGCTTTCTGGGCACCTAGAAAGTATGGGCTCCAGTAGCCTGGAGGCAGTCTGCTGACAATGACACACGTGCTGGCTGGTGTGCACAAACGTGGTAAAGGGATGAGGGGTGCAATAGGGGCACTGGCGTCTTGGCTGTCATGCATCCAGGTAAAAAATGGGGGCTCAATTACTATATACGAAGGGGAGAACAGACTTTGGGGAACAATTAGCAGTCATTTCCAGGTGAGACGACAGAAGAGACATGCTAATTTTTTTTTTTTTTTTTTTGGAAGATGACAAGTTGATGTAGGAATGAGCAGAACCAGGAAGCTGAATACTGGTGTTCAAGAGTTTCTAGCAGTATGCAGGAAAGGACAGCAACAAGTATCCTGGGAGGTGAGGGTTAGATGTAGACTGAAATCAGGAGGTGTGGCTAAAACTCTATGAAAGAAACAGCAGAATCAGCCGGGCATGATGGTGGGTGCTTCTAATCCCAGCTACTCGGGAGCCTGAGGCAGGAAAATCCCTTGACCCCAGGAGGTGGAGATTGCAGTGAGCTGACATTGTGCCACTGAACTCCAGCCTGGGGTGACAGAGGGAGATTCTGTCTTAAAAAAAAAAAAAAAAGAAAGAAAGAAAAGAAAAGAAAAAAAGAAATAGATTCCTGCTGGGCACGGTGGCTCACACCTAGTAATCCTAGCAATTTGGGAGGCTGAAGTGGGTGGATCACCTGGGGTTAGGAGTTTAAAACCAGCCTGGCCATCATGGTGAAACCCCATCTTTAAAAAAATAAAAAAGAAAAAGAAAAAGAAATAGCAGATTCCTTAGAAAGGAAACATTCATCACATATATATATATATAATTTGTGGCCATGAGGTGGCTCATGTCTGTAATCCCGGCACTTTGGGAGGCCGAGGCGGGTGGATCACCTGAGGTCAGGGATTCAAGACCAGCCTGGCCAACATGGTGAAAATACCAAAAAATTAGCTGAATATGGTGTTGGGCACCTGTAATCCCAACAGAGCAAAACTCTGTCTCAATAAATAAATAAATAATTTGCAGAACTAAAAGCTCTTTTGGAAAGGGCTCAGGGTGCCCAGCATAATGTATGAAACAAAAAGCCACATCAAAGCACATCATTATTAATTTCAGAGAATCAGATATAAAGATAAGATATGACAAGCTTCTTGGAAAAAAACAAGGCACAGCAAATAATCAGAGATTACAGCAGGAAAATAGGGTCTTGGGTAGAGAGAACTGAGTCTAGCCAATCGACAGAATTCTTGATTTTCTTTTTTTTTTGAGACAGTTTCCCTATGTGATCTCCTCACTTTAACACCCATACTTCTGGGTCCTCATTGCTTGCAAACCATTTCCAGCCCATTCTGTACTAGCCATCCTTGCCTTCCTTCTAATTTTCTAATCTGCCAAGGATTCTCCTGTCTCAAGATATTTGCATCAGCTATTTCTTTCTGCCTGGATTCCCAAATACCTACATGTCTCGTTCTTTTTTTTTTTTTTTTGAGACACAGTCTCACTCTGTTGCCAAGGCTGGAATGTAGTGCTGTGATCTCTGCTCACTGCAACCTCTGCCTCCTGGGTTCAAGTGATTCTTCTGCCTCAGCCTCCCAAGTAGCTTGCGATTACAGATGCCCGCCACCCCACTCCTAATTTTTGTATTTTTAGTAGAGATGGGGTTTCATCATGTTGGCCAGGCTGGTATTGAACTCTGACCTCAGGGGGTCCACCTACCTTGGCCTCCCAAAATGCTGGGATTACAGGCATAAGCCACTGCACCCCAGCATTTTTTTTTTTTTTTTAGTTTCTCATAGAGATGAGGTCTTGCTATGTTACCCAGGCTGGTCTCCTGGGCTCTGAACTCCTGGGCTCAAGTGATCCTCCCCTCTTGGTCTCCCAAGATGCTGGGATTACAGGCATAAGCAGCCGAGATGTCTGACTCTCTTGCTTCCTTCAAGTTTCTGTGCAAAGATTACTTTATCAGTGAGGCCTTCCTTGATCACCCTCTACAACATTACAAGTATCCCCTCTCCACACATCCTTCCTATGTCATCCTCAACCTGCTTTCTTTTCTTTTTTTTTTTTTGAAAAGGGTCTGTTGCTCTGTTGCCCAGGCTGGAGTGCACTGGCATGATCATGGCTCACTGCAGCCTCGACCTCCCAGGTTCAGGCAGTCCTCCCACCTCAGCCTCCTTAATAGCTGGGACTACAGCTGGGTGCCAACATGCCCAGCTAATTTTTGTATTTTTTGGTAGAGATGGGGTTTTGCCATGTTGGCCAGGTTTGTCTCCGACTCCTGAGCCCAAGTGATCCTCCTGCCTCGGCCTTCCAAATTGCTTGGGATTACAGGTGTGAGCCATCGGGTCTGGCCTCACCCTGTTTTATTTGTCTGCCCCCACTTATACCCTGACAGTAGCCATCACCACCTGTCTTAAATTTATTTCATTTTATTTAGTATCTATACCTTCCCAGTAGAATGAAAGCTTCATAAGATGAAGTACTGAATTTTTTTTCCTCTTGCTGTATCCTGTTCCCAGAACAATGGTAAGCACATTAACAAGTTGTTTATCATCGGTATGCCACATTTTAAAAAGCTTTGCAAACACTTAAATAGAAGTCACCATATACCGGGCACTGTTTCAAGTACTTACAAATACTACCTCATTTAATCCTGATACAATCCCACCTAGTTAAGCACTACTATTACCACTCTCCACTTTACTTTGAGAAACCAGTGCACAGAAAGGTTAAGTAACCCATCCAGGGTCAAACAGCTAATAAGTGACAGACCCAAGCAGTCAGGCCTCGGATTCTGCACATCTAACCACTGGGCTGTGATGTCTTTCACATGAATTCAGGGAAAGCATTTAACAAACACTTTCAGAATGAGAGGTAAATTTGATTTTAAGCACATTCAGATATCCAGGGTGACTCCTGAATGTAAAAAAATAAAATAAATAATTTCAGCTTTCAGGGAGAACAACTATTGCCCGGTGCCATCAGATCCCAAATACTGGAGGCATTCCCAGTGTTCTATTCACAAACTGTGCGATCTGTGGTAGCCCGCCTTGTGAATAAAATCAAAGTGAAAGATGCCAGCATACTTATTGCTATGCTAAAAGAACTGCAGACCAATCACATCCTTTTGAAACCAAAATATGTGTAAGTCTCCCTGGCTAGATGCTGTGTGTCCACGTATCATGCACCAATTGCTTGAAAGTCACATGACAGCTTTTCTTCCTTTAGGGAAGGAGGCAGGCCAGGCAGGACACTGTGTTACGGCCACAGTGTGGGTATCTGCATAGCTAGTGCGGCCAATACCATGGGTGCGTTGACACTAAACGGCACTTCTCTATCAAGTTGCCCTGCTGTCCTCTAACGAGTCATTTTGAAAAAAAGGTTGTCCATTTTTCAACTACTTGGGTGAGGGCAGCTTAATGAAAAAAGCTCATCGTATGTCAAAGAAGGTAGGGTTTCAATTGTGAGCTAGAAAGCCACCAGAGGAGATTTCTCCTATAGAGGGCAAGTGTGTTTCCTGCTTGGACACCTGAATTTGCAACCCATCCTTTATTTTATTTTTTTGCAACCCACCCTTTCTATCTTTGTAGTCTCAGTTCCTACCATAGCGCCTGTCACGGAGCAGCTAATCGATACAGTGACGCGTGTGAGTTATTTGAAGCCGCTTCCTGCACAGTGGAACGTCCCCGCCAAGTCTCCCGGCTTCGCTGGGTGTAGTCCCAATTAAAACACTCGGTTTGGGCCGGGTGTGGTGGCTCACGCCTGTAATCCTAACACTTTGGGAGGCCGAGGCGGGCGGATCACCTGAGGTCAGGAGTTCAAGATCAGCCTGGCCAAGATGGTGAAACCCCGTCTTCAAAAAAAAAAGAGAAAGAAAAAAAAGAAAAAGATAAATTTTAAAAATACTCGGTTTCAACAACACAAGGAGGGTCCGCAGGGTCCCCGGGATACCCACCAAGTGTCGGCTCTGCTTTGAAACGCAGCCGCAGGAGGCCGAGGAGCGCCGTGATGCCCGGGTTCCCCCGGCTATTCCACTCGCGGCCTAACCTTGCGCAGGGCGCCGGCAGCTCTCAGTCCAGTCCGCGCTCGGTCCTCCACGCTCCCAGCCTCCCTTGCGCCAAGGACACATCCGGCGGCGTCGCGGGGCCTGTCTACGCCACCGTGGCGCCTTTCTATGATCCTCTGCCGCTTTCTGAGCTAGTGTCATGGCGGTCTGGGTCGAGTTGGCAGGAGTAGACCACGAAACTGGGGGCACTCACTAGAGCAGAGGAAGAAGTGGCCCAATCTGGACGGTGGGAATTCGTGGGAATGAGCAGAAGGCCCTCCATGGGTGACTGTGTCACTAGAGGCAGGCCCCTGGTAAAATTCCAGGCCAGGCCTCCGCGTTTCTAGGCAGAACCCGGAGCCGGCGTTGCCTGAGAACCCCGCTTTGTGTTATCGAATCCTGAGTGTTTTCGACTAGTCTCTCCAAGGCAGGCGACCAAGGATATTTGGTGGGATCGTTCGACGGCGCTAAACGTTTTTTTGTTTCCGAGCGGATTAGGTCGTTCTCTATAAACTCGCCGCGATGTCGTCCTGGCTTGGGGGCCTCGGCTCCGGATTAGGCCAGTCTCTAGGTCAAGTCGGGGGCAGCCTGGCTTCTCTCACTGGCCAGATTTCAAACTTTACAAAGGATATGCTGATGGAGGGCACGGAGGAAGTGGAAGGTAACAGCTGGACCGAGGGAGGGAGGGCTTTTCTAAGACCCTGGGAACGTGCGTTTGGTCCCTGCTTCCATCAGTCAGGAGACGCGGACAGGTCGCAAAGGAATACTGCTCCTCCCTTTTTTCTTCACACACGTCCTCTTGCCTCTTCTCAACAGACTTTCTAAGACGAAAGACCACTGAGAGCCAGGGGAAGAGTCCTGGTTCCCTTCCCTTTAAGTACTCTGGACATTCAAAGTACAGTAGAGTGAAACTGTTCCTACGTTAAGTCGAGTTTATTTTTGTTTGGTTTATCCATGCCCACCACTTACTTTGCCCTCAGCTTGGGGGCTGATCTCATTCTTATCTTCCTGTATTTTGACACAGTTTAAAGAATTGTATGTGTGTTTTCTATTTTTGTAACAGTTGAAATAACTCATAAACATTTAGTGAGTTTTGCTCTTTTTGTCTTGAGTATGTTCGAAACATGGGCATGTTTTTCTATTTTTATTTTTGCTTATTGTGATGATATATTGTAGCTTTCCAGCTGAGAATGTATTTTTGTGTATAATCGCCCTTTTCTCCCATATTTCGAAAGTAGAATAGGGAAGATAACCCTAAGGTACCCTTAGCAATCATCACTCATTTTTGAAGTCCTCAATCTTGTGTTACTAATAAATAGTGACCCAGAGTTACATAGTAATCAGTGGCAACATTAATTACTATTTTAATTTCTTGGCATTTCAGTAAGCACTGTTGGGATCAAAACAGTGTTTAAGTTTCAGTCTAAGTCTGCTCCAGGGATATAATGGGCTATTTTTTTGGGTGAGAGCTGCTTCTTTGACAATTGTATTTCTTATAAGTAAATGTAGTAAGTTAGTATTCTGGCTTAGTTTTTTTGATTGCTAATTTAACAGATTCTTCATATTTATTTGGTTAAAATCGGGAAAGAGAGTTTGATAGAAAGATAATGCTTATGTTTTGAGTTTCTGTGCGGTCTGTTTAGATGGAAGGAAGAATAGACTGGGGAGCTACCGAAATCCATTTTACTGCTTGAGGTTCCCCATGCTATAAAAGTGCATTAGTGAGACAGGTTTGGGGAGGGAAATGAAACGGCTTCTCTATGTGTGGGGGAAAGCATGGGACCTTGAGGGCAGTCAGAAGCTCGGAAGGGTTGGATAACTGTGGGAAATGACTAGTCTCTCCTTGTATCCTAGATAGGAGAAAATGGTTGGCTGTTTGTTTGACCCTAAGCCAGAGAATATGCATCCCTCAACCTGGATGTCTTCCAGGTTGAAGGTGGAATTCATTTTGTTCTGCCCAGTGTGCCCCTGTTTCTCAATCTTAATGGCTTCCCTCTCAGCTCAGTTGCCTAAAGTGTAAATCTTCATGTCTTTGTTTTGTGTCTTTTTTCATCACCTATTTCCAGTTGGTCACCAAATCTTGTTTATCCTATGCCAGAATTGTCCCTTCCTTTATTACTCCTTATTCTTTAGATCCCTATAATCTTTCCCAGGGACTATTTCTCTTTAGTGTCTGTCACCCATTTCTCCCTACTCCAATCAATTTTCTTTTTTTCTTTATATATAAATATTTTAATATGTGTGTATTTATATATATTTTTTTTAAAGGCAGGGTTTCACCATGTTGGTCAGGCTGTTCTTGAACTCCCGACCTCAGGTGATCCATCCGCCTTGGCCTCCAAAGTGCTTGGATTACAGGCGTGAGCCACTACGCCTGGCCTCCAATCAATTCTCTATTGTCAGTTACTTTCTAAAAACAAACGTGCTTAAAACTTTTTTGACCTTGTTACGGGATAAAATCCAAACCTCTTAGTTTTGGAAGGCCAAGAACCATCTGTCTGGGTTTTTTGTTTTATTTTGTTTTTTGAAAGAGAGTCTCACTCTGTCACCCAAGCTGAAGTACAGTGGCGCTGTCTGGGCTCACAGCAATCTTCAGTTCCTGGGTTCAAGTGATTCTCCTGCTTCAGCCTCCCAAGCAGCTGGGATTACAGGCATGTGCCACCACACCCAGCTAATTTTTCTATTTTTAGTAGAGATGGGGTTTCAGCGTGTTGGCCAGGCTGGTCTCAAACTCCTGACCTCAGGTGATCCACCTGCCTTGGCCTCCCAAAGTGTTTAGATTACAGGCCTTCAATGTACCTTTTCTAGTTCCTATACCAATTGCTGTACGTATGCGCATACACATGCTTGCTCATACACAGAGCCCCTGTCCTGAGATTTTGTCAGGTACTTACTCAACTTCAAGCATCTACATGGAAAGCCCTTTCTTCTCTATTTCCTCCTTCACCCAGAAAACAATTTTCCTGTACATCCCTGCTCACATGTCAGATACTTAAGTACTTGGTAAACCATTCTGACTCCCATACAAGTTAAGTTGAATGTTGGTAACCTGTGTTCGGACAGAACTTTGTGGATCGCTCCCTGACCGCACTTAACATGTTGAGTTATAATTTATCTGTTTTCTTGATGCCCAGGGCGGGGACTGAATCCTCCTTATATTACCAATATATGGCATCTTCCTTTTGGCACATAGTAAATGTTCAATAAAAATGGCACAAGTAGATGATTAGAAATCTGCAAAGTTGCTTAATGCTTTTATTCTTTTCCCTTTGTATTCCAGTTGGACTTGCTTAACACCTAATTTATTGATTTTGTAAATTTTTTAAATGGGGGTCTGGGCATGTGCGGTGGTTCACACCTGTAAATCTCAGCACTTTGGGAGGCCAAAGTGGGAGGATAGCTTAAAGACAGGAGTTGGGGACCAGCCTGGGCAACATAGGGAGATCTCATTTCTACAAAAAGTTTTTAGCTGGGCATGGTGGCATGTGCCTGTAATCTCACCTACTTGGGAGGCTGAGATGGGAGGTTTCCTTGAGCCCAGGAGTTCAAGGCTTCAGTGAGCTGTGATTGCACCAGCTTGGGTGACAGAGATGACCCTCTCTCAAAAAAATAAAATGAAAGGAGGGTCAGAGTACAGTTCTTTTATTCAATGAACAAGTATTAGTGTTTTGCCTGTGTCAGCAATGAAAAATAAAGCAGTTCCAAAATAGCACTATAGGGACAACTTGAAAGCCATCCATATTTACAATATCAGAAGGTTGCAGTTTTACTCAACACTACTGATTTCAAGGTTAGAAGCTTGGGCTTTAAAATTAGATAGACATACGTTGAAATTCTGCTTTTGTGCATTATAAGCTGTGGGATTTTTGGCAAATTATCAGAAATTAACCTCCAAAAAGCAGTTTCCTTATCTGTTAAACAGGGATAATCATACCCATTGAGAGTTTAAGAGGATTAAATGAAATCATGAGTGTAAAATGCCTGGAACTGTGGCTAGCAAATTGTAAACGTTAATGAATGGTAAATGTCATATTTGCCCTCATTGACAAAGTCAGAGTATTTTTGTCTGCATAATATCTCCTCTTTGTACTTAAAAAGGCCAAGTTTTTTCTTGGGGGAGGTATGGAGTTTGCATGAACTTGTAAAATCCTTCTCTGAAACAGTTGCTGCTTTTAATAATTACCTTTCTAAATAGATTAGATTATACTTGGTCCTCTTCAGAGAAGCAATTAAACACTCTTTTCATAGTTTCAAGCAAGATTATAAACAACCACAAATGTAACCTTACATGGTGATTTTCTAAACAAGAGTGTTTGTCACTGTAATTATTGCATGCTTCTTTTGATTTCAACCAAGCTTGTCCAACCTGTGGTCAGCAGGCTGCTTGCGGCCCAGGATGGATGGGCTTTGAATAAGACCTAACACAAATTCGTAAAGTTTTTTTTTTTTCTTTTTTGAAATGGAGTCTTGCTCTGTCACCCAGGCTGCAGTACAGTGGTGTGATCTCGGTTCACTGCAGCCTCCGTCTCCCAGGTTCAAGTAATTCTCCAGCCTCAGCCTCCCTAGTACCTGGGATTACAGACACATACCACTATGCCGGGCTAAACTTTCTTAAAATATTATGAGTTTTTCTGACCAGGCATGGTGGCTCACACCTGTAATCCCAGCACTTTGGGAGGCTGAGGAAGGTGGATCACCTGATGTCAGGAGTTTAAGACCAGCTTGGTTAACATGGTGAAACCTCGTCTTTACTAAAAAACGCAAACATTTTGTATTTTTTACAAAATTTTTTTTTTAAAAAAATTGTCTTTAGTAGAGATGAGGTTTCACCAGGCATGGAGGCACAGGCCTGTAGTCCCTCCTACTGGGGAGGCTGAGGTGGGGGAATCACTTGAACCTGGGAGGCAGAGATTGCAATGAGCTGAGATTGTGCCACTATACTCCAGCCTGGGCACCAGACTAAGACTCAGTCTTAAAAAAGAAAAAAAAGAGAGAGATTTTTTGCCAATATTTTTTTAGGCTCATTAGCAATTGTTAGTGTATTTTATGTATGGCCCAAGACAGTTCTCCTTCCAGTATGGCCCAGGGCAGCCAAAAAATTGGACACTCCTAATAAACTGTAGTTCAGAGAAGTTATTTTCATATTAAGGTGCTGTAATGAAAAAAATACTAGTACCAAGAAAAAA
>NW_016107508.1:1388577-1406246 GCF_001604975.1 Cebus imitator | reverse complement strand
TTTTTAGTAGAGACAGGGTTTCCCCATATTGGCCAGGGTGGTCTTGAACTCCTGATCTCAAGTGATCCGCCTGCCTCAGTTTCCCAAAGTGCTGGGATTACAGGTGTGAGCCACCACGCCTGGCCTAGTTCCAGCTTCCTTTCTGGCCTCACGCATTTCAAGGAAATCACTTCTCTTCTAACTATAAGCAGCCCGAAAAAGCAGACAGTAAAACACAAGTAAGATAGCTCAGGCCCAAAGGGAGGTGGGGGGGAAAGTCTCTTGGGTAACTGCCAAACATCACTCTCATACAGTGGGCCCCAGTAAAACAGTGGGCCTTAATAGGCACATTCCTTTCCCTTCAGGTATACTAAAATCAGGAAACTAAAGGAGACTTGGGGGGTATTCCTGCAGCTCCAGAAAATGTGAAATAAACAGACATCTCTCCCTCCCACTTAAGCATTATAGAAAAACAGAAGCAGCTCAAGCCTGTAATGAACTCTCCCACCCTAAATCCTTAAAAACTCTTAGACCGGAAAAGAGTGTGCCTCTAACCTAACTCAGCCAACTGCCCCTCTCAGGTTTGTTTTCTCAAAAATAAACCTGTCTTAACTGACAAGCTACCCTATGTGTTTCTCTCCTCTTTCTTTAATTCTTAAAGTTAGAAATAAGGCCTGAAGCCACAGTTGAATAAGTTTCATCTAAAATTATAGCAGCATAAGCCCACAGAGAAATAGTTTTAATTTGCAGAACTTAATTTCCCACAACAAAATTTTAATGAACGCTTTTTTTTCTTTTGAGACTGAAGTGATAAATTTTTTCTGAATGCCCTTATATCGGCCTACTATTCTGTGTTAACTCTGTGAAATATATTTTCCTGAAAATACCTGTTTATTCATATGGTATTGATTAAATATTCAACATTCGCTGTTTCTTTTGTAGCAGAATTACCTGATTCTAGGACAAAGGAAATTGAAGCCATTCATGTAATCTTGAGATCAGAGGTAAGGAAAATAAAAAACTACATAATTTTTTCTTTTTTTGAAGTCATGAAAGTTACTCAAATATTATTTTGATCCTTTCTTTTTAAATGTACTGCATTATCACTTTTTCTCACTTCCTGTTTAATCTCAGTTGTTTTTTGAGATTTTATCAACCTTATGTATATCAAAAATGTATTTAAATGTTGTTGCAGTTTCCTATTCTTCAATATTCCTATCTCTTATTTCTGTATGCTATGAGTAGGAGAACTACCAAATGTAGAAATTAATAGTAGCAATACTTTATCATAATCCAGGCTTTACTGTGTTCCAACAGTGTACTAAATTGCAGTGGTTCATTTAAGTATAATATGAAGAATGCAATTCTGTTTAATCTGGAGATTTTAAATTCCCTAACTAAAATAATAATGTTTGGATACAAAGAAGTTTAGAATATATGAATAGCAGGTGGGTGCAGTGGCTCACGCCTGTAATCCCAGCACTTTGGGAGGCCAAGGTGGGTGGATCAGTTGAGGTTAGGAGTTTGAGACAAGCCTGGCCAACATGGTGAAACCACCTCTCTAACTAAAAATACAAAAAATTAGCTAGGCATAGTGGTGCATACCTATAATCCCAGCTACTTGGGAAGCTGAGGCAGGAGAATCGCTGGAACCTGGGAGGCAGGGATTGCATTGAGCCGAGATCACACCACTGTGTTCCAGCCTGAGTGACAGAGCAAAACTCTTTCCAAAAAAAAAAAAAAGAATATAGGAATAGCAAATTAATTTTACTGTTTTATTTATTATTAGTGTCTAGACTGGGTGCAGTGGCTCATGCCTGTAATCTTAGAACTTTGGGAGGTGGAGGTGGGAGGATGGCTTGAGGCCAGGAATTTGAGACTCATTACAAAAAATAAAGATAAAAAAATTAGTCAGGTGTGGTGGTGGGTGCTTATAGTCTCAGCTGCTTAGGAGACTGAGGTGGGAGGATCACCTGATCTTAGGGCCCAGGAAGTCAGGGCTGCAGTGAGTTGTGTTACTGCCACTGTGCTCCAGCCTGGGCGACAAAGTAAGACCCTGTAACAAAAAAAGAAAAAGACACTTTAATGATTTAAATACAGCAAATCCAAATTTTTATTTCTATTTTTTTTTTCTGGTTTTGAAAGCATAAAGACTCAAAATAAGCAATGTTCTTTGAATTTAGTTAATTGCTTTTTAACTCTTAATTGCATAACCTGGAATATCTTTATCTGGTAATTTTTTTTTTTTTTTTTTTTTTTTTTTTTTTTTTTTTTTGGGAGGGAGTTTCGCTCTTGTTGCCCAGGCTGGAATGCAGTGGTGCGATCTCGGCTCTCTGCATCCTCCGCCTCCCCAGTTCAAGCGATTCTCCTGCCTCAGCCTCCTGAGTAGCTGGGATTACAGACACCTGCCACCATGCCCAGGTAATTTTTTGTATTTTTAGTAGAGACAGGGTTTCACCATGTTGGCCAGACTGGTCTTGAACTCCTGACCTCAGGTGATCCACCCGCCTTGGCCTCCCAAAGTGCTGGGATTACAGGCGTGAGCCACTGCACCCGGCCATCTTGTCAAAATTGATTCCAAATTTCAGTTACTTCCCTAATAGATTTCACGTTATTATTACATCTAGTTCTTTTTGTTGTTGTTGTTTTGAGACAGGGTCTTGCATTTTTGCCCAGGCTGGAGTACAGTGACAGAATCATAGCTCACTGTAGCCTTGAACTTCTGGGCTCAAGCTATCCTTCTGCTTCAGCCTCTTGAGTAGCTGGGACGACAGGCTTGGGACTCCACACCCAGCTAATTTTAAAAAATTTTTTGTAATAGGCTGGAAATGGTGGGTCAGTCCTATAATCCCAGCACTTTGGGAGGCTGAGGTGGGCAGATCACTTGAGGTTAGGAGTTCAAGACCAGCTTGGCCAACATGGTGAAACCCCATCTCTACTAAAAATACAAAAATTAGCAGGAGATGGTGGCGTGCGGCTGCAATCCCAGCTACTCAGGAGGCTCAGGCAGGAGAATCGCTTGAACCCAGGAGGCAGAGGTTGCAGTGAGCCAAGATTGTACCACTGCACTCCAGCCTGGGTAACAGAGCGAGACTCTGTCTAAAAAAAAAAAAAAAAAAGGGATGATTTAATATTTTGGGCAGTCCAGTTAGGAAACTGGTTATTTTCTAGTTTATTCTCTTAGGTGATTTCATAAGTTTTCCATTTTCTTATTGTCAGTTTTAGAATAGTTGCCAATAATTTTTAAATTGTTTTTTAAAAATTCCTGTGATAGTAAAAGGACAAAATGTTTTAAGATACAGAAAATATGGCCGGGCATAGTGGCTTACACCTGTAATCCCCGCACTTTGGGAGGCCAAGGTGGGCAGATCACGAGGTCAGGACATCCAGACCTGACCTGACTAACACGGTGAAACTCCGTCTCTACTAAAAATACAAAAAAAAATTAGCCGGGCATGGTAGCACATGCCTGTAGTTGCAGCTGCTCAGGAGGCTGAGGCAGTAGAATCGCTGGAACCCAGGAGGCAGAGGTTGCAGTGAAGTGAGATCGCACCACTGCACTCCAGCCTGGGTGACAGAGCCAGGCTCTGTCTCAAAAAAATAATAATAAAATAAAAAAGAAAAAGAAAATACAAGTTGATTTTCATCCCATGATTTTTCTTAGATTTATGAAAGTATTCAGGGTACCCTTATGATGATTGATTGATAGAATATTTTATTCTATTTTGAAAAATACATAAATTTTCTCTTTGTTGGTAGACCCCTAAGAAAGAATAAAAGAAATAAATATCAAGTTTTATGAATAGTTAGGACTACTTAAAAGAGAAATTAAGTTGATTTTAGAGGACCCTGATGGTATAACCAAGTAATTAAGCAGGGTGGAGTATTTTAAATATGAGTGTCTATGGACTTCAACAGCAGAAATGTAGTCAGACTTTAGAGGGACTCAGCTAGAACTGGAGGCCATCAGGAGTCTCTCTTCATTTGTACTCTCTTGTCTTCTATTTATGCTTATTCTTTTTTCAAACCAGCCCCCTCTGTTCATATCCCACATAATTAAAAATATTGTCTCTGGCAACTCTCTTCGTATTATATGAGTTCAGCCACATGAAGATAATTTGTCCTTCGTTTGCTCTTTCAGCCTTTCTTTTGCTTTTGAGACAGGGTCTTGCTCTGTTACCCAGGCTGGAGTGCAGTCGTGTGATCATGGCTCCCTGCAGCCATGACCTCTCAGACTCAAGCAGTCTTCCCTCCTCAACCTCCTGAGTAGCTGGGACTATGGGCGCAAGCCACCGTGCCCAGCTAATTTTCATATTTGTATTTTTTGTAGAGACGGGGTCTCCTTATGTTTCCCAGGCTGATCTCGAACTCCTGGGCTGAAGTGATCCTCCCACCTCAGCCTCCCAAAGTGCCGAGATTATAGGCGTGAGCCACCGCACCTGCCCTTTCTCAACCTTTCTGACTCTCATATGGCTAGGGAGATCAGGGGAGACAACCAAGTAGATATTGACTATGTTCAGAGTTTTAAGGTAGGTTCTTTTTTTCCGTTCTTTCTTTTCTTTTCTTTTCTTTCTTTTTTTTTTTTTTTGGGAGACGGAATTTGACTTTGTCACCAGACTGGAGTGCAGAGGTGCGATCTCGGCTCACTGCAACCTCCACCTCCTGGGTTCAAGCAATTCTCGTGCCTCAGCCTCCTGAGTAGTTGGGGTTACAGGCAAGTGCCACCATAACCAGCTAATCTTTGTGTTTTTAGTAGAGACGGGGTTTCACCATGTTGGCCAAGATGGTCTCCATCTCTTGACCTTTCGATCCGCCCACCTTGGCCTCCCGCAGTGCTGGGATTACAGGTGTGAGCCACCACACCTGGCTGAGTTTTAAGGTTCTAGTTACTAATCAGAGTTAAACAAATAACCTTAGGTAATTTTGTGTGGAAAAAAAACCTGAAGTAAACTTTTACAACCAGTTTTTGACTTAAGTATATTATATTGCCCAGTTACGTATGGTGTTTTTCATATTAACAATTTACAGAAAATCATGCAAAAGCAGCCAGTAGGATAGAAGATAATCAGCTGTTGTGACCATTGGTCTTGTTTATTACTACTGATTCTTCCAGATAATTAAGTTCTGTATTAGATTTCTAGGGATGGAGTCCCAAAGTAGGATTTGTACATGTTGTAATTATTCCTTTGATTATTCCATTGGTTTTCTCTGGGAATTTATGTAATCTTCCCTGGATCATTATTTTCAGATCTCTTGACATCAGAAGTTCCTAGAATCTAAGAAGAAAACAAATGACATCCCCAAAGTGAAAAAGTCTTCATCTCTTAGCAAGCGCTTTTTGTCTCACCATCAGTCTCCTTTTTCTCATTCGTTGTTAAACTGTGTTTGTAGTTATATTAGTAGAATGCTTAGTAAATTGTTATCTGCAATGACTTGTAAATTCTTTTCTGTAGAGGGTTTTAGTGTCCATTTCTCTTGCCCCATTATGTTCTTACTATTTCAATTAAATAAGGAATGAATAATAGGTTAATATAATTTAATATTTAGGTACATACAATTTGAGTAATTTTTTTTATGTTTTTCAACATGTTAAAAGACTGTGTGTGATGTCTAGGTTCATTGAATTAGGGTATTTTGTGTACTTCTAACTTTTTTCAAACAGTTCCAGTAGTGGTTTTTAAATTTGGAGTTTTCAGAGGTGCTTCAGGGAGCCTGAAAGATGAGCAAACAATGTGAGATTTTAGCCTCCTCCCTATACTTCAACCAGAAAGATTTCTTACAAAAAAAAAGTTCTGTTTGGGGAGAAAACAAAAGCTCAAACATGTATTCCATTCATTTACTAGATGTGTATTGACTACTATGTGGTAGAACTGGGTATAGAAAGATGGGGAAACATTGATTAGTGGCTTTTTCTTAGCAGAAAATCAATCTGAGCAAAATGTTAATTTTTCCCCGTTTGGTTTAGAATTATGCATATTCTATATAAACATGGTCAGCGCATTTTTAACTTTAAAAGCATATTTTAAATTCCAGAATTCTGTCCGAGACCTGTTGTATTTGACTTTTTTTGAGGGGGAAGCAGTATGGTTTTCATAATGCTGTGCAGATAACTAATTGCATGTTTTACTTGCAGTCTTTTGTTGAAAATACATTTTTTTTTCCTAGAATGAAAGACTTAAGAAACTGTGTACTGATCTAGAAGAGAAACATGAAGCATCAGAGCTTCAAATAAAGCAACAATCTACAAGCTACCGAAATCAACTTCAACAAAAAGAGGTAAATGTGATCACAGTTATTTCATATTTATTTAACTGTAATATATTTAGGTATGTTTTTAGAGTTAGAATATAGACCAAGGTATATTCAGGTCTATAAAAATAAGGTGATAAATTTAATAATTCTCAATTCAGTTTGATATCCCTTATTTAATAAGAACTTTATAAGGTTTTCTGTTAAGTTTACGTTATATATTTGTTGACTTTTTTTTTTTTGTTTTTGAGACAGTCTCACTCTGTCGCCCAGGCTGGAGTGCAGTGGTGTAATCTCCGTTCACTGCAGGCCTCCCGGGTTCAATTAGGATAGAACAGTAGTTCCTCCTACCCGGGGCTTTACAGTCAAGCCATTCTTTTGCCTCAGCTTCCTGAGTAGCTGGGATTACAGGTGCCCACAACCATGCCTAGCTATGTTTTGTATTTTTAGTAGAGACGGGGCTTCGCCATGTTGGCCAAGCTGGCTTCCAACTCCTGACCTCAGGTGATCGGCCTCCCAAAGTCCTAGGATTACAGGCGTGAGCCACACACCTGGCTAGTTTACGTTGTATAAACCAACCTATGTGATGTATAATTTTTTCGTTCCAAAAGAAGAAAAAGTTTTTGTATAAAATATCTTTAGACATCTGTTGCTTATAATATCTGATATTATGAAGCCTAATATTTGTTGTATTGGCAAGTGCTTGATTTTCCATGGAAAAACAGTATTAAGTATATTATAATCTACTTATAATTGTCTTATAAATGTTTTTGAGTTTTTTTAGTTTGAAATGGCTGCCTTGGAATTGATTTATCTTTGCCTTACAGTGCTGGTAGTAGATATTATTATATAGTTTAATGTTATTCTGAATCCTTAAAATACAATCTGTATCCTCATGTGTCATGATGTTCCTGAATTCTCTTTAGTGTTTAGTACATAAGTGGACCCCAGTAAATACTTAAATTGAATTGAACTGTTTCCTGTTTTATTAACCAGATCATTTGGGTGTTTTTCAGTTTTTGTAAATGTTCATTTCTACCATAACTTTATATTTGGGTTTTAAAAATCTACGTGCCATGATTTCTGGTTCCTTTTGTGATATGCTAAGGTGAAAGATAAAAGTATAGCACGTTAAAGATATACGTAGGCATTGAAAAAAGTAGTGCTTAAATTTTCTTTTTTTTTTTTTTTTTTTTTTTTTTTTTTTTTTTTTTTTTTTTTTTTTTTTTTTTTTTGAGTTTCACTCTTGTTGCCTAGACTGGAGTGCATTGGCTCTTTTTTTTTTTTTTTTTTTTTTTTTTTTTTGATGCAGAGTTTCACTCTTGTTGCCTAGACTGGAGTGCATTGGCACAATCTCAGCTCACCATAAACTCCGTCTTGCATGTTCAAGCGATTATCCTGCCTCAGCCTCCTGAGTAGTAGCTGGGATTACAGGCGTGCACCACCACGCTCAGCTAATTTTGTATTTTTAGTAGAGACAGGTTTTCTCCATGTTGACCAGGCTGGTGTCGAACTCCGGACCTCAGGTGATCCTCCCACCTCGACCTCCCAAAGTGCTGGGATTGCAGGTGTGAGCCACCACGCCTGGCCCAAAAGTAGTGCTAAAATTTCCAATTTGTTGGGAAGTGATAATTTTATAAAATACAATAAAAAATGAATTACTACAAAAACAAAATGAATACTAAAAAAAGCAAAGTTGCAAGTTCAAATAATTTCTTTTTTTTTTTTTAGATGGAGTGTTGATCTATTGCTCAGGCTAGAGTGCAGTGGTGCAATCTTGGCTCACTGCAACCTCTGTGTCCCAGGTGCAAGCAGTTCTCGTGCCTCAGCCTCTCGAGTAGCTGGGATTACAGGCATGTGCTACTGCGCATGGCTAATTTTTATATTTTTTGTAGAAATGGAGTTTCACCACGTTGGCCAGGCTGGTCTCAAAATCCTGACCTGAGGTGATCTACCTGCCTTGGCCTCCCAAAGTGCTGGGATTACAGGCGTTAGCCACTGTACCCGGCGGCAAGTTCAAATTAAAGTTACAAACCTCCTTTTTATCCTCACCATTCCCCAGCTCTACTAAAAAATAGAAAACTTAGCTGGGCATGGTGGCGTGTGCCTGCAGTCTCAACTACTCGGGAGGCTGAGACGGGAGAATTGCCTGAACCCAGGAGGTAGAGGTTGCAGTGAGCCTAGATGGTGCCACTACACTCCAGCCTGGGCAACAGAGCGAGACTCTGTCTCAAAAAAAAAAAAAAGAAAAGAAAAAAAAGATTCAGCAGATATAAAATTACCACCAAATTGCTTTAAACCTTACTCTTTAAACCTTAAAGTCTTTAAACCTTACTCTTTAAACCTTAAAGTCTTTAAACCTTACTCTTTAAACCTTACTCTTCCCGTTGCTGTACTTGCTATGGACTGGTAGTGAGCATTCACTGCATTCGTCCGTGGATCACACTTTGAGTAGCACTGACTTATAAACATTATGATAGAACAATATTTCCTCCTACCCAGGGGTTTACAGCTGAATCGTTATGACACTTTAAAAGCATATACATGTTGGCTGAGTGCGGCGGCTCACACCTGTAATCCCAGCACTTTGAGAGGCTGAGGTGGGTGGATCACGAGGTCAGGAGTTCAAGACCAGACTGGACAACAGGGTGAAACCCTGTCTTTACTTAAAAAATACAAAAATTAGCTGGGCGTGGTGGCTCACGCCTGTAATCTCAGCTACTTTGGAGGCTGAGGTAGGAGAATTGCTTGAACCGGGACCCAAGAGATAGAGATTGCAATGAGCCAAGATCACGCCAGTGCACTCTAGCCTAAGCTACAGAGCAAGACTCCATCTCAAAGAAAAAAAAAAGAAAAGCATATACATGTTTACATCACGTAGGAGATTGAACTTAGTGTACTGGGAAGAGGCCCTGGTGCAGGTTGAGCATTCCTACCAAAATACAAAATGCTCCAAAATCCAAAACTTTGAGTGCCAGTGTGATGCCACAAGTGGAAAATTCCACACATAAGTACTCAACACAAGCTTTGTTTTATGCACAAAATTGCTAAAAGCATTTTATAAAATTGCTTTCCCATGTCCCTGTGGGTATTAAGGTGTATATGAAACATAAATGAATTTTGTGTTTAGACGTGGGTCCCATCCCCAAGATATCTCATTATGTTTATGAAAATATTCTCAAATTGGAAAATATCTGAAATGTGAAACCCTTCTAGTCTCAAGCATTCAGATAAGGATACTCAACCTGTACTGATAATTTTCAAAAGCTCCATAGGTGATTCTGATGCTTACCTCACAGGTGAAAATACTGGTGTGGAAAATTTTGGCATTTTATTTTCTACTTAACTATCCATATTAGAGGACACATTAAGCATTCAGGTTTGGAAATATCTGTTATTACAGTTTGTAATTGTATAACTTTACAAGTTGATGTATCTTATATAATGATAGCTTTTAAAATATTATAGCTACCTTTGAAAAAAATGTAGATTTTAGTACTTTTTACAAGGATGAAAGATATGATTATATGGATCTGCTGCTTCCTGAATCTATCTGCAGCCTTCATTGTGATGTTCATATTCTCCAAGATGGAATTTATCTCATGTCATTTGTGGGAAAATGAATGAAATTTGTACACTACCATAAATTTCCATTCGAGAAGGGGCTCCAGTATAAAAAACTTGTTTGTTATGACATATGACATACATGTGTTTAGCTTTTGTCTACTTGCTTAACTCTATGCATATAGAAATACTGTTACTTTTTATTTATTCCAAATTAAAAGCAAATTATTTGTGACACAAATGACTGTAAAATAAATTGTGTTACAAATTAAAGAAGAAAAAAAGAAATACTGTTACTTTTTGGCTGTCTTCCCAATATCAAATTTTCCTAGTTGTGGCGGTGTCTTCGGACTAGTTTGACTGCTTTACAGAAAGCTTATTTCAGTTCTGTCTATATTGTTTGTTTTTGTGTTTTGAATGATCTTTTACTCAGAGTGGATGTGGCATTGTGGTGGGTCCTGTGTTTATAATTTCTTTTGTGCTATGACTTGCCAGCCTTCAGTCAAAACTCTGCTGGTAGTTTAAGAATTTATATAGTGTTCTTTTCTTGAATAGGTCAGATTTTCACTGCCTCCTCTTTGCCATAGCTAAAGCTAAGACCTCTTTCATTACATTATTTCTTTTTAAGATTCATGGGCTAATAACCTTGGGCTCACTGTTTCACTGTTATCTTATCTAAAAAGATTGGATTTATAAATCAAGGCATTCTTCCAGCTGTGTTGTGCAGACCAGTACAAAGTTACCTCTGATTCATGGTCCATTTTAAGCCTACATCTAGCCATAATCAGTTACGTAAGACTCTTGTAACAGGAGATGTTCTAAGGAAATTTCCAATGCATGGACTGACACAGCTTTCATTTCTCATCATTTAATATTTGGTAATCATAAACAGAACCCTAAGAAATTGCCTATACTACCGTATACAGAGAAGATTGCAAACCCGTGTTGAACTGAGAAATGCATTGTTTTACTTAACATACAAAATTCTAGTATTTCCACTATTTGTGACATTATTTATGCTTTGTGTTTGTGTTTTAAATAAAAGTGTTATAGTTAGAATCTTAGATAGATTCAGTTAATAGAGGACCATCATTGGATAATCTTAGACAAATTATTGTATTGTATCTTTTAATACAAATCTACAAAAGGTTAATATGATTGTTTTAAAGTGCCCTTTCTAAAACATGGATTATAAATATATAGGTAGAAATCAGCCATCTTAAAGCCAGACAGATTGCACTCCAGGATCAGTTGCAGAAACTGCAGTCAGCTGCTCAATCAGTACCTTCGGGAGCTGGCGGTGTACCAGCCACCACTGCTTCGTCTTCATTCACTTATGGGATTAGTCATCATCCTTCAGCTTTCCATGACGATGATATGGACTTTGGTGATATAATTTCATCCCAACAAGAAATAAACCGACTTTCAAATGAAGTTTCAAGGCTTGAGTCTGAAGTTGGCCATTGGAGGCATATTGCCCAGGTAGATAAAATTTTTTATGAGTTTTTGAAAACTTTGAGTAAAAATACTGGTGTAATACAAAAAGCTATATGTAGGGCGTTTGATATGTGAAAGAACCCTGGACTAGGAAATAGAAAACTGGTATTCTAATTCCACCAGTGACTTTCTAAGTGATTTTGGTCATCATCTTTCTTTCCCAGTCTGTTTCCCTTTCTGTACACTATTTGGAAAAAAGTTACAAAAAATTAAATTAACAGATCCTTTAAAAAAAAAAAATGTTATAAGTCCAGGACTCAAAAGAGAAAAAAAGTTGAGTTGCTGTGGTTGAACCAAGAACCTTCCCTCCTGGAGTCCCTGAGACTCCTGTGGTAAAAACACCAGGATTCCGAGGCACCATGTTTGAAACCGCTTTTTTAGATGTTGTTTGAGGTTTCTGCTAGCTCTAGTTACATGCAAAATGAAAATCTGGTCATTGATATTATAAAATATGATCAAGTATTTTGTGTTGTTTCTCATGCATTAGCAAGTAATTCTTTGCTATTTGGGGCTGTAAACTTTCTTCCAAGGAGCCCTTTTTTATCTTACATAACAGATTGTATTCAGGTGAATATCTCTTACCTGGAATGCTTGAGACTAGATGTGTTTCACATTTTGGATTTTGGAATCTTTTCTTTTACTTTTTTTGGAGACAGAGTCTCGCTGTGTTGCCCAGGCTGGAGTGCAGTGGCATGATCTTGGCCCATGCAACCTCTGCTTCCGAGGTTCAAGCGATTCTCCTGCCTCAGCCCCCTGAGAGCTGGGATTACAGGCACACGCCACCACACCTGGCTAATTTTTTTTGTATTTTTAGTAGGGATGGGGTTTCACCATGTTGCCCAGGCTGGTCTCCAACTCCTGACCTCTGGTAATCCACCTGCCTCGGCTCCCAAAGTGCTGGGATTACAGGCATGAGCCACTGCATCCAGACAGATTTTGGAATATTTTCATAAACATAATGAAATACCTTGAGGATGGGATCCAAGTCTAACCATGGAATTCATTTAAGTTACATATAAAATTTATACCCATTGGTACTTGTGAAGGTAATTTTATACAATATTTTAAGTAATATTCTGTAACTTGCTCATGAAACAAAGTTTTGCGTTAAGTACTTATGTGTGGAATTTTCCACTTGTGACATCATGTTGGCAGTCAGATATTTCAGATTTTGGAGTATTTTAATTTTCGGATTTTTGGATTAGGGATTCTCAACCTGTTGTATGCTATGGAAATTGTCAGGAGACATGAAGACCTGGAATTAATTGGAATGTTGTTCATTTGAATTTAATTTCATTATTGTAAGAAAAAAACAAATCATATGAGTAAAAAGATTGTTTTTTGTGTTTTTGTAAATGTAGTCTAGTTATGTGAAGGAGAAATCTTCCCAATTAAAATTATCTCCTTTCTTCACAAGTTGCTAGACATTCTCAGTACACACAATAAGCCTTAGAGAAGATGATCTGTTGGTCTTTCTTATCTTCAAAAAGCCGTAGTTCTTAAACTTTGTGTGCGTAACAAATGACCTCGGGAATTTGGTGATATTGTAGATCTTCTGTTGTACCTTCAGAGATACCAATTTGTTAGCCAGTTTTAGGGTCTTAAACTGCTTTCAAACAAATAGCTCTGATGATTCTGATAACCTGAGGAACACATTTTAAGAAACAATAGGGTAAGATTTCATAGGGAAGAGAATGGTTTTTGGTGTGTTCACTTCAGCATGTCTTGAATGCCTACTCCATGACAGACCTGTACTAGACTACAAAGGTGAAAAAGGCATTATTGGGACCTTTCTGAGGACTTAATTTTCTAGCAAGACATAATAAAAATTAATATTTGTATTGCACTTTACAAGATCCTCTATATGTATTATCGCAATATAGTATTATGTTAATAATACGAGATGTATTTATTACCTCTATTTTTATAGATAAGGAAACTAAAACTTTAAGTAATACAATCCATTGCCACAGTGATTAAATTATGATTCAAACACACATGTTTTGTCTCTAAATCCTGTATTTTTTCTATTATGCCTATTCTTTGAGTCCTAGAGTAGCTTTTGGTTCATTAAGATGTTATGTAGTAATGTTAATAAAGATAAGTGAACAACACACAGCTTTGAATGAGAAGGATCCAAAAGTTGTTTTATTTATTTGTAAACCAAAGATTTTTCTCTATTGGGTAGAGATCTGGGTAAAATCATTTTAAAAAGATTTTGCCAGGCATGGTTGTTCATGTCTAATCCCAGCACTTTGGGAGGCCAAGGCAGGAGGATTGCTTGAGACCAGGAGTTCGAGACCAGCCTGGGCAACATAGTGAGACAGCACCCCTCCATCCCACAAANGTGGTGGCTCACACCTATAATCCCAACACTTTCAGAGGCCAAGGCAGGAGGACTGCTTGAGCCCAAGAGTTTGAGGCCAGCCTGGGCAATATGGCAAAACCTATGCCTACCAAAAATACAAAAAAGTTAGCCAGGCATGGTGGCATGCACCTGTGATTCCAGCTACTCAGGAGGCTGAGATGGGAGGATCGCTGGAGCCCAGAAAAGGCAGCAGAGAGCCATGATCACACCACTGAGTGACAGCCTGGCAGACAGAGAAAGACCAAGACTCTGTTCCAAAAAAAAAAAAAAAAAAAAGAAAGAAAGAAGGAAAATTTCCTTTTAGAAAGCTGCTCAATTACCTTTATGCTTAAATTTTGTAAAGCTAAGTAAAATATTCTATAATTTTTTTACCTTAACTCTAGTTATTTTATAAAACTGTTGTCCCCCCAAGTAATAAATTCTTAAACATGGTATCTTTTATTTATTGTGTATTATTCACTACTGGACTAGGTTCTTTAAAAGGTGCATGGCATTCTTTAGTCAGAATCTGTGAAATGCTCCCTTTTTTAAAGAGTATCTTTTAATGAAGTTTGTTTGTGACTTTCTGTTGACAAGAAAATCAGTATAATTATTTACTAATTGTCTTTTTCTGATCTAGTCTTCCAAAGCACAAGGAACACATAACTCTGATCAAAGTGAAATATGTAAACTACAAAATATTATTAAGGTAAGTCAAATTATTGATTGATGATGGCAGTTATGTATCTAAATCTGCTTATTAAAAGCATAAGCCTATGGTACTCAGAGACCAGACTGTTAATGTTAAAGAAAAAATGAAAAATAAAAGCATAAGCCTAAATTAGTAAAATGTCTCAGTTATAAAAGTCATTATCATTATATAGATGATGATATTTCTTTTTCTTTTAGAGAGAGGGTCTCACTGTATTGGCAGGCTGGAGTGCAGTGGCATGATCAGGTCACTGCAGCCTCCAATTCCTGGGTTCAGGTGATCCTCCTGCATAAGCTTCCCATGTAGCTGGGACCACAGGCGGGCATGCCACCATGCCTGGCTCATTATTTCTAAATTTTTTGTATAGTTGGGGCTTGCTAATATTGCCCGGGCTGGTCTCAAATTTCTAGTCTCAAGCCTTTCTCCTGCTTCGGCCTCCCAGAACTCTGGGAACCCAGACGTGAGCCAGCGTGCCTGGCCCAAAAATATTTTTTATCTTCCTTATTATTTATGGCAAGTAAAGTATATAAAAATCTCTGTCTTTCCAAAGTCATTTGGTTTTGAACATTTATTAGGGAGTTCATCTTTCGTAAGTCTCTATATTCTATCTAGTAAAACTGTCTTTATTAAAATGTAATTGCTGGGTTGCTGAAGTTTCCAGGTTTAGGCTGAAAGGGTATGGACAATATAAAATACTAATATGCATTGGAAATAATTTAGCAGTAGAATTTTGCTAGTTTGTGTCAACTATTTCTTTAAAGAGAAGTCTTACTTACGTGTATTATTGTGGCTGTGAATTAGTTCTAGTGTTAAAATTATTGTTAGATATAGAATTTTTAGTTTTGGGCTTATTATTATTATTATACTAGAGTGGATAGAATCCAGATCAGACCTGTGTTTAAATCATGGCTGTATTATTTACATGCTGTGCTAACTTTGGGCAAGTTAATTCTGTTTTATTATCAATAAAGTAGAGACCATGATAATGCCCACCTTATAGGATTGTTTTGAGGTTCAAATGTAAAGCTCTTAGCCCAGTGCTGGCACATAAGTAAGAAGTTAATTTACAGGTTAGGATCTTTTTTTTTTTTCCCCCATAAGAGCATCAATTTTTTCATAGATTAGGATTCTTGGTTACAAGCAACAAAAACTATCTCTGGCCAAGTAAAGCAAAAGAGGATTTACTGGAAGAACCCAGAGTATTCCCTCTGCAGGATTGAAGGAGGAGCTGAGCATCTGGGCCTCAGGTTGAATAGGAGTGGGAAGAGTGTTAGGAATCTGGGTGGCGGGATCCAATGGACAGACTCTTAAGAATGCACTTGTCCTGATGCTTCCTGTCAAACCAGTTTCCCTAGTTGACGGATTCAGCTCAAGATCCAGGTTCCAGGGAGAGACACAGTGGGCTCAACGTGGGTAGGAAGGTGCCAAGATTGAAGTTTGGGAGTCCCAATAAGATTGGTAAAAGGAAAGGCTGAGTGAGACAATAGGGGTAGTGGAACAGTAGGTACAGATTAGCCAGAGGGGTGACACCGGTATTGGTAGAATGTGGAAAAGGAGAGGTTCATGGTCACAGATATTAAGGAAAATACATTTTTACTCATCTTTTGTTTCAGCCTTTTCTTGCTGATGTTCCCTCATTAGAAGTAGAAAAACTGTTTTTAAGACGTAAGAAAGGAAAGGGTGAAGTTGTTCAGAATTGTCCTAATTTTGGGTCTTTGTTGAAATTCTTTTCAGCCTTAACATGTTCTGATAATTATTTTTAATAATGCAGACTTTTGGACAATGGTTAAATATATAGCTTACTTAAATTTATTGATTATAAATTTGAATAACTTTGTTTCCATTTTTTAAGGAACTAAAACAGAACCGAAGTCAGGAAATTGATGACCATCAACATGAAATGTCAGTACTGCAGAATGCACACCAACAGAAATTGACAGAAATAAGTCGACGACATCGGGAAGAATTAAGTGACTATGAAGAACGAATTGAAGAACTTGAAAATCTGTTACAACAAGGTTATTGGTTTTATTTCATTATTATTTATTATTATTTCTTTTTAGATGGAATCTCCCTCTCATGCCCAGTCTGGCGTGCAGTGGAACGATCTCGGCTCACTTCAACCTCCACCCCCCAGGTTCAAGCAATTCTCCTGCCTCAACCTCCTGAGTAGTTGGGATTACAGGCACCCATCACCATGTCCAGCTAATTTTTGTATTTTTAGTAGAAATAGGGTTTTGCCATGTTGGCCAGGCTGGTCTCGAACTCCTGACCTCAGGTGGTCCACTCGCCTCAGTCTCCCAAAGTGAGGATTATAGGAGTGAGCCCCTATGCCTAGCTGGTTGTTAGTTTTATTAATTTAACATGCTAGATAACATAATTAAATGGTAGGCCTAGTACTCTAAGACCAGGACAGTGTTGTCAACTTACATTGAGTTATAATGAATGAGTAGATGACTAGTTCTGCTTATCTGCCAGAAATTTGCAATGACATCTCTACTTTCAAGATTCTATGGCCAGGAGTGGCAGCTTATGGCTGTAATCCTTTGGGAGGCCACGGCGTGTGGATCATTTGAGACCAGGAATTTGAGACCTGCCTGGCCAACATGGTGAAACCCCATCTCTACTAAAAATACAAAAATTAGTCAGATGTGGTGGTGCTTGCCTGTGGTCCCAGCTACTCGGGACGCTAAGGTGGGAGGATCACTGGAACCCAGGAGGCAGAGGTTACAGTGAGCTGAGATGGCACCAGTGCCCTCCAGCCTGGACAACAAAGTGAGACTCCATCTCAAAAAAGAGTTTGTGAAAATGGAAACGTCCTTTTTGCCTTTGTGGTAAATAGTTATAATTTACAGATTTCTTTGCAATATTGGTGATGATACTTTGGTAAGATATTGTCACTTTCTTTCAAACTTGGATACATAGGCCTTTATGTAGCTGATTCAAATATTTTCCCCCAACTTCTTATTTATTTTAAAATACTCTAGTTTATTACAGTAACTTAACTTTTAAGCTTTCCAAATTCTGAACTGTCTTAAATCTTTTGGTGTATATAGCAAGCAAGAACAAGTGCCAAGTTCTTGGTACTTGACATTTGACGTCCTTGTTTTGTGTTTATGTTCTAGGTGGTCCTGGAGTTACAGAAACTGATCACTCTAAAACCTATGAGATGCAAAAAACTATTCAAGTTCTACAAACAGAAAAAGTGGAGTCTACCAAAAAAATTGAAGAACTTGAGGATAAAATAAAAGATATTAATAAAAAATTATCTTCTGCAGAAAATGACAGAGATATTTTGAGGAGAGAACACGAGCAGCTAAA
>NW_016107508.1:1379863-1388567 GCF_001604975.1 Cebus imitator | reverse complement strand
ATAATGGAAGAATGTGAAAACTTGAAATTGGAATGTAGTAAATTGCAGCCTTCTGCCATGAAGCAAAGTGATACTGTGACAGAAAGGGAAAGACTTGTTGCACAGAGTGCATCAGTGGAAGAAGTGTTCAGACTACAGCAAGCACTGTCTGGTATACATGCTTGCTCTATTATACTATGTTGTAATCCTCTGCTTACTAGTTTTTCTTCCTCTCTGAATTGTAAGCTCTTTGATAGCAAGGGCTAAGTTTTTCCAGCTTTTTATCTAGTACCTGGCCTCATAGTAAATGCTAAATATTTCCTAAGTAAATGTCGAATCAATGATTTCAGCTGTGTTTTTTTGTGTGCCTCTTCTATTGATGATCTATCTATAATATCAGATTGTTTTTTTTTTTAATCAGCATTCGTGTCTAAATCACTTTAGATAATTGAGGTATTGTGGTATTGTGGTGGTATAAATATACATTTATTATTTTTAAATTATTTTCCTCCAATCTTAAACCATGTACTATTTCCTGCCTCTCAAACTAATCAATTAATTTTGAAACGTAGTTGTCGTTAGCATTTTTATCAAGGCAATAACTTATGACTCATCCACAATACAGTTTTCTTTCTTATACTTATCCACAGAATTGTATTTTAACGTGGTTTCTAATTGGCATTTACATTATGATTTATTTGATACAGACAAAAACAGAATTACAAAATTACAAATACGTGTTTCACTCAGAACAATAACTGCTTGCCAGTGGTGCTTAAATATACACTTTGTTTTAATTGGGTTGCATTTCTGAGTTTAATATTGAAGATAACTTACTCTAAATAATTTTAATTTCAAGTTCATTTGCTGTTTTTACAGATGCTGAAAATGAAATAATGAGACTGAGTAATTTAAACCAGGTAAATTAATTTTCACAAATGTTATGTGCGTAGAGACAGTGGAAGCAGATCCTTTACCAAAGTGAGAAATGCATGTTAATTTTCCTTAAGAGATTCAGAGAGTTGTTTTTCTAATAATTAGAAGTTATTTTGTAAATATATTTTTATATTTTTTCAAGCATGATAAGGAAATCTATAAGAGTGTTGAAAATGAATGGCTGGCTTCATTTTAGACACTCTTGTAAGTGTTGCATTCTTATAATTATTATATATCATTAAAGAAATACTGAATAGAAACACACAGTTGTATAGATTGCCTGCTTTTTTGAAAACCGGAAATTTCTTGTTACCTGAAAACACTGCTTTAATATTTTTGTAGGATAACACTCTTGCTGAAGACAATCTGAAACTTAAAATGCATATCGAAGTTTTAGAAAAAGAGAAGTCATTACTGAGTCAAGAAAAGGTGGGTGCTGTAAAAATGGGGCAGAATTAAAATAGTGTGTGTAAATGGACTGTAAAGTCCACAGCCAAGGGCCGGTTGATATCCAAATGGAATGTTTAGTGATTGAGCTCAAGTCCTGAGAATAGAGCTGATCTCATTGATGCATGTCAGGCTAGGTTGAAGTACCTGGGCAAAGTTCAGAGTATAAGTGGTTGGCTTTGAGTTTATATTTAGAAATAAGCTAGTAGGCACACAGAAACAAGCAGAAAAGACAGGTGGAAGTCCTGTTTTGGTTTCTGATGATGGCCTGAGAGCAGGAGCATACACAGGTAGGTCAGGAGGTCTGGAGTGGCATGCTATAATAACTGTATATACTGCTGTGTGCTTCAGAATGTGTTCATTGGAATAGACAGGACTTCTTGGTGGTGAGGGGTGCAGAGCGGCAGTTTCAGTGGTAGAAAGAAAGTGTTTTGTTTTTGAGATGGAGTTTCGCTCTTATTGCCCAGGCTGGAGTACAATGATGCAATCTTGGCTCACTGCAACCTCTGCCTCTGGGTTCAAGTGATTCTCCCACCTCAGCCTCCCAAGTAGCTGGGATTACAGGTGCCTGCCACCACACCTGGCTAATTTTGTATTTTTAGTAGAGATGGGGTTTCTTCATGTTGGTCAGGCTGGTCTCAAACTCCCAGCCTCAGGTGATCCATCTGCCTTGGCTTCCCAAAGTGCTGGGATTACAGGCATGAGCCACTGCACTCGGTGAAATAAGGCCTTTATAGGGGTACAGAGCGACCGTTTCAATGGTAGAAAGGTCGTCTTTATTATGTATGTTCATAGCAAGGAAGAAATAAGATTCTGAAAGGGAAAGGTATTTAGAAGTATTTTTATGTTTGTATCACTTTGGGGAAATTTCTTGGCTAAGGCAGGTCCTTAAATATAGGACAGTTATAAGGTAGTATTATTAAGTTAAAGGCCAGTATCTTAATTTAAATTCTTAATTTTAAAAACTGGTGCATATTTTCTGATATATGTGTTCAGAAAACATACATACTGAAAACCTTCAGACAGTATAGTGGAGTATCTTTCGCACCTTTATGGCTTGGCCTCCTTCCCAGGGACAGTCTCTGTTACCAATTTCTAGTGTTTTTTTGCAGACTCTGTCTATGCATGTATCATTGTATATATCAGTAGCGTTAAAAAGTACAAATGTTAGCATATTATAAATACCCTTTTTACATACCATATTTCCAACATCTTTCCACATTAGTATATATATAGTATTTCTCAAAGGGACTGCTATTGGCATTTAAGCAGGAAAATTCTTACTTGTGTGCACTACCCTGTGTATTGTGGGATTCTTGCTGCCTCTCTTTCTACCCACTACATGCCAGCAGTATCTCCCAGTCATTTAAAAAATTACTATATTATATGTATTTCTCTTTCCTATCTCTATTCCCATTGTATTCTGCTCTTCACCTGACTGGCCTAGTAGTACAGTTTGCAGACCTCTATGCACTTACCTGGTAGGGCCCGTAACCTTTTCATGATGTGTTTGGTTTCTGTAGCTAGTCCTAATCGCTGTTTCTCCTTTCTTTTGATGTTAAGTAGTCCATTGTAACTCTTCCTTGAATTGTATCTGCTTACTGATTAAGAATACCAAGTATCTATGAGGGCGAGCACTTAGGGAGGCCACGGCGGGATGATTGCTTGAGGCGAGGAGTTCGAGACCAACCTGGACAACATAGTGAGACACCATCTCTACAAAAAAAAAAAAAAAAAAACCTAAATAAATTTTTTTAAAAGTCCCTATGTGGCTGTGAGCTTTTAAGATCCACCTAAAGAAATTGTTTGTGGTTCTCCTAATTTGAACAGATAACTTTGGAAAGACTTAAGAGAATGCCGTCTTCATCTTTCAGCTGTAATTAGAATAAATTTTTGAATTAGAAGGAAATAAAAATTGTGATAGAGATGCTTGACTGTAGATTTTATTGGGTCTCTTTTGGTTTTTTCAGCCAACTCTCCATAGCAATGTTGGGTTTCTATTATATATTAGGGTGTTTATTTGAAGGAATTTGAGATTCTTATTTTTTTTAATTTTACTTTTTAGAGAGACAGAGTCTTGCTATGTTGCCCAGGTTAGTGCCGTGGCTGATCACGGCGTGATTATAGTGCACTACAGCCTTGAACTCCTTGACTCAAGTAATCCTGCCTCAGCCACCTAAGTAGCCTCCTGGGACTATAGGTACATGCCATCACGCCTGGTTCAAGACTCTTCTTTAAAGTAGATTCCATATAGGTTTGATTTTTTAAAATCTGTCAATGAAAGAAGACTTTAATATATAATTTTTTACAAACATCATAACTAGAGACTGAAATAATGTTGAAGCATAGAGAACTGCCCCACTTCTGAGATTTTGAAGAAAGCATTAAATACCAAGTAGTAGACTATAAAATGTATATATACTATCTTTAGGAATGTCAGGTGTGACAGGGGAATCTAGTCTGTGCTCAGAAAGTAAAGGAAGGAAGGAGGGTTATTTCTTGGGTCAAGAAAAAGTTCCATATTGTGACAGAACCATAAGTAATAAGGGAAATTAGTAAGAGAAAAGAAATGTTTCTAATTAGAGAGGCTAAACTTTTGGGTGAAGGAGCATTGCTTTTTTATGTTTTTATTTGGTTTGTGGCTGTTGATGACTGGATGTTAGAGAATGGAAGTAAGGAAGGCAGAAAGACCTGGGGACATTTTGAAAAGTTTGTTTGTATGGTAGGTGGGGCCACGGGATGGATAAAGGGAAGTCACAGTGGAGCAGGATGGGAGAGGCTTTCAAATGGGAACTTTTTTTATAAAGAAGTTGGCGCTAGAGGACAAACTTACAGTGATTACATCTTGTCTAGGGTTATAGAAATGTTTTGCTTGAAGCTACAAGAAAAATTGCGCATGAGGGAAGGATGTGGTTTGTTGAATTTCACATACCATTATTGAGGTATTGTTCAATACTATTTCCAATATAGAGCACTTAAAATAGATTCCCAAGTTTTGTTTCTATGTATGTTTTTAGTCTTTTGGTGTCTCTAATTAAAAGTATGTGTTGCTTTTTTCCCTTTATCATCTCAGGAAGATCTACAGATAGCACTTTTAAAATTGAACAACGAATACGAAGGAATTAAAAGTACAGCTACAAGAGACATAAGTTTGGATTCAGAATTACATGACTTAAGACTTCATTTGGAGGCAAAGGAACAAGAACTCAATCAGATTATTAGTGAAAAGGAAATACTGATAGCTGAGATAGAAGAATTGGACAGACAAAATCAAGAAGCTACAAAGGTAACACTTAAATACAGTGAGGCAGCACATTCTGTTAAGTAGTTAGTAACTTAAACACTGGATTGACATGCAGAAATGGGTGTGATTTAATTAATGGTTTAGTTCATAGATCTTGACAAACCTCTTTGGTAAAGTGCTAGGTAGTAAATATTGTTGGCCTTGTAGGCCATATAGTCCCAGTCTACTAAACTCTGTTGTTGTCATATCAGCAAGTGAGTGTGACCATGTTTCAGTAAAATTTTATTTACAAAACAGGCAGCATCTCTGAGTTGGCTCATGGCTATACTTCATTGACTCCTGCTCTGGTGTAGAGATAAAAATGAATAGCATATGCTATTTAACATCTTTGGTTTTAAATTCTTATCCCTAAAATGCTGGGGCTGGACACAGTGGCTCACGCCTGTAATCCCAGCACTTTGGGAGGCTGAGGCAGGTGGATCACCTGAGGTCAGGAGTTCGAGACCAGCCTGACCAACATGGAGAAACCCCATCTCTACTAAAAATACAAAATTAGCCAGGTGTGGTGGCACATGCCTGTAATCCCAGCTACTTGGGAGGCTGAGGCAGGAGAATTGCTTGAACCTGTGAAGTGGAGGTTGCAGTGAGTCGAGATTGGGCCACTGCACTGCAGCCTGGGCAACAAGAACAAAACTCCATCTCAAAAAAGAAAGAAAAGATAGATTTGCTGTAAAATAGTAGTAAGTACTTTTGTAGTGGGTGTTTTGATAGAAAAACAATGTTTTTAAGAAGGATTAGAAATATCTGAGGATTATTCTTCTATTATGTGTGAGATTTCATAAAATTTTTATTAAGTACTAACTCGATAAAATGTTGTAAAGTCACTATGCCAATTTTTCTTTCAGCATATGATTTTGATAAAAGATCAGCTATCAAAACAACAAAATGAAGGAGATAGCATCATCAGTAAACTGAAACAAGATCTAAATGAAGAAAAAAAGAGAGTTCATCAACTTGAAGATGATAAAATGGACATTACTAAAGAGTTAGATGTACAGAAAGAGAAGTTAATTCAAAGTGAAGTGGTGCTAAATGATTTACATTTAACTAAGCAGAAACTTGAGGACAAAGTAGAAAGTTTAGTAGATCAGCTAAATGAGTCACAAAAAAGTAATGTAAACATCCAGAAGGAGAATTTGGAACTTAAGGAGCATATTAGACAAAATGAGGATGAGCTTTCTAGAATAAGGAATGAGTTAACTCAGTCTCTAAATCAAGACTCTGGAAGTAATTTTAAGGATAATTTACTTAAAGAAAGAGAAGCTGAAGTTATACACTTAAAGCAAAGTCTTTCAGAATTAGAACAGCTCAATGAAAATTTAAAGAAAGTTGCTTTTGATGTCAAAATGGAAAATGAAAAGTTAGTTTTAGCATATGAAGATTTGATGCATCAGTTGGAAGAATCTATTGCTGATAACAAGCAGCTTTCTCTGGAAAAAAACACTATTGTGGAGACTCTAAAAATGGAAAAAGGAGAAATAGAAGCAGAATTGTGTCGGGCTGAAAAGAGGCTGCTGGAGGAAGCAAACAAGTATGAGAAAACCATTGAAGAACTGTCAAATGCACGTAACTTGAATGCCTCTGCCTTACAGGTGGAACATGAGCGTTTAATTAAACTCAATCAAAAGAAAGACATTGAAATAGCAGAACTCAAAAAGAATATTGAACGAATGGATATGGATCACAAAGAAACTAAGGACATTTTATCATCTAGTTTAGAAGAGCAGAAGCAGTTGACACAACTTATAAATGAGAAAGAAATTTTTATTGAAAAACTTGAAGAAAGAAGTTCAAAGCTGCAGGAGGAATTGGATAAATATTTGCAGGCCTTAAGAAAAAATGAGATTTTAAGACAGACTATAGAGGAAAAGGACAGAAGTCTTGGATCCATGAAAGAAGAAAATAATCATCTGCAAGAAGAACTGGAACGACTTAGGGAACAGCAGAGTCGAACTGCACCTATGGCTGATCCTAAGACCCTTGATAGTGTTACTGAACTAGAATCTGAAGTATCTCAACTGAACATGATCAAGGATCATCTTGAAGAGGAAATTAAACATCATCAAAAGATAATTGAAGATCAAAACCAGAGTAAGAGGCAACTACTTCAGTCGTTACAAGAGCAGAAGAAGGAAATGGATGAGTTCAGACACCAGCATGAGCAAATGAACGCCACACACACCCAGCTCTTTTTAGAGAAAGATGAGGAAATTAAGAGTTTGCAAAAAACAATCGAGCAGATCAAAACCCAGTTTCATGAAGAAAGACAGGACATTCAAACAGATAACTCTGATATTTTTCAGGAAACAAAAGTTCAGAGCCTTAATATAGAAAATGGAAGTGAAAAGCATGATTTATCTAAAGCTGAAACGGAAAGATTAGTGAAAGGAATAAAAGAGCGAGAACTGGAGATTAAACTTCTAAATGAAAAGAATATATCTTTAACTAAACAGATTGATCAGTTGTCCAAAGATGAAGTTGGTAAACTAACTGAGATTATTCAGCAGAAAGATTTGGAGATACAAGCTCTTCACGCTAGAATTTCTTCAACTTCCTATGCTCAAGATGTTGTTTACCTTCAACAGCAACTGCAGGCCTATGCTATGGAAAGAGAAAAGGTATTCGCTGTTTTGAATGAGAAGACTAGGGAAAATAGCCATCTAAAAACAGAATATCACAAAATGATGGATATAGTTGCTGCCAAAGAAGCAGCTCTCATCAAACTACAAGATGAAAATAAAAAATTGTCAGCTAGATTTGAAAGTAGTGGCCAAGATATGTTTAGAGAAACTATTCAGAATTTATCACGTATCATTCGAGAAAAAGACATTGAAATAGATGCACTAAGTCAGAAATGTCAGACTTTATTGGCAGTTTTACAAACATCCAGCACTGGTAATGAGGTTGGAGGTGTTAATAGTAATCAATTTGAAGAGCTTCTACAGGAGCGTGATAAGTTAAAACAGCAAGTAAAGAAAATGGAGGAATGGAAACAGCAGGTGATGACCACAGTACAAAACATGCAACACGAGTCCGCCCAGCTTCAGGAAGAACTTCACCAACTTCAGGCACAAGTTTTGGTTGACAGTGATAATAATTCTAAATTACAAGTGGACTATACTGGTCTGATCCAAAGTTATGAGCAGAATGAAACCAAACTCAAAAATTTTGGACAGGAATTAGCACAAGTTCAGCACAGCATTGGGCAGCTTTGCAATACCAAGGATCTTCTTTTAGGAAAACTTGATATTATTTCACCCCAGCTGTCTTCTACATCATTGCTGACTCCCCAATCAGCAGAATCTCTTAGAGCAGGTAAGTCTGATGTATTGAGTGAATCGCCTGAATTGCTTCAGCAAGAGATAGAAGAGCTAAGGAAATCACTACAGGAAAAAGATGCCACGATTAGAACTCTCCAGGAAAATAATCACAGATTGTCGGATTCGATTGCTGCCACCTCAGAGCTAGAAAAAAAAGAACACGAGCAAACTGATTCAGAAATTAAGCAGCTAAAGGAGAAACAAGATGTTTTGCAAAAGTTACTTAAGGAAAAAGACCTCTTAATCAAAGCCAAAAGTGATCAGTTACTTTCTTCCAATGAAAATTTCACTAACAAAGTAAATGAAAACGAACTTTTGAGGCAGGCGGTAACAAACCTGAAGGAGAGAATATTAATTCTAGAGATGGACATTGGCAAACTAAAAGGAGAAAACGAAAAAATAGTAGAAATATCCAGGGGAAAGGAAACAGAATATCAAGCGTTACAGGAGACTAACATGAAGTTTTCTATGATGCTGCGAGAAAAAGAGTTTGAGTGCCATTCCATGAAGGAGAAGGCTCTTGCTTTTGAACAGCTGTTGAAAGAGAAAGAACAGGTATGTCCTGGATGGAGTATTGTTGCAAGAGGCTGAGGTAGAGGAGACTTTTTTATTTATTTATTTATTTATTTATTTATTTATTTATTTTGAGACGGAGTTTCGCTCTTGTTACCCAGGCTGGAGTGCAATGGCCCGATCTCGGCTCACCGCAACCTCCGCC
>NW_016107508.1:1366196-1379419 GCF_001604975.1 Cebus imitator | reverse complement strand
TTAGACAGAGTCTTGCTCTGTCACCCAGGCTGGAGTGCAGTGGCCCATTCTTGACCCACGGCAACCTCCACTTCCCAGGTTCAAGTGATTCTTTTGCCTTAGCCTCCTGAGTAGCTGGAGTGCAGTGGTGTGACCTTGGCTCACTGCAACCTTTGCCTCCTGGGTTCAAGTGATTCTCGTGCCTCAGCCTCCCAAGTGGCTGTGATTACAGGTGCACAATACCACACCCAGCTAATTTTTGTATTTTTAGTAGAGATGGGGTTTCAACATGTTGGTCAGGCTGGTCTCAAACTCTTGACCTTGTGATCCGCCCATCTCGGCCCCCCCAAAGTGCTGGGATTACAGGTGTGAGCCACCATGCCAACCTAATATTTTTCTTTATATAACAGAAGTGTGTCATGAGAGAATTTTGAAGTCACTTCAGTTTAATCAAATTTTAGGTGTATTTCAGTAGCTTAACATTTTAGAGATTTTTTTTTTTTTTGAGATGGAGTCCCTGTTGCCGAGGCTGGAGTGCAGTGGTGTGATCTTGGCTCACTGCAACCTCCACCTCCTGGTTTCAAGTAATTCTCCTGCCTCAGCGTCCTAAGTAGCTGGGATTACTGTCATATGCCACCATGCCTGGCTAATTTTTGTATTTTTAGTAGAGATGAGGTTTTACCATGTTTGTCAGGCTGGTCTTCAACTCCTGTCCTCAGGTGATCCTCCCGCCTCAGCCTCCCAAAGTGCTGGGATTACAGGCGTGGGCCATTGCGCCTGGCCTTAGAAATTGTTATGTATATGTATATATGTGAAATATACATATGTCTTTAACCATCTGTAGTAAGAAATACATTTTACATTGTGACACAGTGAGAGAGAGGGAGAGATCGAGAGAGAGAGAGAGAGAGAGAGAGAGAGAGGGAGAGAGACTGTGTGTGTGTGTGTGTGTGTGTGTGTGTGTGTGTGTGTGTGACTGAAATGTTTCAGGAACCAGAAATTGCTGTTACTACATGTGATACTCTGTTTAAAAAAGAATGTGCTATTCAGGTAGGATGACTTGGGTTAGAAATTTTTTAAAATAATAATTAAAAGCTGGGTGCGGTGGCTCACGCCTGTAATCCCAGCACTTTGGGAGGCCAGGGCAGGCAGATCACAAGATTAGGAGATTGAGACCACCCTGGCAAACATGGTGATAGTATCCTGGCCAACATGGTGAAACCTCGCCTCTACTAAAAATACAAAAATTAGCTAGGTGTGGTGGCGCATGCCTGTAATCACAGCTACTTGGGAGGCTGACGCACGAGAATTGCTTGAACACAAGAAGCGAAGGTTGCAGTGAGCCAAGGTCGCACCACTGCACTTCAGCCTGGCGACAGAGCAAGACTCCATCTCAAAAAATGATGATGATGATAATAATAGAATGTGCCGCTGGGCACTGTGGCTCACGTTTGTAATCCCAGCACTTTGGGAGGCCGAGGCGGGCAGATCACCTGAGGTCGGGAGTTTGAGACCAGCCTGACCAACACGGAGAAACCCCATCTCTACTAAAAATACAAAATTAGCCAGGCGTGGTGGCAGATGTCTATAATCCCTGCTACTTGGGAGGCTGAGGCAGGAGAACTGCTTGAACCCAGGAGGTGGAGGTTGCTGTGGGTCGAGATTGTGCACTCCAGCCTGGGCAATAAGAGCAAAACTCTGTCTCAAATAAATAAATAAGTGCTAGGTGACTCGTTAAATTGATTTTTATGAATTGATTAGTCACAACCTGAAATTTGAAAAATACTGGACATGAGTAATACTTTTCTTGTGGTAGGCTCAGTAAATATTGTAATCCCAGTTCTGTCAGTGTTGCGACTTTGGATGTGTTTTGACCTCATTGGTTTGTTTATTCAGCTGTAAGACAGAAGGTCATAGCAGATATATGGATAGTGCCAGTAGCTTTTGATAATACTTAATTTTTTAAATGCGATTCATTTTAGTAAGAATTATGAGAATTTCCTGTTTTACTATATACTGTACTATATATGATAGTATAGTGTAGGGCTTGTTTGGTAGTGTATAGGGTGCTGTGTAGGGCTTGTAGTGCCTTTTTTCTGTGATTTCTATACTTTTAGTAGCAGAAATTTGGAAAAGAGATGATAGGCAGAACAATAAAATATTCAGTTAGTGCTTCTTGAGCATTACATGCCGCCAGCCTTAAGATACAAAGTGATTTAACTTCATTTGCCAATTAAGTTTCTTCTTAGAGTCTTAGATGAAGGTTGTGAAAACTTCATTTTTTTTTCCTTTGTCATCTGATAAAGTAGGCACACTGATGATCAGTATTAAGGTGTTCTTCCGAGATAACTTCTTAGCTTTCATGGTACTGGTTTGTAATTGATGTGAAGAGAATCTTAGAGGCTAGAGCTTCTTGTTGTTCACTAACCCAAATTAGCTGTAGCTTCTTATGGTTGTAAGAGTAGAACAGAGGAATGTAGAGCAATGATGTCTTCTGTCATTTAGAGACATTTTGGAGTTTCAGCATTTTGTGCAATTTAGTTCTATTTCATTGACATTTACAGATCTAAAGTGTGCAGATTTTATTAATGCTCTCTCACTTTTAGGAAGGCTCCCTAAGTTAAGTAGTAGTTAACTATTATATTACTTGAAGGTAATTAATATAAACTAATTTCTTCCAATACTCTCTATGTAATTGAAGAGTGCCTTTAAGATTATATCTTGAATATAATGAGTAACATCATTTTTTTTTTTAGGGAGAAAAGGATGTTCTCAACAGGAGATATTCAAATCTATTTAATTTCTCAAAACATTTGTTCTTTCTCTGTAATGTGAAAAGAAAATTAACTGAAAAATGATTTGGAAAATATTGGCCTCCCTATCCAGGAGAGGTGTTAATAGGAAAGGAACAGATGGTTTTATATTTTGGTTATAATGATTTATCCTGGGGGATACATTATATATTCTAAAGAAATGGAAAGTTTACATGAAAACTTAAAATATGCTAAACTATAAATAGGTTCATATGATATGCATATTTAAAATGGAGAAAAGAAGTGGCTGGAGACCATGCATGCTGGCTCACGTGTGTCATCCCAGCACTTTGGCAGGCTGAGGTGGGTGGATCACTTGAGGACAGGAGTTTAAGACCAGCCTTGCCAATATGATGTAACCCTGTCTCTACTAAAAATACAAAAATTAGTTGGACTTGGTGGTGCATGCCTGTAATCCCAGCTACTCGGGAGGCTGAGGTATGAGAATTGCTTGAACCTGAGAAGTGGAGGTTGCAGTGAGCCAAGATCACACCACTGCATTCCAGCCTGCGTGACAGAGCAAGACTTTGTCTCATAAAAAAAAAGAAGTGGCTAAAACAGTCTGACACATTTTTGTGCTTTTTAGAATTTCAGCTATCATCTGAAACTTGTGGCCTTACTTTGCAGTGAAGTTGCTTTCTCTAATAACAATTGTGGATGCCTTATGAATGGACAGATGTGCACACACACACACACACACACACACACACGCATTTTGTTGATTTGGGGATTCTGAATACTTTGTTGTATAGGGTAAATTTGAAGACATTTTTGTCCTTTGGGTACCTTTTAAAACATTTCTTTTTTTTTTTTCCTAAACAGTCTCAATCTGTTGCCTGGGCTGGAGTGCAGTGGCACAATCTCGGTTCACAGCAGCCTCCACCTCCTGGGTTCAAGCAGTTCTCCCACCTCAGCCTCCCAAGGAGCTGGGACTACAGGGGTGGGCCACCATATCAGCTAATTTATATATATATATTTTTTTTGTAGAGATGAGGTTTCCCCATGTTGGCCGGGCTGGTCTCAAACTTCTGACCTCAAGCAATCCACCGGCCTCAGCCTCCCAAAGTGCTGGGATTACAGGTGTGAGCCACCACACCCAGCCTTTAAAACATTTCTAATAACCTTTTTCTTTTAGAATAGTTTTAAATTTATAGAAAATTTGCAAAGCTAGGTCTTGTAGACCTCATACTCAGTTTCCCTTGTTAACATCTTACATTGCTATGATGTATTTGCCACAGCTAACGAACCGATATTGAGGTATTACTATTAACTAAAATTCGTACTAGACTCGAATTCCTTAATGTTTGATAAGTATCCTTTTTCTGTACCAGGATGTCATTCAGGATACTGCATTATATTTAGATGTCGTGTCTCCATGGCTCCTCTAGACTGTGACAGATCCTCTGACTTTGTTTTTCATGACTTTGACATAGTTAACTACGTTTTTAAATTAGGAGTCTCTCTGAGCCTACTCTGGCTTGGGGGGGCTGCCTGATTTAAAAATTAAATGAATTAATAATTTAATGGAGAAAATGTCTCTTTTTAAATATGTTTTGTTTTTTTTAAAGCTAAAATTGTTTCTTTCCAAAAGGGCAAGACTGGGGAGTTAAATCAGCTTTTAAACGCAGTTAAATCAATGCAGGAGAAGACAGTTGTGTTTCAACAGGAGAGAGACCAAGTCATGTTGGCCCTGAAACAAAAACAAATGGAAAACACTGCCCTACAGAATGAGGTATACTTTCACTTTAAAGGAATTACGAGTCAGACAATAAGTTTAATAACTATTAAGAGAACTGGAAAGCTGATCAATGAAAATGACTTCCTCTCTTAGGTGATTTTTCTTAGTCTTCCTTTGCTGTGCGGTAGTAGGATTTTAGTCTCCCATGGTGTATTTTTTTTTCAGTCTTCAAAAGTGAAAACTATAGCATATCTTGGGTGTAAAAAAATTGCCCACCCATACAGTATGGGAAAAAAAAATGACATTTGCTGAAAAAGTGGCCTGTCGCAAAGAGTACTTTATACAATATAGTGATTTGTATAATTCCATTTTCCATTATGGTCACAGGGAATAAGATTTTGCAAAGTAAAGCTTCCATTTAAATATTCAAGGTGATTTTTTTTCCTAGTGTAAATGTGTTATGCAGCGTGAGAAATTGGTATACAAGTAATATTCTTCAGTAATGGGGAAAAGATGTGATAACAAAGTGGTTTGTATCTGGGGAAAGGGAGCATTTTGTAGAAGAAAAATAATGTCCTCTACCTAGGTTCAACGTTTACGTGACAAAGAATTTCGGTCAAACCAGGAGCTAGAGAGATTGCGTAATCATCTTTTAGAATCAGAAGATTCTTATACCCGTGAAGCTTTGGCTGCAGAAGATAGAGAGGCTAAACTAAGAAAGAAAGTCACAGTATTGGAGGAAAAGCTAGTTTCATCCTCTAATGCGATGGAAAATGCAAGGTAATTTTTTCATTTTTTTGCATTAACTTTAACTGAACTCTTCTTGAATGTCAGACTCAGTGTTTTTTGTATGTTAGCTCATCCTTGCAAAATTCATTATCTGTATTTTATGGATGAAGAAACTGAAGGTAAAGAGATTTAATAACCTGCCCGAGGTAGGCACACACAGCATGTGCAGGGGTTTCACACTTGAGTCTGTGACTCTTAAGCAGATCTGGCATTCAAACTGTCTGTATCTTGTTCATCACCTAGATCATTGCCTCTTACCATTTTAGGAGCACAGTTTGAAATGCTGACTGATTTTAATTGGCTCTGTCCAACTCCCAAAGAACTATTTATGTGGTTTTATTTTTCATCGAATGATCTAAAGTTGAGCAGCATGTGGATATTAGAAGGAAGATAGTAAAGGAAGTAGCAAAGTAAAGACCAAGGTCAGGATGAAGAATTAACTGGGCTTATTAGAACTCTTGAGTGACCCTGGTCCCTGTTTATATATTTTAATTTCTCTCAATAAAATTTTTTTCTTGTTTTTTTTTTGTTGTTGTTGTTATAAAAATATTCTAATTTTCTCTTTAGGAAAATCATGTAAATCCAAAAGAACACAGAGCCTCACACGCCCAGAGATCATATTTTTGTGTTACTTTTCATATTTTTATGTCTGTGTGTATATACTGTATAGATTTTTTAAAGCAAAACTGAGATTATAATATTCAGTCTGTTTTGTAACTTGTTTCCATCAATATGAATGGCTGTACATGTTAAACCATATATGTTTGCAGTATTTTATGGCCACATAATATGCCATTATTTGGATTTGCCATGATTAATCCAGTCATTTATTATTGGACATTTATTGTGTTTTAACTTTTCAAAATCACTGAGTGTTGACATGATATCCCAAGACATGTATATTGTGTTGATGACAGATTATTGCCTTAGTGTAAGTTTTGAGAAACAGAACTTCTAGATCAAGATCAAAACTTCTGAGATTATACTGTCAAATTATTTTACAAAAAATTGTGTCAATTTATATTTCTTACTGGTATGTGCATCTTTTTATCTTTTTATGATTTATAACACAAAGGGAGATAAAATGAGACGATAGATACTATCTATCTGCAAAGAGGTTATAGGCCAGTAGAGGCAATATTCCTGAGGATGAACCCCCTATCCCACCTTTGCAGAGTGTATTATTATACCTTCAGATTCAGCTGGAAAACTTGTTTAAAAAGGATATTAAAACAATGAGTGATCATTTGACTCTGTGTATCACTTTGGCGGAAATGCCGTAACATTTTTTATTCTCATCCTTTTTTGTGTTTTTCAAGCCCATATTTTTTCTTAATTAAAATAGTTTCTAGTCCCTGCTCCTGTCGTTTATTTTTCATAACTTCCAGAATAACCTTCCTTACATAGAGCTGTGATCTTGTTACTCCTTTTTTAGAAAACTGATCTTGACTCCAACGATGGTCCCAGGCTCCTACCATGTTAGCCTTATGGTCGGCTACATCCAGCCAGACTGTATTACTCACTTTCTCAGAGCCACTGTTTTCCTATTTCTTTTTTTTTTTTTTTTTTTTTTTTTTTTTTTTTTTTTTTTTTTTTTTCTTTGAGACGGAGTTTCGCTCTTGTTACCCAGGCTGGAGTGCAATGGCGCAATCTTGGCTCACCGCAACCTCTGCCTCCCGGGTTCAGGCAGTTCTCCTGCCCCTGCCTCCTGAGTCGCTGGGATTACAGGCACGCGCCACCATGCCCAGCTAATTTTTTGTATTTTTAGTAGAGATGGGTTTTCACCATGTTGACCAGGATGGTCTCGATCTCTTGACCTCGTGATCCACCCGCCTCAGCCTCCCACAGTGCTGGGATTACAGGCTTGAGCCACCGCGCCCGGCCCTGCTTTTTCTTTTCATGTGCCTTCTTCTGCCTGAAGAGTTAACCAGATCCCCAGCAAGTTTTCCTGTGAATCTTTATATATATATATTTTTTTAAATTTCACTTTACCTGTGAATCTTGACTATTCATCAAGTCCATTTTCTCCTAAAGGGTGCTTTATTTACCACCCCACTTGTCATATCCCAAATCAAACCTTCCCCTGGTGTGATGTTTGTCATTTGAACTTGCATAATACTTAGTTTGAGTCTTACAGTTTGAGGGCACTTATACTTTAACTTAGGGTACAGGTAATTGTTGACATGTCCTATACTGTCTCCCACCCAATGAAGTGTAAAGTCACTGGGGGATAGAAATGGAACCATTCATTTTCTACCCATCACACTGTATATATTACATGTAGTTTAATAGCTACTCAGTAAATATTTGTTGTATCAGTAACTCAGATCTATAAACTTGATTATGTTGGTGTGAGCTCTTAATTAACAATAGTAACACCTAGTATTTATTATCTTTTTGAGTGCCATCATAGCTTATTTCATTCCTACAGTCACCCTTTAAGTGATTGCTAACCAGCAAAGTTGAATAAGGTCCAGAGATATTTGGCAGCAGAATTTAGGTCTTCTGATTACCAACTTACGCTCTTTCCACAAGAGGGTGCTAATGGATAGAGTCTCTTCAAAATGAGTTGATCTTAATGAGCTTTCATGGGCTGCCCTTGAGTAAGAATTTAACTGGAAATTAAAAATCCTGGGAGACTGTTGCAGTATTTTGAATATAATCATTATACATTAAGGAAGTACACCAGTGACATGAGCCTAGAGAGGTGCTATATAAACCTCTTAGAAATCTGTGGAGTTAGAGTTAAGAGATTGTGTTTAATATAGTCAGAAAGAAAGATGATAATAAAAGATAACTAATATTCAGGGCAAATCATCAGTGGGATAGCCTTTGGAAAGTTGTGAGTTCACCATGAATGCAAGAGGGTCAAAGGCAAGGGAGTGTCATAGAATCCATTTTGTATTAAATTGGGAGCTGGACAAAATGACTTCCAGAGTTCCTTATAAAACATTTCATGATAAATTACATCTTAGAGTTTTATCCTGGAAGCACAAAAATTACAGTCTATTTACTTGGACAGTTTTCTTTTTCTTTTATTTGTAGTTTTTAGAGACAGGTTCTCACTCTGTTGCCCAGGCTAGAGTGCAGTGGTCTGATCGTAGTTCAGTGCAGCCTCAAACTTCTGGGCTCAAACAGTCCTGTTGCCTTGGCCTCCCAAAGGGCTGGGATTACATGTGAGAGCCATCTCACTTGGCCTACATTTTTATTTTGCTGACTTTTCTTATTTAACTTAATTCTTAGCCTTTAAAAGGACTGCCATTTGTTCAAAGTCACTTTCACAGGAAGGGTAATTGAATTTACAAAAACAGAGACAATAAGTACCAGAAGAACCTTCAAGTTTCTTTGAAATTTAGCTTGAATTTAATGCAATAAAATGTAGGGAAGATCACATTCACAGAGATAGAAAGTAGAATGGCAGTTTTCAAGGGAAAGGGGAGTTACTATTTAATGGGTGTGGAGTTTCAGTTTGAGAAGGTGAGAAAAGTGCTAGAGATGGATGGTGGTAGGTTGTACAACAGTGTGAATGTACTTAGTGCCACTGAACCATACACTTAGAACTGGTTAAAATGGTAAATTTTTGTATATTTTACCAAAATAAAAAATGTAGGGAAGATGTTTCACCTTATTAAAGTATCTAAACACTTTGATATCTAACTTGAATTTAAAGCAATAAGAGGCCGGGCATGATGGCTCACACCTATAATCCCAGCACTTTGGGAGGCAGAGGCAGGCGGATTACCTGAGGTGAGGAGTTTGAGACCAGCCTGACCAACATGGTGAAACCCCTTCTCTACTAAAAATACAAAAATTAGTGGGGTGTGGTGGTGGGCACCTGTAATCCCAGCTACTTGGGAGGCTGAGGCAGGAGAATTGCTTGAACCCGGGAGGCTGAGGTTGCAGTCAGCTGAGATGGTGCCATTGCACTCCGAGGTGAGACTGTCTCACAATAAAATAAATAAAATGCAATGAGATGTAGAGAAGGTGGTTTCTTCTTGTTAAAATATCTAAATAGATAGAAGCAGTTTGACTTTTGTTCTTTTTGTTTGAAGCCATCAAGCCAGTGTGCAGGTAGAGTCATTGCAAGAACAATTGAACGTGGTCTCCAAGCAAAGGGATGAAACTGCGCTGCAGCTTTCTGTCTCTCAGGAACAAGTAAAGCAGTATGCTCTGTCGCTGGCCAACCTGCAGATGGTACTAGAGCATTTCCAACAAGGTACGCTCTGCGGTCACTTTCCATGAAGAAAAATTGTAGTTATGGGAAATTTTGCCTAATTTGAGAGCTATTTTAGATGAGGCATGGGGAAACCTCTGAAAGGTTACCCTTTCAGAGGGTAGGGTGAGTAGCCATCAGAAAGTTAATTTAGACTCCTTTTACAATTAAGACGAGAAAACAAACTTTGTTTAGTAATTATTAAAAATTTGTTTTACTATCCTCTTACCAGTGAGAGGTAAGAGTTGAGGAAATAATAAGGAAAGATGATCAAGTAATAAAGAGAATACAATGAAAGAGAGATATGCGCCTAGAAAGAATAGTTAGGTTTTAAGGTAATGGCTGGAGGTTGAACCTACTTGAGATAATCATTAATTACCGTTCTTTCAAATAGTGATTCACATGTTCATAGCTATTTGTCTATGCTTTGAAGTAACTACATTTTCTAGTCTATATGGAAGATACTTTTTTGGAGACACAGTAATAGTAGCCAGAGCAGTTTTACCCTGAGAACCAAATAGACCTTCTCACACTCTACCTCCTATCCTTAGATTTACTCACATTAGATCATTCATCCATCCATTTGTTTATTCGTGCATTCAGTAATTATTGACAGTAAATTAACTGCTAGTTGCGGGAAGTGATTAGGGGATATGAGAATGAGGAAGTAACGGAGGCTTTTAGTTTTGTGTCTAAGCAAAACTTTAAATTTGTACCTCTGTGTCCTTTCAGGGTTGAAATCTTAAATTTTAGATATAAGAATTGCCGGGAGTGGTGGCTCATGCCTGTAATCCCAGCACTTTGGGAGGCCAAGGTGGGCGGATCACCTGAGGTCTGGAGTTCAAGACCAGCCTGGTCAACATGATGAGACCCCGTCTCTACTAAAAACACAGAAATTAGCTGGGCGTGGTGGCAGACACCTGTAATCCCAGCTACTTGGGAGGCTAAGGCAGGGAGAATTGCTTGAACCCAGGAGGCGGAGGTTGCAGTGAGCCAAGATCGTACCACTGCACTCCAGTCTGGGTGACGGAGTAAGAAACAAGAAAGAAGAAAAATTCTTAAGGTCTACTTTACAATATAATGTAATTATTCGAGTGGGTATGTATACAAAGCAGTGTGGAACTGAGGCTATAGAGAAAGCATTGCCAAAGAGGAAATCTTTGAGTAGAGTTATGAAGGGAGAGAAGAATGTGCAAGGTAGACAAGATGGAGAGGGTTTACACAGAGGAAAGTGATCTCATTACTTAAGTACCACTTAACATTACACTAAGGCATATATTCTTTTCTGTTTGAGACATTCAGACTGTTTTTATTGGATTATTAAAATTTCAAATGGCTTAACCTTCCAGTTTTATCACACAATTGCAAAATACTAATGTGACTTTCTGTTCTCTTTAGAGGAAAAGGCTATGTATTCTGCTGAGCTCGAAAAGCAAAAACAGTTCATAGCTGAATGGAAGAAAAAGGCAGAAAATCTGGAAGGAAAAGTGATATCATTACAGGTAGGACAAAATAGTTTCCTCTTGTAGGTTTTATTATTCATGAAACAGTTACTTGTAGAGTCTTTGTCTTGGAAATAATCTCTTAAACTGTTCAGTTAGTAAACTTTTGAGTAGCTACCCTGAATCCAGCTCTCTGCTGCAGCCTGACAGTGAATAAGATACCCAGGATTTCCCTAAGGTGTCATAGTTTAGAGTAGACACAGCAAATGTAAGATGATAATTGACATTTCTTGGCACACACAGGTATTTTAGAGATCTCTGGGGGGAAAAAAACATCCAAATTAATCTACAATTTTAACTTTATAATTTTCTCTTTTCAACAAAATTTACTGAGCACTCTATTTCACATGGATCAAAACAATATATATTAAGCCATTAAATCTTTTTCTTTTGTACAATAGCATCATCCTTTAAAAGATTTTTCTATTACATGCTGTATTTCATACATATAAAAATTATATATAAGGAAAAATGAACTCCTGTGAAGAGATACGACACCAAAACAGCTTGCATTTAGATTTAGGAAAAACTTTTCTAAGTCATAAATAGACTGTCAATAGCTGGTAGAAAAGATAAAGTTCATTTACCTGGCATTAGTGGAGGTAATCTTGCTGTTCTTAACATTAATGTCCCAAGTAAGTGAAGATATATGTCCTAATAAAGTTTTAACATTTTAATTAAATGTTAAGTGGCTGCAAAGCAATTTAGGTAATATGTATAAAATATAAGACTAACAATGCAACAAATGCCCACATTCTTACCACCCAGGATGAGAAATAAAACTTTATCCTTTGAAGTTCTTTCTGTACTCCTTCATATCCCATTCTTATTTTCCACCTCTTAGGTAACCAGGATTCCAAAATGTTATGTTTATTACTTCCTTGTTTTGTTTTCTATTTCTTTCTCTGCTTGTTTTCTTTATGGTTCTTATCACATAGATTTGAAGCTCCAAACAATCCATTGTTTGGTTTTGCATATTTTTGAAGTCTATGTAAATGAATTTGATCTATATGTAAATTCAGTGATTCTTCTGAAACTTGCTTTTGGGTTTTTTTTTTTTTTTTTTTTTTTTTTTGAGATGGAGTTTTGCCCTTTTGCTTAGGCTGGAGTGAAGCGGCAGAATCTTGGCTCACTGCAACCTCTTTCCTTCCCTCCCCACACCCCCAAAAGTTCAAGTGATTCTCCAGCCTCAGCCTCTCGAGTACTTGGGATTACAGGCGTCCACCACCATGCCTAGCTAATGTTTGTGTTTTTAGTAGAGACAGGGGTTCACCATGTTGGCCAGGCTGGTCTCGAACTCCAGACCTTAGGTGATTCACCCACACCGGCCTCCCAAAGTGCTGGGATTACAGGTGTGAGCCGCTGTGCCCGGTTGAGATTTGCTTTTTTTAAAAAAAACTTACGCGATTCAGTCATATTACTGTGCGTTACTGTATGTTAGGTGGTTCATTATTTTCACTTCTGTATGCATTGCATGAATATTTAATTTACCCATTTATTAATAAAGGATATTTAAGATATCTTCAATACATGTAAGATTTTTTTTCAGGTGTATATCTTGATTGAAATTGGTAAGTTATAGGATATATATGGTCAACTTTAGCTTTATTAGATGATGGTTAATTGTTTTCTGAAGTGATTGTGCTAATTTACTCCTACTAACAGTTCACATGAGTTCTTGTTCTAATCCTTGTTAACACTTGACATTATCAGACTTTCAAAGTTTTTGCCAATCTGATGGGTAGGAAAGTGTCTTAGCCCATTTTGTGCTGATGCAATAGAACACCACAAACCAAGTCATTTATAATGAACAGAAACTTAGTAGCTCACAGGTTCTGGAAGCTGGGAAATCCAGGATTAAGGTGCCAGCAACTGGTAAGGACCTGCTTGCTGCATCATCTCATGGCTGAGAGAGCAGGAAGGGGCCAAACTCTTCCACTTGTAAGGAACCCACTCCCTTGATTATGAACCACTCTCACAATAAGGGCATTAATCTATTCATAAGGGTGGTGCCCACATGAATCAGACACCTCCCATTAGACCCTACCTCCCAATACTGCCACATTGGGAATCAGGTTCCCAGCACATGAACTTTGGGGGCTACATTCAAGCCATAGCAGAAGGGCTATCTTCCTGTGGTTTTAATTTGCATGTCCCTAATTACCAGTGAGGTCAAGCATCCTTTTTTTTTTTTTTTTTTTTTTTTTTTTTTTTTTTTTTTTTTTTTTTTTTTTTTTTTTTTTTTTTTT
>NW_016107508.1:1357130-1366176 GCF_001604975.1 Cebus imitator | reverse complement strand
AGGTTCAAGCAATTCTCTTGCCTTAGCCTGCCGAGTAGCTGGGACTACAGGTGTGTGCTACCACTCCCAAGCTAATTTTTGTATTTTTAGTAGAGATGGGGTTTCACCAAGTTGGCCAAGCATCTTTTGTATTGACCATTTATACTTACTTTCTTATCTCATTAATACATTTAAAAAGATGTATTTTATCCAACTAGTAGTTTCTAGTGGATCCAGAGTATACAGTCTGTGGAACTGCTAGAATGGAATTCCAGATCTTCTTTTCTTTTTTCTTACAGACAGGTTCTTGCTTTGTTGTTCAGGCTGGTCTCAAGCTCCTGGGCTCAAACAGTCCTCCTGTCTTGGCCTCCCAAAATGTTGGAATTACAGGCGAGAGCCTCTATTCCTGGCATGTTTTTCTTATTTTAATTAGAGATGAAATCTTGCTATATTTCTTGGTCTGGAATGCAGTAGCTCTTCACAAATGTAATCATAATAGCACACTACAGCCTTGCATTCTGGGCTCAAGCAGTCCTCCTGCCTCATCCCTCTTGACTAGCTGGGACTCTAGGCATGTGTCACAGCACCCAGCCAAATCTTCTTTTAAAACTGGTTTTATTTTTTTAAATGTAAAATGTAATACACATTTAAAAGAAGAACAAGATAAATGAAAAGAATTAATAAAAATAAAAGCTGTAATTAATGAAATAAAAACCAAACTATTGGTAGAATAGCAAAATCTAAATGCTAATTTTGGAGAAGTCTAAGTGTAGATTTAAGCCTTAATAACTTTGTAAGTACAAATGCTGTGGGGTTAAAAACATCATTTGAAAGTTTAAATTTCCTCCACACTAAATTTAGTTTTGTGGGTTTTTGAATAGCAAATATTTTATTTAAATTGTTTAATTTCAGTCCCTCTATATATCAATCAGAGTTCAGTCCCTAAAGGCAAAATCAGTAGGGTGTGTATGTATATGTGTCAAATTTATATGTGTGATATATATGGATACACATATGCAATTTATTACAAGGAATTGGCTACATGATTGTAGGGTCTGAAATTCGTAGGTTGGCTGTCAGGATGGGAAGACCACATCAAAGGCAGGCTGGAACTCAACAGGCATGGGCCAAAGCTGTTGTCCACAGGCAGCCAGGAAAGGAAAGTCACAAGCAGTGTGGAACTCCATAGGCACAGGTGGAAGCTGTGGCTCAAAGAGGGAATTTCTTCTCTTTTGGGGGAAGCCTAAGCCCTGGTTTCTAAGAACTTTAAAACTGGTTCAATCAGGCCCACCTAAATTATCCAGAATAACATGCCTTTCTTAAATTCAGTTGATTAAGGACTTTGATTACATTTGCAAAATACCTTCACAGCAACATCTAGATTATGTTTGATTGAATAACTGGGGACTGTGACCTATCCAAGATAACACATTAAAAAGGCTGTCACACTGACTGAAGATGACAAAACTTGACTTGAAATTTATATAGGAGAATACTTGAGAATAGCCAAAAAAATTATGAGAAATAATACAGTGAGGAGAGACCTGCCTACTGCATACCATGATAGAGTCATAAATCGATACAATATTAACTAGATTTGTGGATTAAGGAGAATCCAGAAATAGAGCCCAGGATATATTTGAGAAGTTGAAACTAAATCTTAAATTAATTTAATGAGAAAAAGGATAGCTTATCTAATTAATGATGTTGACACAACCAGCTGTCCATGAGGAACAAAGGAAAAGAAAAAATAGACCCCACCTCCCAGCATGAACAAAAGTCATGTCTAGGTTTATTAAAGCAGGGACTCTCAACTGGGAGTGGTGTTGATTATCTGGGGATAGATGTCTCACCTGGCATTTAGTGGGCAAGGAATGTCAAAGCCACTCCCATTAAGAAACACCGTGTTAAAGATTTAATTATATTACAAAATATCTTGTAATAAAATCTGGAAGACAACGTGTACATTCTAAGGGCAAGGAGGATCCTAACAAAGACCAAGACTTAAGAAGCTGTAAAAGCAAAGTAGAACGTTTGATTATATACAATGTAAAATGCTTACATGGCAAAAGATATTGTAGAGTCAGTAGACAGATGGCAGATATGGTAACTATTTGCATAGCATAGGTTAAAAAGTTTCTTATCTACTATACGAGGTGCTCTTACAGATGGACAAGAGAAATACAGCTCAGTAGAAACTTGGGCAATGTATGCAAAGAGGTTTTCACAGAAGGGCAGATCCAACTTGCCCTGTAAACATGAAAAGTAATGGTCAAATTCACTAGTAGTGGTCAGAGAAATAAAATTTAAAGTAACAAAGTCATAATCAAGCGTTGCTTTATTAGACTTTCAAAAATTAAAAAGTAAGAGCATTCGTTGCTATATTTCTGGACTTTTTGTTTTTTTTGGAGTTTTATTTCTTGTTCCTTTTTTTTTTTTAACTTCTGTCATCATGTCGTCTTTTAGTGGCATCTGCTCTTTTTATTTAGTTCCTCTAAATGAGGCAGTATTGTATTGAAAAGAATGTGGGTTCTGCCTTTGACACTTCTTAGTTGGATGAATTTGCCTAAGGCCATAGAGGTGCAGCTTCACCAGCCGAAATGTAAAGGTTGACTCTAAAATGTCTCTAAGTCTTAGAGTTTGTGAAATAATTTTTGCATACTTTTTAATAAAGTTTATTTTCTCAGGAACGTTTGGATGAAGCAAATGCTGCATTGGATTCAGCATCAAGACTTACAGAACAGTTAGATCTAAAAGAAGAACAAATCGAAGAACTTAAAAAACAAAGTAGGCTTTTCTTCTTTTCATTTTTTCCCTCACTACAATACTGATATAGAATCAAATGTAGTCTTCGGCCGTAAATTGGCACAGTTGAGTGAGACCAACTTCATTGATGTGTGACTTCCATTTGCATCTTCCCTTACTGATTTGCTTCAATTTAAGTATGGTCCTAGTGGAACCATAGTCTTTAAGTTGGCCCTGGCTGTCCAGTTAGTTTTCCTGGATGTTGAGGCAATGCCATTGTGTTGGCCGTCACCCTGTTGACCATCAGAGGGCTTGATTGGACTGATTTGACTTTTTATGGATGTGATTTCTCCCTTATCAGTTCATGTGAATGCTGCCTAAAGCCATCCAATCTGTTAGGGCAGAATTCTCAAGTAAAGGAGTAACTTTCTATGGAATGAATGTCTAGGTATAACTAGATTTTTATGATTGTAAATGGTGTTTTACCACAGGTGCATCATGTATTTTTTGATGTTTATAAGGTGTCTTGTATGCCCTGTCAATTCCCTAAGGTGTGTCATATGCTTAGGATTATTAATTGGTTCAATGATCAGGTGGCTTACAGGGCTTTGTTGAATCCAATAGCTGACAAAGATGGTATATCCTCATTTCACCTCTAAGTTAGAGGCAACCAGGAAGTCAAAACTATTCTAGGGCTGCATTTAGCAGGTAATGATTCAAGGTTATTGGAAAGGTGATAACAGAGCCTAGAATGCATCAACTCTAGATGTCTAGGTTAGGCACAATAGTAACAAGGCATGTAATTAAGAAATACATACCACCTAACATGAACTTAGAAATAAGCAAAAATAGAAGGAGATGGTACATCAGAGGAACTGTCAACAACAGAAGCAGTGACTTAGATACTAGGGAGGCAAGTAGACAGGAGCCACTGAAGCATGGACATCAAAGAACAAGCCAGAGTAAGTTGGCCTAAATCTAGCAGGAGACCAGAGAGGGGAGATTTTTAGGAATACAAAGAAGAAAAATAAGATAGATAGTAAGTAATTGTCCTCAAAATGATTTGATTCTGAGGCAAGTTACTGCCCAACCAAAAGTCTTCTACCTTGTAAGACTTGGCCAGCCTAGGATCTCTAGATCTAGTCGAGGGCCTGGAAATGGGCAACAAGGAAACAATTATATGTTGAGTGTCTGTTACAGACATTTGACATAACATTTATGTATTTAGTTTTCTCATCATTTACTTCTTATAAGCATCTCTAAAATAGACGATATTACTTCCATTTTCTGGATTAATGAGGTGAGATTTGAACTCCAGTCTTTTTACTTATTACTGTAGTTCATGATCTTTCTATGTTATTGTAGTCCTATCAGGAAAATGGTTATAGTCTTACTTGTATTTTGTTCCTTAATCTCCAATTTCCTCTGAAAATATGGTAGCATCTTCTGTATTGTGTCCTAAATGTTGAAATGGCTGCCTTTACCAAGAGGCAGTGTTTATTTAGAAAACAGTCTAGTTAGATTGAAGGCCAGTGCAACTACAGCATTATCTGGAAGTCATAGGGCAACTGAGAGGAGTCACACTGGGAATTGGTATCTTAGGGTTGGGCTAAACTAATGGAGGTGAAACAGCAGTATTGTGAACCAACTCATTGGGTTGTGGCAACTCAGTGCTATATGTTATGCTAGTATAATATATAAGGCAACATCCTCTTTTAGACACCTATCTGGGTCATTCCCAATACTTGATGCTAAATGTAAAATTCTATGATTTATTGTAGTGAATAAATATTATCAGAGTTCTTGAAGTACAGGTTGAGCATCCCTAATCCAAAGTCTGAAATGCTCCAAAGTCTTAAACCTTTTCGAATGCTGACATGATGCTCAAAGGAAATGGTTACTGGAGCATTTTGGGTTTTGGATTTTTGGATTAGGGATGCTCAGCTGGTAGTACTATAATATAGACATTCCGAAGTCTGAGAAATCCAAAATCGGAAACGCTTCTGGTTCCAGGCATTTTGGATAAGGGATACTCAACCTGTATTTAGTACTTGTTGAGGCTCTCATTTAAGCTCCCACTAGTAGAATATTTTCAGATGTTCTTGATTATAGATGATAAGGCTTAGGTGGCCTAGGTTTCTTTTATGTAAAGAATATTAATCATTGTGAATGTATAGGAACTTTGGACTCATTTTGTGGAATCAGTATTAGTTACAGAGAAAGCTCTGATTATGCTTGTACAACTGGTATTTGAAAGGGCAGGCAAGAAGCCAGTGTTGCACAGACAGGACGGGGTGTAAAGAGACAGTTGGTTCTGTTATGTCTCTAAGTCATTCTTGCCATTTTCAGCTCTTCTTAATCTGTTTTCTCATATTACCTAAGTGCTTTAATATCACTTTTATGTCTCTAAATACAAATGCAACTTTGATTGGTTTACTTGTTTCAAAAGCATCGCTGTATATTTTCTCTCCTAGATCATTAAGTACTTTAAATGTAGATTGATGTTGTAATACTGTACTTTATTTTTAACACAAAACTTGGCCAGACAGCAAAAATATTCGCCAGGAGAAACAATTTTGAAAAAGACAGATTGGCTTTTGTTGGAAGAAAGTACACGGAGACTTGAATTGTAAAGACAAAGTATTGTTTTACTTCTAAGCATCTGTAGACTAATGATTAGTTGATATACCGTTTCAACATTTAAACAATATTAGGAAACTCACTTTTAAAAGTATTTTATTCAAAATGGTTGATTATGTCATTGCTACCAGAGATGAGATGATTCAGTCTAGTCAAGCATATGAAAAAGAAAGCTGTTGCAAACAATGCCAATATTGAAAGAGTAGACTGTTGATACTTTCAGTCATTTCTTAGAGTATGTATATGCAACTGTGGTTATGAATTAAGAGTATTTTCAGGCCTTGTGTGAAAAGTATGAAGACACATGCTTATCAGACACTAAGTATTTAATGAGAACCAACTGCTTGGCTTCCTGTTAGGTGCTTGTATGAGATGCTAGATAGTATCCCTTTCCAAGGAGTTTAGCTAAGGAAATGACACATACTGTAGATACGCCATAGATTAGTAATTTAAGACAGTGGTGCACAACAGTGATCATAAGACAGTGCATATTTAGTTCCTCCAGAATTCCGTGAAGGGTCAGGCAGCATTCCATGGAGAAAAGGAACTTGAGTAAAGACATAAACCAGTAGTAGGAACTGTTTAAATCTTTCTCCCTGTCTCCCTCCCCCTCTATCCCTCTTCCTGGGAAAGTAACAATGAAAATAAATCCTAAGATCCTAAGAGTACTGGAGTTTAATAGATAATGTTGGCTGGTAAAAGAATTATTGCTATCCTTCCTTTTAGAAATTATTCTTTCAGCCGGGCGCGGTGGCTCAAGCCTGTAATCCCAGCACTTTGGGAGGCCGAGGCGGGTGGATCATGAGGTCAAGAGATCGAGACCATCCTGGTCAACATGGTGAAACCCCATCTCTACTAAAAATACAAAAAATTAGCTGGGCATGGTGGTGCGTGCCTGTAATCCCAGCTACTCGGGAGGCTGAGGCAGGAGAATTGCCTGAACCCAGGAGGCGGAGGTTGCGGTGAGCCGAGATCGCGCCATTGCACTCCAGCCTGGGTAACAAGAGCGAAACTCCGTCTCAAAAAAAAAAAAAAAGAAATTATTCTTTCAGCATTTTACCTGAAAGTGTTCTTCAATACGGTTCCAAAGACTGACTTCGCATGCCATCCCATATCCAAACTCAGTATAGTGGCCTATGAAGCACATATGACAGTGTTTTCCATTAACTATTCGGAGCTGATCAGAGTTCAGAATTTCTATGGAATTATTACTGATGAGAAAATATACACCTGTGACTGAACCATTAATATGTGTTGTGTTGTGATATTTATGGTAAGATTTGACATTTTTCCTTTCCATGTCGTTCTCTACCATCATCCTTGCCATAAATTCCTGCTTAAATGAAAATGATTTGGTTGAGCGTGGTGGCTCACGCCTGTACTCCCAGCACTTTGGGAGGCTGAGGCGAGTGGATCACCTGAGGTCAGGAGTTTGAGACCAGCCTGGCCGACATGGTGAAACCCTGTCTCTACTAAAATTATAAAAATTAGCCAGATATGGTAGCTCATGCCTGTAATCCCAGCTACTCAGGAGGCTGAGCCACAAGAATCACCTGATCCCAGGAAGTGGAGGTTGCACTGAGTTGAGATCACACCACTGTGCTCCAGCGTGGGCAAGACAGTGAGACTTGATCTCAAAAAAAAAAGAAAGAAAGAAAATGATTGGATAAATTGAAATAGCACAAGATAGTTGTTGTTTTGATAACTGTGATTCAGAAGGGTGGTGAATTTTACAGTGTGGGAAGAAAAGTGAGTTTTCATAAGCAGTACAAAGATCTAAAGATCTTTTGTTGTGTCTGCTAGTTTATACCTGTATCTGAAAGGGTGACATAACTGATTTTTTTTTTTTTTTTTTTTTTTGAGACGGAGTTTTGCCCTTGTTTCCCAGGCTGGAGTGCAGTGGTGTGATCTCGGCTCACTGCAACCTCCACCTCCCGGTTCAAGAGATTTTCCTGCCTTAGGCCCCGAGTAGCTGGAATTACAGGCATCCACTACTATGCCTAGCTAATTTCTTTTTTTATTTTTGGTAGACGGGGTTTCACCGTGTTGGCCAGGCTGGTCTCAAACTCCTGACCCCAGGTGATCCACCCGCCCTGGCCTCCCAGAGTGCTGGGATTACAGGTGTGAGCCACCGTGCCTGGCCGATTTTTTTTTTTTTTTTTAAAGAAGATTTAATGACTGCTTTTAAAAGTCTGCTATGAGTTGAGAATGGAAAATTTCCTTAGACCATTTTTTAAAAGAAAATCTAGAAGAATGTATAAAATAGTCCCAGTTAAACTTACTATAATATGAAGCATAAAATCATGTTTTGAAACTACAGATATAAATGAAGCTTAAAATGTTTTTCATGGAACTACCTTTACGGTGCTGGATGGTAAAGTTTTTATTTTAAATACGGACATTCCGTTTTTCCAGGACATGATTTATACAAGAAAACATATAATGTCCCGTTGAACAGAAGCCAAATACATTCCCAGACGTTTTGTTACCCAAACCTTTTGAGGGATTTCTTTATAGATGTTTTTGGCAGAACTGGTGATTTTAGAGGAAACATATAAGAAGTACCAGATGCAGTATTCTGAATTGCCATAAATGGTTAAAAAATTGTGATGATAAAAACATCTGGGTATACTAGACAATGCCAAAATATGAGTTAAGAAAAAAGTATATGTTAATTAGATAAACAATTAAACCTTTTTCAACTTAGTGATCATATTTTTAAATGTAAGTCTCCCTAATATTAATGTCTAAACTGAGCCTCATTTTAGAAATTATAGTTTAAAAAAAAATTCCTCTAAGTTTAAAGGGAAAGTACATCATGTAGCAATAAGAATGTTTTGAGTTAATGTGTTTTGTGTACTAGCCCTTATTTCTTTATGCATAGGTGAGTACATAATTCAGAACATAAAGTATTTGTTCTTTTTGTCCAGTGTTCTTTGCAGATATTCTCTTTTCCCAGAGAAAATCAATGAGTCATTGACTTATTTCTCAAGTATTCATTGTTTATTTGCTGTGTGCTAAGCACTGCAGTAGGCACTAAAGATCCAAAGACAGGAGACAAGGGTCCTGCCTTCAGGAAGTTTACTACAGTCAGGCAGGAAGGGAAGATGACACACATCAAATACATGCAACACATGTTTTAGAAAGGAAAGAGCTATCCTTTCTACTTGCTGTTAGCAGCATGGAAGGGTAGAAGAGGCTAATGAAGGGTTTACTTGAACTTACTTGAATAATTGATCAATTGAAGAGTGTTTCTTATGGAGGCAGTAGATTCTCTGCTCCACCCAGCTGCTACCATGCAGGAATATAGGCCCAGTATTGCCATGTCTTCAGATCTTTCAAGAGATACTGGAAATCTCCTTTTTTTTTTTTTTTTTTTTTGTGAAATAGCCCATTGAAAAAAAATTCATTTCAACTTGTGTATTCAGGGTACATGTACAGGTTTATTACATGGGTATACTGCTTGCCACTGAAGTTTGGGGTGTAGAGGATCTTGTTACCCCGGTAGTGCACATAGTACCCATTAGGTTGTTTTTCAGTTCTTGTTCCCCTTCCTCTCCTCCCCCTCTGGTAGCCTCCAGTGTCTACTGTTTCCATCTTTATGTCCATATGTACCCAATGTTTGGCTCCCACCTGTAAGTAAGAAAGTGGGTAACACTTTTTTTTTTTTTTTTTTTTTTTT
>NW_016107508.1:1350930-1356185 GCF_001604975.1 Cebus imitator | reverse complement strand
CTCGGCCCGCGGGCCCCCTCCCTCTCTGCCACCTGCCTTCCTCCCCCACGCCCCCACCCCCAATCCTGCTCTGTGCCTGCAGCTCCCGAAAAGCCCATGAAACAAGAGGAAATGGCTGCCTTGGACATTAACGGCGGCAACGGCCATGGCGAGTATCTGCAGCAGCAGCAACAGCATGGAAACGGTGCGGTGGCGGCGGCGGTGGCGGCAACCCGGGACACTCAGCCGTCACCCCTCACTCTGCTGGCCGCTACCTGCAGCAAGATAGGGCCGCCATCGCCTGGCGACGACGAGGAGGAGTCGGCCGCTGCCGGAGCGACAGGTGATTTGGCTTCTGCACAGTTAGGAGGAGCATCAAACCGATGGGAGGTTTTGTCAGCCACACCTACAACTATAAAAGATGAAGCTGGTAATCTAGTACAGACTCCAAGTGCCACTGCTTCAAGTGGGCAGAATTTGCAGAATCAACAAATATTTTCAGTTGCACCAGGATCAGATTCATCAAATGGTACCGTGTCCAATGTTCAATATCAAGTAATACCACAGATTCAGTCAACAGATGGTCAGCAGGTTCAAACTGGTTTCACAGGCTCTTCAGATAATGGGGGTATAAATCAAGAAAGCAGTCAAATTCTGATCATTCCCAGCTCTAATCAAACCTTACCTGCCTCTGGAACACCTCCTGCTAACATCCAGAATCTCATACCTCAGACTGGTCAAGTCCAGGTTCAGGGAGCTGCAATTGATGGTTCATCTTTTCCGGGTCAAACCCAAGTAGTTGCTAATGTGCCTCTTGGTCTGCCAGGAAATATTACGTTTGTACCAATCAATAGTGTCGATCAAGATTATTTGGGACTCTCGGGCAGTTCTCACACAATGACTGCAGGCATTAATGCTGATGGACATTTAATAAACACAAGACAAGCTACGGATAGTTCAGAAAATTCAGAAAGGACTCTTGAGTGGGTTTCTCCTGATATTAATGAAACTCATACTGATACAGATTTATTTGTGCTAATATCCTCTTTATCACAGTTGTGTATTATGATAGACAGTACAGGTATGTTACAACAAAACACTAATAGCTTGACTACATCTAGTGGGCCAGTTCATTCTTCAGATCTTCAGGGAAATTATATCCAGTCGCCTGTTTCTGAAGAGACACAGGCACAGAATGTTCGGGTTTCTACAGCACAGCCTGTTGTACAACATCTACAGCTTCAGGAGTCTCAGCAGCCAACCAAATTGTGCAAGGTATTACACCACAGACAATCCATGGTGTGCAAGCCAATGGTCAAAATATGTCACAACAAGCTTTGCAGAATCTTCGGTTGCAGCTGAATCCTGGAACCTTTTTAATTCAGGCACTGACAGTGACCCCTTCTGGTCAGATAACTTGGCAAACATTTCAAGTACAAGGGGGTCTAGAACTTGCAAAATTTGCAAATACAGCATACTGCTGCCCAACAAATAACTTTGATGCCTGTTCAGACATTTGCACTTGGTCAAGTTGTGGCAGGTGGAGCCTAAGCACTGATCAGTAGCCAAATCTACAGACAGTTACAGTGAACTCTATAGATTCTACTGGTATACAGCTACATCCAGGAGAGAATGCTGACAGTCCTGCAGATATTAGGATCAAGGAAGAAGAACCTGATCCTGAAGAGTGGCAGCTCAGTGGTAATTCTACCTTGAATACCAGTGACCTAATACACTTAAGAGTACAAGTGGTAGATGAAGAAGGGGACCAACAACATCAAGAAGGAAAAAGACTTCGGAGGGTAGCTTGCACTTGTCCCAACTGTAAAGAAGTTGATGGGAGAGCTACCAATCTTGGGAAAAACAAGCAACACATTTGTCATATACCAGGATGTGGTAAAGTCTACGGGAAGACCTCACATCTGAGAGCTCATCTGTGTTGGCATTCTGGAGAACGCCCTTTTGTTTGTAACTGGATGTATAGTGCTAAAAGATTTATTCGAAGTGGTGAATTACAGAGGCACAGAAGAACACATACAGGTGAGAAGAAATTTGTCCAGAATGTTCAAAATGCTTTATGAGAAGTAACCACCTTGCCAAACATATTAAAACACACCAGAATAAAAAAGGTATTCACTCTAGTAGTACAGTGCTGGCACTGTGGAAGCTGTGTGAGATAATACTTTGGTTACTGCAGGAGGAACAACACTTATCCTTGCAGATACTCAACAAGGTTCTGTTTCAGGGATAGGAACTGTTAATACTTTGGCCACCAGCAATCAAGATAATCCTTACCAACACTGAAATACCTTTACAGCTTGTCACAGTTTCTGGAAATGACAGTGGCGTAAATATTACACAAATACTTATTCATTGTGGTTATTTTTATACAGTAGTAAGAAGAATATTGTTCCTTAGTTCTTAGATATCTTTTAATTGATGTGCAAACATTTTTGGATCGACAGTAACTTGGTTATACATGACACTGAAATGCCTCACTTTGTGTGATATTCCATAGTATGTTAAAAATGGTAAAATTGCATGGCTTTTGTAGGTACTTTTGGAATCTAGAAGAAGTGAAATTTTACCAAGTTATATAAAGAGAAAATGGAATTTAACAGTGTGAATGGTAGTCTAACCAAATGCATCAATCCTGTGTGGTTTAGTGTAAAAATAAGAACATGTTGGTATTTATCTATTGTAAGATGAAAAAGCTGGTGGGTGAAAGAAATCATGGTTTGATAAAAAAAAAATTGTAATTTTCTTGATGACTGGAATTTTTATTATGCATAACTGACAAATCAAGTTTCCAAGCAAATGTTACATAGTGTAGACTTTACTTAGCTTATCAATTTGGCATTTTGAAGCTAATTATTTTAATTAGGTTAACTATGTACACGATTTTAAGCATTACTCTTGTAAGATTTTGAAAACTACATTTTAACATGGAATCCTATTGAAAAGCCAGGTTGAAGATTTAATTTGCCAAAATAATGTCTTGTTAATATTCTTTCAATAATGAAGTTGGGCAATATAACCAATGTTTAAAAAAGTTTAAAATGTATAGGTTGAGGCATTTGGGTGGTAAGAAAATGTTACAGTGAATTATCCCTTTTCTTGACTATTGGAGGACCAGAAAAAATAAGGTGTATTTCGTCTTAGCAGTGATTTTTTCTTGTTTCCAAAAACCATATGTCTCCCAGGGCCTTAAAAGCCATCATGTAAATTACCAGTAAAGTAAAACATATGCACATATAACAAAATCACTTCCATGGTGACAATACTCCAACCATATGGATATTAGTCTTACAAAAACTAGAGGTTTTATGATTTTTTTAAAGTTTTGTTTTTGGTCTAGGTAGTCAGTCTGCACTTGAATAACCATCATTTTCCTTTTTGCTTCTTCCCTTAAAATTTATGTGTATCCAGTACATTTAATTGAGAAACATATGTTTTTTATTATGCTGTATTTTTTTTTATTTTTTAATTATTGTTTATATTTTCCATTTTAAAATATACAAAATAAGTTACATTGCTGGTCTTGTAAAAAAAAATGTGTGTATACATACACACACACACATATTTATATAAAATCAAGTGTACCTAGTAACTCCAATGAATAATCCAAATTTGGTCTACAGATAATCCAGTAGACCTCAACCAATCACAGATTCTGATCTAGTGGAATTCAGATTAATGAGGTTACTATACTATATTAATAAAATTGTTTTCCTGTGAGTTCATTGCTAAGAAGAAGAAGTTTATTTTTATTTTTAAGAGACAAGGTCTTATTATTTTGTAGAGACAGTCTCTCTATGTTGCACAGGCTGGTCTTGAACTCCTGGCCTCAAATGATCTTTCTGCCTTGGCTTCCCAGGCATGAGCAACTAGGCCTGGCCTAGAATTTTAAAAGATACTTTTCACTCAACAATGAACAATTATAATAATGGGACAATAAAACATTTGCCATATACTCTATACCTTCAAATTCTGTGTCATATAGTTGAAAATAATTGAGCTAAAAGACAAAGCAGGGCCAGGTGCAGTGGCTCATGCCTGTTATCCCAGCACTTTGGGAGGCCAAGGCAGATAGATAGTTGAGGTCAGGAGTTTGAGACCAGCTTGCCCAACAGGGTGAAACCCTGTCCCTACTAAAAATACAAAAAAATTAGTCAGATGTGGTGGCGCATGCCTATAATCCCAGCTGCTCAGCAGGTTGAGGCATGAGAATCACTTGAACCTGGGAGGCAGAGATTGCAGCGAGCAGAGATTGTGCCACTGCACTCCAGCCTGGGTGATAGAGTGAGACTCTGTCTTAAAAAAAAAAAAAAAAAAAAAAAAAAAAAAAAAAAAAAAAAAAAAAAAAAAAAAAAAAAAAAAAAAAAAAAAAAAAGCAGATGCTTATAAAGCTTAATCTCAAATTGCAAATATACATGATATCTTTTAAAAACATATGTTATTTGGGCTGGTATGGTGGCTCACACCTGTAATCCCAGCATGTCGGGAGGCTGAGGTGAGTGGATCACTTGAGGTCAGGAGTTCAAGTCCAGCCTGGCCAACATGGTGAAACCCAGTCTCTACTAAAAATACAAAAATCAGCCAGGCCTGGAGGCAGGTGCCTGCAATCCCAGCTACTCAGGAGGCTGAGGCAGGAGAATTGCTTGAACCTGGGAGGCAGAGGTTTCATTGAGCTGGTGCACCACCATACTCCAGCCTGGGTGACAGAGTGAGACTCTGTCTCAAAAAAATGAAAATAAAAATTAAAAAAAAAGTATGTATACGTATATATAGAATTTGATGCTAAAAGTCATCTTGTGTAACTTGACATTCTGTAATAAAAAAAGATCTAATTTCTAGCTTTGATTATATTTAATTAAATGAAGAGGTTAAATTTCCTTATTAGGTTTAATATTATATCAGATTTAAATTTTTAAGGCATCTAGATGCAAATAAGATACCAGAGGCAATTTGACACACACACACACACACACACATATATTTGTGAAATCATCTAACAGTTTTTTCTTCTCTTGACTCCTTGGCCTCAGTGATGACAAACATGCAAAATGTAGGGGGGAACCTCACAAAATATTAACATTAAACAGAGTAATATATGTGATACTGATTCAGGCTAGATTGAAATACGAACTTTTTAGTTATAAGAAATTAGATAAGTACTAATGCTTTATATGGCACTTAACTGTTTAGAAAAGTCACATTTGGGGCCGGGCGCGGTGGCTCAAGCCTGTAATCCCAGCACTTTGGGAGGCCGAGGC
>NW_016107508.1:1347889-1350805 GCF_001604975.1 Cebus imitator | reverse complement strand
AAGAGCGAAACTCCGCCTCAAAAAAAAAAAAAAAAGAAAAGTCACATTTGATCATTCAGTTGATTCTCTCAAATCCTTTGAGATAAGCATGTTCATTTTACAAAATAGGCAACAAAGTCTGGCCCTGGTGATAGGACCATGATTCATATCGACTTCTGACTCTCAAGGTCTGTTGTTGTTTTTTTTTTTCTCTCTCAGTCAGGTGACTGTTCCCCTAATCTGACTTGGATCTTGCCTACAGGAGCTTAGTCATGAAATATCCAAATGACTTTGTAAGCTGTGTGATTCACTTTAAGATGTAGTATGATTCATTTTAAGATGTTGCCTGAAGGGAGTATTATAGTGTACTGTCATTAATTACAAACAAAATGTAAAATTATGATGTGCCAATTTGCTGTAATCAATTTTTATTTCAAACCAAATGTTGAAGACCATGGCACCATCTTTGGTGTTCAAGAGAAGAGACTCTGCTATGGCAAGTTTTACTATGTCATAGATATAGAGTAACTCTTTCTCCAAACTAGACTAAATCTCAGTTGCTTTATTCCTGAGCTTTTCATGTGCCCCCCCCCCACCTATTTTTTTTTTTCTTCCAAAAAATTATTTTGGCATGTGAGATTATTTCACAGAAATATTTTATTTGGCTTAAAACTCATTTCTGAATAACCATATTTTGCCTGCCCATATAAATACAGTTCTGATTTCAAATTGTGGTTTGAATTCGAGTTTAGTTTTTGTAGAGAAATATTCAGAATCTCTGATGGTAGGAAAATAAGGGTGCCTGGAGAAGAGGCATCGGTGGGGACCTTTGTAGTAGGTGTTTGACTTTCTTTTCCTTTCCAAACCCCTCATAGTTAATACCATCCTTCTAGCTTTGCCCCTTAAATTCTGAGTTTTTCCCCCTAGACTCAAACATCAGAATATATTTTAACTATTGCTTGAATTTGCAACAGCCCTTTGCATTCCACATCACATTAGCTCAGGGACAAACTGCATGCTCTGATAGTTTAGGAAATTTTAACCTTGTCATTTTCACCTTAAGGATGTTTTGACTCTACCTTTCTGAATCCAGAGACTTTAATGAAAATTATGCCAATCTTAATGAGTTTTCATCAAGAAAGTATTTTTGATTTGGACTTTTATACAGTTTGATTTCTTGATCAGTTTTTCATAGAGCAAAGTTAAAATTTTCTACTTTATTTTACTAAAATGTTTAGCCAGCTCAACTCTGCTTTGTGAATTTTACTCTGAAGATGTCTGTCTGTCATTTCACTTTCTCTCTCTCTCTCTCTCTTTTTTTTTTTTTTTTTTTTTTTTTTTTTTTTTTTGGAGACTGGACCTTGCACTGTTGCCCAGGCTGGAGTACAGTAGCACAACCGCAGCTCACTGTAATCTCTGCCTCCTAGGCTCAAGCAGTCCTCCTGCCTCAGCCTCCTAAGTAGCTGGAACTACAGGTTCATGCCACTACACCTGGCTAATTTTTGTATTTCTTGTAGAGACAGGGTTTCGCTTGTTGCCCAGGCTGGTCTCAAACTCCTGAGCTCAAGCAATACACCTACCTCAGCCTCCCAAAGTGCCGAGATTACAAGCGTGAGCAACCTCGCCCAGCTTCTTTTTTTAAATAAGAGACAATATAGTGTAATGTTATATCCTGGATATGTTCTAAAGCAGTACTGTCCAGTGGGAGTATACTGTGAGCCACGTATAATTTTAAATTTTTTAGTGGCCATGTTAAGACAGTAAAAAGCTATAGGTGAAATTAAGTTTCATAATATGTTTTATATAGGGACAGGCACAGTGGCTCACACTTGTAATCCCAACATTTTGGAAGACTATGGCAGAATTATTTAAACGCAGGAGTTTGAGACCAGCCTAGGCAACATTGTGAGACCCCATCTCTACAAAACATTAAAAATTAGCTGGCTGTGGTGGTGCACACTAGCAATCTCAGCTGTTTCCTGAGGCTGAGGCAGGAGGAGCCTAGGAGTTTGAGGCTGCAGTGAGTTTGAGCCTAGGAGTTTGAGGCTGCAGTGAGCTGTGATCATGCCACAGCCTGGGCAGCAGAGCAAGACCCTGTCTCAAATACATGTACATACACACATATATTTTTATATAGCCCAGTATAACCAAATTATCATATAGACGTGTAATCAATGTACATATTATTAATTTTAGAGGAAAGTAGGTAGGAGAAGGGAAATCTCAGAGAAAAAGTTGGGGGTTGGGGGCAGGGTAGCTAAGTTTGATCTCTATTTCTCTGCTTTCTTTTTTCTTTTCTTTCTCTTCTTTCTCTTCCTTCTTTTCTTTCTTTCAAGATGGAGTTTCACTCTTGTTGGCTCAGGCTGGAGTGCGATGGCATGATCTCAGTTCAACACAACCTCTACCTCCCAGGTTCAAGCGATTATTTTGCCTCAGGCTCCCATGTAGCTGTGATTACAGGCATGCACCACCATGCCTGGCTAAGTGTGTATTTTTAGTAGAGATGGGGTTTCTCCATGTTGGTTAGGCTGGTCTTGAACTCCCAGCCTCAGGTGACCCACCCACCTCAGCCTTCCAAAGTGTTGGGATTACAGGCATGAGCCACCACGCCCAGCTGTCCTCTGTCTTTTTGTAGCCTTGGGGAGGAATGGAGGAGGAAGGAGAAGATCATGCTCATCTTTACTCTGTCTCCTACTTTAGTTTGTGAGGGGAATGGTTAAGTCAAAACAGGGACAAGAGATTAACTTATTTGCTGAGTTCTATTTACATTGAGAATGTTGTGGTAGAAAAGGCCCAGAAAACACCATGTGCTAATAGTATACATGTGCACATTAGGAATCTAAAGTGTCTTTTACTGACTCAGACTTTAATAATAGTCCTGTCCATCCCCACCTTCTCTCTCTCTCTCTCTCTCTCTCTCTCTCTCTCTCTCTCCCC
>NW_016107508.1:1340512-1347860 GCF_001604975.1 Cebus imitator | reverse complement strand
CACTTCTTTCTCTCCCTCTCTCGTCCAAGTTTAAATTCCTTACTGGAAAGACAGGAAAGGAAAAGTGTAGTAGATTTTCCAAATACAAACCTTGCTTTTATAATATGGTTATGGCAACCATCTCTATTTTGGTAAAATTGGCCTATTACATGAATGACATTTTGCAAGTTAGATTTTTGCAATTTAGGAAAACCACAAGCCATCGTAAACAGTTAAACAAGATATTTTATATATGAATTTAGTACCATAAATCAGAATTTTGGGCATTGTACAGAGCAGAATGAAAACATAAAGCAAACAGACCTGGCCTAATCTCTAAGGCTTAGAGGAAAATTCTTTAAGAAAGTGAGTTGGAAACACACATGAAAGGTGAATAGGAATTAATAGGCAGTACTGATGGAAAAGAGCTTTCCAGGCAGGAAAAAAAAGACAAAACATTTGGAGAATTCTTACAGTGGGAATTTAGAGTCTAGAAATATACCATACATTTATGGTCAATTGATTTCCAACAAGGGTGCCAAAAGAATAGTTTCTTCACCATATAATCCTGGAACAATTGGATATCCATGTGCAAAAGAATGAAGTTGGACCCCTACCTCACACCATGCACAAAAATTAACTCAAATGGATAGTAGACCTAAATTTTAGAGTTAAAACCATAAAATACTTAAAACATAGGTGTTGGGTTAGGTATAGTATCTTAGATATGATACCAAAAGCACAAGCAACAAAAAAAGTACATTGGACTTCATAAAAATGGAAAACTTGTGTTTCAAAAGATACCATCAGGAAAGTGAGATGACAACTCACAGAATGGGAAAAAAAATGTAAGTCATATATCTGATAAAGGAAGTTGTATCCAGCTACTACTAGGAAAATGCAGCATAATCCAAAGAAAAAGTTTGTGGCAGAGACTAGTATTTGGATGTGAATGTTTCTAGATAGAGCTCTCCTCTTCATTTCTTTCAGAACAAAAACTTATAATCTAGCTTAAAATTAGTGAGCATCTCTTTCAGCTCGAACTATTCATTTTTGGTGTAACAGGTATAAACTTCATGTTTGACTCAGAGTTCCTTAGTCCAGAAATCCTTGCCCTGTGGCATGTCTGAATTTATAAACAGGGTATCTCTTGTTGTAATTCTAGACTTTGCCTTTAATACTGCTTAAATCCCAACTATTCCACCAAGATTTTATGGGTTTTGCTTCCTTTTTAAAGAGTAGTTTAAAAATAAAATAGTCCAGGCATCCTTCTAAGTCAGTCATAAGCTATAGTATCTTGATTTTGTATATTAGAGCTGATTGCCTAAATTATATTTTGCAATTTCCTTACCCCCAGAATAGTTTGCCCTATCAGCTACATCCTGAGCCATGGTCTTAGTTGTGTTAGATGCACTTCTTAGCTCACCAAAAACAGAGTCTGGCCAGGAAAATATTAAATTGTCCTTTCCACTTCCTCCCATTAGAGTGGCTCTGGAAATGTTTCATGCAAGGAGGCAGTGATGAAAATCTCTTCTTTGCTATTAAGTTTTTAAAGAGGATAAAAACCTTTCTTAGTTTTTCAGTGTTCTAGTACAGAGTTGATTACTTTCTTAGGAGTAAACCATGTGAATTAATGCACTCTGGCTTCTAGAGGGTTTCTGTATGAGAGCCTAGTTCTCTGGACCAAAGAAGAGATGGAAGTAATTGAATTCACAATTGAATGAAGTAATTGGGAATACAATTAGAATAAGTGCATATATTCAGTTTATAATAAAGATCTCATAAATGTCATTATATAGTCATCCAGACTATTTAATCAGTTAATGGCTATCTTTATTCACATATTTTAAAACAGATGAGCTCCGACAAGAAATGCTGGATGATGTACAAAAGAAACTGATGAACTTAGCAAACAGCTCAGAAGGAAAAGTGGACAAGTATGCCTTTTCCTTTTAATGTTTGTGTGGTTTGTGGAAATTATGGTTAAAAAAAAAAAACTTCTACATGTAAATGTTTATATGTGATTAAATTTTTCAAAAGCCTTTCTCTTACTCTAGTGAAGAAAGATGCAGCTTTAATGAGGAGTCAACAGAATCACTTACCTTCTTTTATTTTTTAGTGTAGATTTTTTTCAACTCATTCTTTTTCTTAGAACAATGTGGAAGAGCATGGGCAGGCATGGTGTCTCATGCCTGTAATCCCAACACTTTGGGAGGCCGAGGCAGGTGGATCACCGGAGGTTGGGAGTTGGAGACCAGCCCGACCAGCATGGAGAAACCTTGTCTCTACTAAAAATACAAAATTAGCCAGGCATGGTGGCGCATGCCTGTAAGTTCCAGCTACTCAGGAGGCTGAGGCAGGAGAATTGCTGGAACCCAGGAGGCAGAGGTTGTGGTGAGCTGAGACCACACCGTTGCACTCCAGCCTGGGCAACAAGAGCGAAACTCCATCTCAAAAAAAAAAAGGAAGAGTTAAAAAATATCACCTCAGCAAGAAGTATTTAGAAAATAAAAAATTGAATTTTACTATTCTTTTTTGCTTCTTTTACTGTGCTTAAGTGAACATAATCTTGCTCAAATGTATAATCCCTGAAACCTAGGTATACATGCAACAATAGCTCATTTAATATTTTTAAAATGTATATATTGTAAATTTTTAATAAATTTGGTTGGGGAAATAAAAGCATAACATTAAACACAATAGTCGTCACCATATAAGCTTCTGCTCAGGTGAACATGAGCCCAGTCAGGCACTTGGAATTAGTAAGGCGGTACCGCCTCAGTCAGTTACTGGGTTGAAGAAAGTGGGAGGCTAGTAAGTGATGTTTTAAAAAGTACACATTTTGGGATGTTTGAAATATTTTTTATTTTGTTTTGTTCAAAGTATTAATTAGACTTGTCAAGGTTTTTTAAGACACTTTAAAATATTTTGTTCGGCCTTTTTATAAGGAAATATGTAATTGTTTAATTAAATATGTCTATGTTTAGTGTTTGGGTGCACTTAATGTTGAGTTTGCTTGAGCTGTTTCTGCCTTTCTTTTCATAGAGTCCTAATGAGAAACCTCTTCGTTGGTCATTTCCACACACCAAAAAATCAGCGTCATGAAGTGTTACGGTTGATGGGGAGCATCCTGGGTGTCAGGAGGGAGGAGATGGAGCAGGTGACTGAACAATGAAAGCCATCTGCACACATTCATAACCCAGATAGTGGCTTTGTAAACAAGTACTTCCTTTTACTATATATAGCTTTTACTGAGTAATTTTCTCAGTGTGGAAATGGAATTACTTCTTACAACATTGAGGAGGTAGATTTGTTCAATATGTATGATTTTAGTTTAAATGTTGTGTTTTTGTGTTTGTTTTTTTTGAGACAGAGTTGTCCAGGCTGGAGTGTAATGGTGTGATCTTGGCTCACGGCACCCTCTGCCTCCTGGGTTCAAATGATTCTCCTGCCTCAGCCTCCCAGTAGCTGCGATTACAGGCATACGCCACCACAGCTGGCTAATTTTTTGTATTTTTTGTAGAGACGAGGTTTTTCCGCCTTGGCCAGGCTGGTCTCAAACACCTGACCTCATGATCCGCCCGTCTTGTCCTCCCAAAGTGCTGGGATTACAGGCGTGAGCCACTGCGCCCAGCCTAAATGTTTTATAACTTACAAAGCACTTCTCATGTCCGGATGCTGAAATGTTGAAATATCACCAAACTTTCATTTGAGATTGCTTGGGGTGGCATTTTGTTGTATCTGTAGCCTCTATCAGTAGGAAACATTTACTAGGATTTGAACTTGAAAAGCATGCTACAATTATCAGAAATCATATGAAAGTGGTCCTTTTTTTTTCTTGTACTGATAATATGTGTCTGTTTTAAAATGATCTTTCAGTTGTTTCATGACGATCAGGGCGGTGTTACCAGGTGGATGACTGGGTGGTTTGGAGGAGGATCAAAAAGTGTTCCCACCACACCTTTGAGACCAAATCAGCAATCTGTGTTTAATAGCGTAAGAACCGATTTTATTCTTGCTTAAAGTGAACAGTGAAATGACTGTATATTGCATTCATTTGCAAAGAATCAGATTTCTTTTAAAAATTATTTTATAAACGCTTTTATTTTGAAGTTGCAGAAACTGAGTTCCAGAGAAGTGATTAAGCTTAAGGATAACAAGCCAGTTTTCATAATTTTATTGCATATAGGCTTTATTTTAACTCCATATGGTGCTTTTATTTTTCAAAATATTAATTTTTTCTTTGTACTTGATCATGCTGCCATAGGCAGTCTTGCTACTAAATTATAGTAGCAAGATAGAGGATTTATTTTATTCGTGTGTGTATGTTCCAAATTGTTGAGCCAGTGAATACTTACTGAGTGCCTGCTGTGAGCTAGCCTCTTCCAAGCACTGAGGATGCAGCTGCAAACTGGTTAGACAAGGTGCCTGCCCTCATAAAACTTAGATTCTCAAAGGAGGAGGCAGTTAATGAACATGAAAACACTGTGCCTGGTATGTTGTAGGCTCTAGATGAATATTAATTGAATTGAGTAGTATTATGAGTTAGAATGTGGAGTTTCCTTCTCATAGTTTTTTAATGAAGAGGACGCTGAGGATAGATGACTTACCCAGAGCTGGTTAAAGAGGAAACCCTGTTTTACTTGGCTGGCATAAAATTTAATTTAAAGGAAAGGTCTACACTACATTATTTTAATCTGATAATGTTATTGGTGATCTTTTGCTATATTCATTGGTTGGATCTGACTTTAGAAAATCATGTCTAATATGTGTTTTCCTTTCGTATAATTTTTTTTTTTTTTTTTTGAGACAGAGTTTAGCTATTGCTGCCCAGGCTGGAGTGCAGTGGTGCAACCTCTGCTCATTGCAACCTCTGCCTCCTGGGTTGAAGAGACTCTCCTGCCTCAGCCTCCAAGTAGCTGGGACTACAGCTATGTGCCACCACACCCGGCTAATTTTTTTGTATTTTTAGTAGAGACGGGATTTCTCCATGTTGGTAGGGCTGGTCTCGAACTCCCAACCTCAGGTGATCCTCCCACCTCAGCCTCCCAAAGTGCTGGAATTACAGGCATGAGCCACCATGCCCAGCCCCTTGTATAATTTTTTGTTTATGTCAATAGTTATTAAAATGATCAGATTCATTAAATGCTATTCATTGATGGCAAGAAAAATAAGTATCATCAGTTGGCTAATTAATTCTGACCATGAGATGTTAAAAGTGAGTGTTATCATCAATGACTAATGACTATTGATTAAATTGTTAGATTTTTATAATAACGATCATCTATCTAAAGTGCTGGTGTTTTCAATTGTTTGTAAAACTGATTTGTAAAAAAAAAAAAAAAAAATGATTCAAATGCCATGATTAGTTTTTAATATTTAATTAGAAAAGCTGGTACATTTTCTTAGTTGTAGTGAATATAACTTAATTATCTAGCCTAATAAAACCAAAATATTTTTTCTTAGTCTTTTTCAGAACTTTTTGTTAAATTTTTGGAAACAGAATCTCATCCATCCATTCCACCACCAAAGCTTTCTGTTCATGGTATGAAACCTCTGGATTCACCAGGAAGGAGAAAACTAGATGCAAATACACCAGAAAGTTTTAAAGGTAAAACTAGAGATTTATTTTTTTTCTATATTTTAAAAATTGAATGTTTAATATGATTATGTTTCACAGTGATACTAACTAAATTTTTAGCGTTTTTGAAAATGTGCAATGAAGATTTCCAGAATTACAATCAGGCATCAGGCTTTTGCGTCATGTATTCTTGTAGCAATTGGATATTTAATTGGTTTAGATTAATTTAAATGGTAAGAAATATCTTCCCTTTGTATATCAGAATAATTCTTCTCTGGCTGCCTAACCAGCTTTGAATTCTTCCTCTGGAAGTGGTGGAGAACTGGTTAAATCTTTCTTGGCCACCTGCTTTCCTTCCTCACTAATGGTGCTTCTTGCTAATCCGAGTTGGATGTATAGTTTATAGTTTGAAAAGGGTTTTTCTCCTTTGAAAATTTAAGTGCTGCAGTCAGTAACCGAACATTGGCATGTTAATATATATAAGCGCAGTTTAATAAGCTGACTGGACTCTTAAGAATGTGGAAAGCACTCTTTTATGTTGAAAGAGCTGCCTAGAAGCGGATGATTGGTGGTTGCTAACGTGTATACATATTTTTCTGTCCCACTAGATTGTAAGGGTTTTATTTATGTTCATATCATGTATACCAGCATGCAGGAAAATTTACCACATTGAAATTGAATTATAAGCTGTTGGACTGTAAACAAATTCTTTATTGGAAGAGCTCTTTTCTGAAACCTTCATATTTTAATATAGACTAACATATTTACTAATTGGACTGTAATATGTTATATGTTATATACTCATATCACATCAGATGCTTAAATTTGGATAAAGAATTTATATTCTGTCATTTTTAAAACTTCTACTGTTTAGACAAATATTTCTATTTTTCTGGACTTATATAGGAAGGGAAAGTAGTAAAACTTATCGGCCATTTAGATAATAGTTTTGCCTGCTAAATGTAGTGAAAAGTCATAGTTTTATCTAAGAGGTGTAGACTATACTAAAAACATTTTTTCTTGTTATACTAGGTTGTAGCATCTTGAAACAGATTCCCAAATTCATTATGGCGGGCTCTTTCCCTCCCTGTCTTCCCTTCCCCTTCTTTTCCCACCCTTCCTTTCCCTTTTCTTCTCTTCTCCTTCTCTCTTCTCTCTTCCTCTTCCTCCGTTCCACTTCTTTTCTCTTTTTTTTTCCTGCTTCCTACCTTTCCCCTTCCTTTTATCAAGTTCAGTGCCCAGCTTGATTTGTATTGACGGGAGACGAAAGCTGGTGATGGTCTGGGTTGATGGAGGCTTTGCATGAATTAAGCAAGCTTAGTCCTTAATCCTGAATTTGGAAATGTGTAACACTAGGTAACACCAGGAGCTTGCCCAGAGTTTGGAAAATTGTCATTCACAGGAAAGTACAGCTTGAGACCTCTAAGAGTGCCCAGTGATAAGCAGATTTGATGAATTTGTCTTAGTACTTTCTTTGCTTCCGGTCTCTCTTATTTGAGTTTCTCACTGCTGAAGTGGGCACCTTCAAAGGATTGCTTGTCCCTTACCAATGAAGTTGTCAGTGGTCTTGGGCACTAAAGCAGAGTCTGTTCACTAAGACATTAGGAATTTATTCCAATATAAAGGAATTGTATTAGCCCAACTTCATAGAAGAATCATCAAGATTGTTTTCAAACCTTTGACTCCTCAAAAGATATCAGGTAAGGTATGTATATGGTTTTTTTTTTGGTAAATTAATATTAATTCACCTGTTATGATTGTAATATGGGTTTGTTTTTCTTTTTTTTT
>NW_016107508.1:1330324-1340322 GCF_001604975.1 Cebus imitator | reverse complement strand
AGTAGAGACGGGGTTTCACCATGTTGACCAGGATGGTCTCGATCTCTTGACCTTGTGATCCACCCGCCTCGGCCTCCCAAAGTGCTGGGATTACAGGCTTGAGCCACCGCGCCCGGCCTGGGTTTGTTTTTCTTAACAATTACAATTATTAAGGGAAAACATAACTCCTCGAGTCCTTCATTATTCAGGTGGGTAAGTAGAGAGTTTGCCTTGCAACATAGATGACACCATTTAAAAAGCTGTTATGATGGTAAATGAAGTTCTTCAGTTATATATCTGGTATTGAAGTATAAAGCAAGAGTTTTAGTGTGTTTAATAAAGTATTAGATAAGCATGCAAATACTCTTCTCTCTCTTTTTCTTTCCCTATTAATTATTCCTCACCTTTCACCTCCAGTGTGTTTCATAGACCCTGCTTATGGGATCTAGAACTGAGCAGCGTATGAGTCACATTTGTTCAGGGGCCAAATCTGGCAACTTAAAACATGTATAGCATTGTTTTTATCAGAAAATGTTTTGAATTACCAAGAGTGAACATTAGTCGGATTTTAGGCATACAAATTAGTATTTGTGTTTAGGGATTGTGGCCTATTTGTGCTTTCATTTTGAATAAAGAACAGTCCAAAAAGATGTGCTGAATACTAGTGTTATTACCTTCAAGGTAGAATTTTTAAGTTGATAGTAGTGGGAAATTGATTTTTTTATATATATTTGTTAATCAATTATTTTACAATGTTACACGGATAACTTCCTTTGCTTTTTTTTTTTTGAGATGGAGTCTTGCTCTGTTGCCCATGCTGGAGTGCAATGGTGTGGTCTCCGCTTACCATAACATCTGCCTCCTGGGCTCAAGCCATTCTCCAGCCTCAGCCTCCTGAGTACCTGCGATTACATGTGTGCGCCACCACGGCCGGTTAATTTTTTGAATTTTTAGTAGAGACGGGGTTTCACTGTGTTAGCCAGGCTGGTCTTGAACTCCTAACCTCGTGACCTGCCTGCCTTGGCCTCGCAAAGTGCTGGGATTACAGGGGATGACAGGTGTGAACCACTGCTCCCAGCCACACAGATAACTTTTTTTATGCTATTACTTATATTCAGAGAGTTATTTCATTTTGACTTCTTTGTAAAGGATAGGCGACTAAATCCACATTTTATTCTTTAGATACAGCAGAATCCAGATCTGGTAGAAGAACAGATGTAAATCCGTTTTTGGCTCCTCGCTCGGCAGCTGTGCCTCTTATTAACCCAGCTGGACATGGACCTGGTGGACCCGGGCATCTTCTTCTGAAACCCATCTCAGATGTCTTGCCCACATTTACACCTTTGCCAGTGTTACCTGACAACAGCGCTGGGGTTGTGCTGAAAGACCTTTTAAAGCAATAGATAATTCTCAAGCCAGAGACAATCTAGCACTTTAAAGGAACCATGAACACTATACGTATGTACTTTATCACGAAGTGGCCTTTGGGAAAAAGTCATGTATTTGTTTGCAGTTGTGCTTTCTCTGAATTTAATAAAAATATTCCTAATGCTTTTAGAAACTGCAGGTGTCAGGAGCAAATGTTTGCTATGTAATCTGCTTTATTCCTTCTGATTTGACTTTATTTAAGCTAGAAACATTTGATTTGTCTTTTATCTTAATTTACAAAAATATAGACAGACAAACATGCTAGTAGCTAGAGATTGTGGTTTATCAAGAGAGTGTTTTTTGTTTGTTCATTTGCTTGTTTTAATGAAGAATAAAAAAATACTAGTAGTGGCTTCTCTGCTTAGTGCAGAAAGTTGATCTGAAGCATATATTGATCATCTTTAGAGGACTTTGTGGAGACAGGCCAACAAGATTGTCCCTGGAAGGTCATAGGTGCCCTGACATGAAGTATGTGTTTGGTCCTGTGCAATGTCATCATGTGTGTAGATGCTTTTTTTTGTTTGTTTAAAATAGAGATGGGGTCTCACTATGCTACCAGGCTGGTCTTGAACTCCTGTGCTCAAGTGATCCTCCCACCTCAGCCTCCCAAAGTGCTGGGATTACAGGCATGAGCCACTCCACCTGGCCCTCTGTGTAGATTCATGTGACTACCACCAGTCAGGATACAGCATCTCCATCACAAGCATCCCCCATGTCACCCTCTCATAATCATAGCCACCTCTCTCCCTGGCCCTCTCCCTAATCCCTGACAACCACTAACTGTTCTCCATCTCAGCAACTTTGTTATTTCAAAAATGTTCTATAAATGGAATCAATATGTAACCTCTTGAGACTGACTTTTTTTCACTCAGCCTAAGAGATCCATCCAGGTTTTTGAATGTGTCACTAGTTTGTTCCGTTTTATTGTTGAGTATATAGTGCAGATATATCACTTAGTTTTAACAGCTAAGATATCTATTTAAAGATATCATCTTAAAACTAAATGTTTCTTTACACAAATTCACACAACTTTCATGTAAGCATTAAACTATACAGCTGCATCTACGTAAGTATAATTAGCAATATCACTGAACATGCGTGCCACTTCCTGCCTCTCTCTGTGGTGTTGACATATGAGGCACAGCAGTCCGAGAGTCAGCTGTTCCCATCACGGGTTCACAGAGGCAGTGAAATCACTTTGATAACACCAGTACCTAGATGTTCAAAACTTAAGAGAGTATTTCTTTTAATTTTTTTATAAACCCATCATAAAAAAAATCCCAACTTGAAACTTAACTATATCTGGATGTTCATATTTTTATTAGTTGTTGAAGTTGTACATTTAAAAAGACATTTCTTGCCAATTTTATAAATTTCTATATGCTTTTAAAATATAAACATTTGTATAACAAGGAAAGATAAAACAAATTCAAATATGTAAATAGGCCTGGCTGAGGCTAGAACTAAACTGGGTTGTTTGCAAGTTTTGCTGTGATTAACTGTATTTCTAATGTATTTGGAAGACTGGAAGTCTTAATTATATGTTGATAGGTGAAACTTGTTTTTCTGAAAAATGAAGTAACTGAGAATGCTGCTTCAGAATGTCTCCCATCTCCTTAGATAACTGGTTTATATTGCCATTCTTTATTTAGTGTACTTTAAAGGCAGTTGTCATACAGGTTCAGTATTAGAACTGTCCAACTGCATCCTCTTGGTTTTGCCCATTATTATTTCTCTATTAGTTACTCCTTGGTTTTCATATGCTCCTGACAAAGACACTTTCACTGACTATCCTACAGTATGTGCTGCCTGCCATTGAAGTTTCAGTTAAGTGTGGAGCAAATGAAATACTAGTTTCTAAGTTTAAAAAAGACACATGGTACTTTATTTTTAAGAAATAGAATATGTAAAAAGTTTTCTCTTTTAATTTGAAAAAGAGATGCATGGTTGGTATTTAAGTAGTATGTCATCATATTTGAAATGCCTTTTCTGACATTATTGAGTATTTCCTCCTCTGACCAAAACAGCCTATTCCCCTCTCATCCCATAGTTTAATATAAGTTTAAAAGCTGTTGTGGGTGGATTGCATAGCTAAACATCCCAGAGCATGACATTAAATGGCTGCTATTTAAATAAGTATGTGACCTTGTCCTAAAGCTATAGTACTAGCCGGGCACGGTGGCTCATACCTGTAATCCCAGAAGTTTAGGAGGCCGAGGCGGGTGGATCACCTGAGGTCAGGGGTTTGAGACCAGCCTGGCCAACATGGTGAAACCCCATCTCTACTAAAATACAAAAATTAGCCAGGCATGGGTGGCAATCACCTTTAATCCCAGCTACTCGGGAGGCTGAGGCGGGAGAATTTCTTAACCCCAGGAGGCGGAGGTTGCAGTGAGCTAAGATTGCACCACTACGCTCCAGCCTGAGCAACACAGTGAGACCCCATTTAAAAAAAAAAAAAAAAGCTATAGTATCTAATGCTTTCATTGTGTCATTGAAACTATAGCTGACTGGTATGCATACTAAGTGTTCGTTGATCTAAACCAGGTATAAGTCATTGACTTTTCTCAGATTAGTTGTGTCGGAGATGAACCACCTGCTCACCAAATCGTCTTAGTAACCAGACAGTGATGAAGCATATAATTCTAATGTTGGCAATAGGACATTGCTAACCGTGCGTTTAACTGCAATATTTTAACTACAGTAATTTTTCTGTTTATTTCTCTATCCCCTCAGTAGAATTTGTGGTTGAATTCCACCTTCGCTGCCATAGTTTTTCACCACATTCCAAATGTTTTTCAACCTCTATACTGTAGTAGAAAATTCATCCAACTATTGAATTTAATTTTAGCATAATACTGGATTAAATCGTTTGAATTTTCATTCCTGTCATTCTTGATTTTTAAGAAATGAAACAGAGCTAAATAACAAAAACCTAGGAATAAAGGAATGGCTTCTTTCCCACTATCCAATTAAACGTCCAGTATCCCCCCAAATAAAGCCTTTTGTTTCTTTTAACCTCTTAACAGTTAATTGAACAGAGTACAGAAACTATCAAAATACTTATCCAATCAGTAGGTGGGGGGAAAAACTTTGTCTTCAGGGACAGGAGAGTGATGGGAACTTTTTAGAAAACACTATTATGCATCAAACTTAAAAGCATTTGAATGTGATTTTTAAAGATAATGAAGTTTTCCACATATCAAAGTATTTAAAACATCTTGCATCAACAAAAACTTATCTTTAAATTTTGTAAATATCTAGTAAGTATAGATGATATTTATTTTATATATTCCTATGGAAAAAATGCTACTTTAATGTTCTGACATTTGTGATTATTTGCCAGTCTTTACTTTTTAACTTATTAAAAAGTTAAATACTTATTAAGGTATCTCTATGTAAAACTGATAAATTGTCTTTTGACTTTTAGGGAAATATCTAAATGTGGGAAATTTCCAACCCAACCTTAATATTAGGTTGTGTTATTTATAGAGCTAAAGTTAATGCATTTTTGAATTTCTCAGGAGCTCTGCAAGGCAAAAAAATACTCCAAATAAAAATGATATATGTAAGTTGGCAATGTCTTCATTCACAATAAAAAATTTTTTTTAGCAAACAGCTGCTGACTTTTTCTTTAGAAGGGGAGAAATGACTTACACATGTTGTTTGTAACAGTAGTTGATGAACTACTGAAGCTAATGTCTTTATTCACCGGATGTCTGCTATTAGGATACTATTTCAGCCTTGGAAATTTTTAAGTATGAACAGTTTAAAAGATACTTGAGATTATGTATGAGAGAAGTATCCTTTTTTTCATACTAATCAAGCAAAACCCCATCTCTACAAAAATACAAAAATTACCAGGCATGGGGGCACGTCCCTGTAATCTTAGCGACTCGGGAGGCTGAGGTAGGAGAATCGTTTGAACCTGGGTGGTAGAGGTTGCAGTGAGCCAAGATTGTGCCGCTGCACTCCAGCCTGGGTGACAAAGTGAGACTGTCTCAAAAAAGAGAAAAAAAGAATCTGAGAGGCTTTAACCGACCTTTTTTTTCTTTTTCCTTCAGAGGGTATTGTACATCATTGGCCTCTGGGGTCCTTTTGCAAGATAATCAGTATGTGTCTCCATTTTTTCTTAGATGTGGAACTTGAGTACTTTTGGCGGTTCATATGATGGCAGAACGGAAAGGGTCATGGCTTTTAAAGTTGACAGCAGGATCGGAGTACTGATTTTGACCCTTTCTGTGTGACCTGTCACAAAATTACCTTGACTACGGGTCTTTTTTTTCTCATCTCTGAAATGAGCCAACGCCTACCTAGTAAACCTCGTGGGGATGTTAGGATCAATTGACACATTCATATATAATGTTTATTAAACGAATAAATGTGCCACTTGTGGAAGTGCTTTCTAAAGTCCAAAATTCTAGACAGATGTTAAAAGTTCATCACTGCCAAAGGGTAGATAAGAATGTCAGGGAGTTACTGAAGCCAAGAGTTCCTTCCGAAAGGTAAGGTGAGGTCAATGCATGAAGTGCCAGCTGCTGCAAGGGCTGGCGAGAGGAGTTTTAAGAAGACTGTGCTGGACTTGGGGAGCAAAAGTGGTTGTTGGCTTTGACCAGAGCTGTGTTGGTGAGGGGTGGGGAGCAAGTGGAGACTGTTTGTAGGCAACTCTGCTGAGAAACCAGATCGCAGAGGGGGAAGAGGGAGTGGAAGGAGACTTGTTTGAAGCTGACAGCCTTGAGCTTATGGTAAATGTGTATGATAAGGACAGGATTAGATGGAGAGGCTGAAGAGAGTGTAGAGAGTAGAGTTCCTGAGAAAGGGAAATGAGATCGGAGCACAGTTTTGGAGGGATTCGCCTTAGGTAGGAAGGACCCCTTTCTTGGGGCTGGTACTGTGGACGAGAGGGGAGACGTAGATGGCAGGTGAATTTGGGTTGGGGAAGTTGTGGGAATTTTTCTCTGCAGGTGGAGGGGGGCTTATCTGGTAAAAACAAGGGGAAGTAGGGCTTGGGGCGTGAGAAATTCACAAGTGGGAGAGACAGACACATGTCCAGATTCCTGAAGAAGTACGAGAAACGCTCAGGGGGCTCATGCCAGGCACTAGGGGCCCTGAGTTGGGCCTTGCAGAGCAATGGGAGGAGGGGGAGTGGTTGTTCACCATTATCTTAAAAGAAATAACATTTGAGCACTTAGGAAGGAAGCAAGCTAGGAAATTAAATGTCAGATAAAAGTCTAATGGTTCTTGCCCTAACCAGTTCTACTGGAATACAAAATGTCACTAACCAGAACCTTGTTTTCCTGTCCTTAGGACTTATGTCATGTGAATAATTGTATAGCAGAGGGTTTTATAGCATGTTATTGTCATAATTTAGTACCTCTAATAAATTAATAGTCCACTATCATTACAACAATATTTGTCTTAAAGAAAAATTTTTAAATGTTACTGAGAGAAAAATGTAAAAATGTTTAAAACATGGATCACTTAAGGCAAATATTTGAACCTTTAGTTGGCTTTTGTCTTAGGTCTTAAAATGGAATCTTCCTGTATGTCAGTCTTTTAGCCTTTCTGAGGTTAAGCGAGTAATAATTTGCACTATACTGATATTTTAACTGATAATTTTCAGCTGTGACTATTTTAACAAGAGTAATCTTTTCAGCTCTAACATTCTTTGACTTCATTGAGTTGTTTTTGACCTTGCAAATTAAATCTCAGCGATTTGAAAATATTTGACTGTGAATATGAGAGTTCGGTAAAGTTGTGTTCTAAGTATCTATGAACTCTTAAAAATGTAAGATACATCATTTCTTTCTGTAAAATATAAGGCACTTAAATGTTGAAGGATATTATCTTGTAAGTTTTTCCTCTCACAGTGATGAGTCAGCCTCAAGCCCTCCGTAACCCACATGTAAACGAGAATGTACTGTACTCAAAATGCATGTATTTCCCAAAGGACAAGGTTCCCACCCCCAGATGGTGAAGGGAGTCATGGTTTTTTAAAGAATTAGAAAATATATATTTGCTTCAGGTTTCCTCTTCACCTGTTTAGATGTGTTTAAAGAACCGTGGTGTCATCTGTGAATCAACACATGAATCCCTTTAAAGGGTCAGTTTACTAAAGCTATCTTCAGACACTCTCCGAATAAAAAGATGGTGGTGGTGATGAACTTATAAGATCTAATGAGATGAGCTTTGTTTTTGAAAATTTAGATGGACTGCTTAGGTTTTGAGATTATTTGGAGTCATTTAAAAGTTTCTCCCTAAAGCATTTCCATGCCACATGCACACTTATTCTGATAGTCTCAGCCTATACTGCTCTCGTCAGCATTGGGCTTGGCAACTTGGTAGTTCCTGTGTTGAAAAATATGATGACAGTAAAAATCAATTCTTCATAAAATTGATTCTTAAGGAATTAAGACTTCCCTTTTTCTGAGTCTTTTTTTTTTTTTTTTTTTTTTAGACGGAGTCTCGTTCATCGCCAGGCTCAAGTGATCCACCCACCTCAGCCTCCCAAAGTTCTGGAATTACAGGCATGAGCCATGTGCCTAGCCCTGATGACATTCTTTAATTTGTGTGTACACATATGTATGTGTCAAATGGTTAAAACATTTAAGAGGAGATAATTGGATATTAGGAGGGACATCTGGCTGTGGCAGTGTGAAGAGGTCAGCCACTTCTTGCAAAAAACAAGTATAAAACTAAAATTGTCAAAACCAGCCATTCGGGGGCTTTGGAAATTGACCAAAGGCAGACAAGAAATTGAGTTATGTTTGAAAAGTTTCTAGAGCTTCAGGAGGGAACCTGAAGTCTGTGGCCTTCCTACCTGGGGCTTCTCTCACCCCTCAAACCTCCTGGCTTTTCTAGCCCTGAGCTGATATGAAAAGCAGCAGCTTGGTTGCCTGAGGTCATGAATAGTGGTGGAGGGTGGGTGGTGCAGAACCCATGATGTCGATTAAAACTGGTGAACTTGAAAGGAAACAAATGGAGAAAACTCCGTTTTGCTAGCCTGAGATTGCAATTCCAGATAGGGCAAATGGTGGTCAGCAGAAATTTAATGCGGACATCCTGAAACAGGGAGAGGTATAGAAGGGCGGTGGTTGAGACTTGAGGGCGCCCATGGGAAGGAAAAGCCTAGGCCAGCATGAGACTGGCCTTTGAGTGAGCTGCTTGTCCTACACCCAGAGCCAGCTGCGGGGCATAGAAGCCTTAGAGCCTTGAGGTGTTTAACCAGCACAGCCTCCTCTAACATTTAGCTATGCAGGAGCGAGCCCTGGGAAGCCAGACTAAAAGATAAAGACAAGACTACAAAACTAAGCAGAGACATGAGCAGCCACATTCTCTTATGTGAGAGACAGATTCTGCAGTTACAGTCAACCAAGCTTTAAAAAAAATCAAACTATGTCAGAATCAATACTTGCTAAATCATCTAGTTTTCAACTAGGAATTATGAGTAAGACAAAGAAGAAAGTGAGGCCTGTACTCAGGAAAAAAGCAGTCCAAAGAAACCGTGTGGGCCTACAAGTTGGATTTAACCCACAAAAACTTCAAAGCAGCAATTGTAAGGATGAAGTATTAAAGGAAAGTATGTCTAAAGAACACGGAGTGAGAGATTAACACTTGCAGACTCACTCCCTAGCTTTATCAAATCTTAACAGCACGCCATCTTTTCTAAAGAATTTAAAAAGAGGCCGGGCGCGGTGGCTCAAGCCTGTAATCCCAGCACTTTGGGAGGCCGAGGCGGGTGGATCACCTGAGGTCAGGGGTTTGAGACCAGCCTGGCCAACATGGTGAAACCCCATCTCTACTAAAATACAAAAATTAGCCAGGCATGGGTGGCAATCACCTTTAATCCCAGCTACTCGGGAGGCTGAGGCGGGAGAATTTCTTAACCCCAGGAGGCGGAGGTTGCAGTGAGCTAAGATTGCACCACTACGCTCCAGCCTGAGCAACACAGTGAGACCCCATTTAAAAAAAAAAAAAAAAGCTATAGTATCTAATGCTTTCATTGTGTCATTGAAACTATAGCTGACTGGTATGCATACTAAGTGTTCGTTGATCTAAACCAGGTATAAGTCATTGACTTTTCTCAGATTAGTTGTGTCGGAGATGAACCACCTGCTCACCAAATCGTCTTAGTAACCAGACAGTGATGAAGCATATAATTCTAATGTTGGCAATAGGACATTGCTAACCGTGCGTTTAACTGCAATATTTTAACTACAGTAATTTTTCTGTTTATTTCTCTATCCCCTCAGTAGAATTTGTGGTTGAATTCCACCTTCGCTGCCATAGTTTTTCACCACATTCCAAATGTTTTTCAACCTCTATACTGTAGTAGAAAATTCATCCAACTATTGAATTTAATTTTAGCATAATACTGGATTAAATCGTTTGAATTTTCATTCCTGTCATTCTTGATTTTTAAGAAATGAAACAGAGCTAAATAACAAAAACCTAGGAATAAAGGAATGGCTTCTTTCCCACTATCCAATTAAACGTCCAGTATCCCCCCAAATAAAGCCTTTTGTTTCTTTTAACCTCTTAACAGTTAATTGAACAGAGTACAGAAACTATCAAAATACTTATCCAATCAG
>NW_016107508.1:1316474-1329884 GCF_001604975.1 Cebus imitator | reverse complement strand
GTGTGTGTGTGTGTGTGTGTGTGTCTGTGTGTGTGTGTTATAGGCTGGGCACAGTGGCTTACTCCTGTAATCCAAGCACTTTGGGAGGCTGAGACAGGTGATCATTTGAGGTCAGGAGTTTGAGACCAGCATGGCCAACATGGCAAAACCTTGTCTCTACCAAAAATCCAAAAAAATAATCCCAGTGTGGTGGATCACACACATCAGTTAAGCTTAAGATGGGCAATTTAGATCACAATTATTTATTATAAAATTAATTTGAAATTTGATCTAGGAAAACAGAATTCCTCTATAGTCTAATTCTTGAGATATGCCGGTTAAAGACTCTACACCAGCTGTGTCCAATCTTTTGGCTTCTCTGGGCCACACTGGAAGAAGAATTACCTTGGCCCACACATAAAATACACTAATGATAGCTGATGAGCTAAAAACAATTACAAAAATATCATCATGTTTTAAGAAAGTTTACAGATTTGTGTTGGGCCTCATTCAAAGCCATCTGGGCCACATGGTAGGGATTGGGGAAGCTTGCTCTATACTGCTCATGTGATTTATATTTAATAAAATACCCAAATATTGCAATATAGTGATACTATTTGCTGAAGTAATTTCATTAGGATATAACATCTACTGGGAAAAAATTAGTCTTTATTCAGCAGATATTACTGAGTACATGTCAGGCTGTGCACATAGTTATAATGGTGAAAAAGAGTGTTACTGCTTTTGAGGAATTCACTGTTTACTGAAAGAGACAGAGCTTTATAAAATGTGTTATAAAATGGAGGTAGAGTCAAGATACCCTGGGAAAAAAATTGGGAGATCCAATTTTGGAGGTCTCCAACAATTTCATAGGAGAGGTGCCATTTGACTGTCTTCTTAAATGTTAGAAAATACTAGGCTAAAAGATTAGGGTCTAGAGGGACCCATACTAGCATCATCTATATAGCATGGCCTAAAAACTGTTTATGTCTGATAAATTAAGAACCAGAAAAAGGCCAGGCCCAGTGGCTCATGCCTGTAATCCCAGCATTTCGGGAGGCTGAGGCAGGTGGATCACTTGAGGTCAAGAGTTCAAGATTAGCCTGGCCAACATGATGAAACCCCGTCTCTTCTAAAAATACAAAAATTAGCTGGGCGTGGTGACACGTACCTGTAATCCCAGCTACTTGGGAGGCTAAGGAAGAAGAATTGCTTGAATCTGGGAGGTGAATGTTGCAGTGATTCGAGATCACTCCACTGCACTCCAGCCTGGGTGACAGAGTGAGACGCCATCTCAAAAAAAAGAAAAAGAGGTGAAGCCATTATTACTAAAGTGTAAGGGAGACCAAAATAGAATATCAATATTGGAATAGCTAATAAAAATGAGAAACCTAGATGCACAGCTTATGGGGGAAAAAGCATGGCCTGATAGTCTATATACACGTAAGTCAAATGGAAAAAAAAGTCAGCATGGTGCTGTGCACCTGTAGTTCCAGCTACTTGGGAGGCTGAGGCCAGAAGTTCAAGGCTACAGTAGTGTGCCATGATGGCACCTCTGAATAGCCACTGAACTCCAGCCTGGGCAACATAGGGCCACACTCCGTCCATTAAAAAAAAAAAAAAAAAGGAAAAAATCCTCCATTCTCCATTCAGATTTTCTCAAAACTCAGAACTATAAATGAAACTCAAATATATGTAAATAAATCTACCTAAAATATGTTCAGTATTTTCATTCATTTTTCAAAATTGAATAACATTTGAGAGAATTATAAATGACACCTGTTATCTACCAAACCTACAATGGCTCAAAGACTAAATCATGAGAAATTTTCATTTGTGTACAAAAACTTTTCTTTCTAGTCATACTCTTTGCATAAGTAGACTTTTAAAAATTATTAGGTGTTTTAATACCTTTATTGGAGATGTAAATGATATGTAGGACTTCATGGGCCAAGAAAAGACAAATGCCTTTATAATTTACTGATTTATTTATTTATTTATTTTTGAGATTGGGGGTCTCTGTTGCCCAGGCTGGAGTGCAGTAGTGTGATCTCGGCTCACTGCAGCTCTGCCTCCTGGGCTCAAGCAGTTCTGCCACCTCATTCTCCTGAGTATCTGGGACCACAGGCATGCCACCACACCTGAGTATTTTTGTACTTTTGGTAGCGACAGGGTTTCGCCATATTGGCCAGTCTGGTCTTGAACTCCTGACCTCAAGTGATCCGCCCATCTCACCCTCTCAAAGTGCTTGGATTACAGGTGTGAGCCATTGCACCCAGCCTATAATTTAAATTAAGACTAATTGTTTAAAATTACTTACATAATTGTTTTTTTCTCCTAGAGACAGGGTCTCTGTCACCCAGGCTGGAGTGCAACGGTGCAATCATACCTTATCTTACTCCTAGGCTCATGCAATCTTCCCGACTAGGCCTCCCAAAGTGCTAGGACTATAAGTGTGAGCCACCGTATCTGGCCTGGTACAGGAATGTTATTGAAATTTGACATCCCATCAGTATACACAGAGAAGTTTACGTGGCTTTGGGCCAGTTAGGGTGTGGGGGGTCCTGACGAATCCTGGACCCTGTGCTACCCTTCGTGGTTGTGACCTGAGCCCGAGGCCTCTGTACTTTGCATCTTCTTTGTCCTGAAGTGAGCTGCTATTTGATCAGTGTCCACCGCTGCCCCAGGGGAGTGCAGGAACTTGTGCACCTGTTACATGCACAGCACAGAGCAATAGGAAGATGGCGCCCCTCCAGCATCTGCCGAGGCTCCTCCCACCACCAATCCCACTCTTGCGGTGCCAAATTGGATGCTGCAGGGAGTGGAGCCCAGGTGTTCTCCAATTCTCCTTCAGCTTGTCTGGGGCTCTACATGGTCCTCGAGTCTCAACTCTCACCTCCTGGGTTGAACCCGGGTAGTTTCTTACTCTGCTATCAATCCTCTGATCCTCTCTACTTCCAGACTTCTGCCCCAAATTTATTTTCCTGGGTACAGAAAAGCTGTTCTGGTACGTATCATAAAATTTCTCTACCCTATGACCTTAGAAAACCTTTCTTCCAGCAAAGCCTGTGTTTCAAGGCTCTTGTCTCATGATAGATTCAAAAACATCTAATTTGAAATTAAATTATCATACTTCTGCTGTCATAATTTCTCATCCTAAGCCAACTTCCAATGCAGCTTTAGATTTGAGATTTTAAAATACAATGTTCCTTAGAGTAATCCCAGGAGTAATTAGAGATTATAGATTAAGAAGGATAATGTTAAAAAACTCACAGTGCCCGTAAATATTACTGCTAGTTTCCAGGTATCCTGAAGGAAAGGAGAAGGAGGCAAGGGAAAGGGGAAGAAAAGAAAGTCAGACCTTTATCACACATGATAAAGAGGAAAAAAATCTACTGAAACTCATTTTGAAATTGTCACATAATTCTTCACAAACAAGAAGCTCGAAAGAAGAGTTAATACACTTTCATGAACCCCCACTCCAGCATTGATAGTTAACATGGTTTCACCAATCTCGTTTCATTTGTCCTCCACTAGTTTAGTGGTCTTTCTAAGTGATAAAGATACATTAGAAATTATCAGATCTTACAAAATTATCAATAATCCTTTATTCTCTAACACCTAGTCTGTATTCAGATTCTCTCATTATATCAAAGGCGTGTCTTTTCACACACTTAGTCAGTGCAGATCAGGACCCAGATGCAATGCCAGTGTTGCATGTGCTTGCTCTGTTTCTGCAGCAGTCATTTGCCCCTGCCCTTGCATCCATTCACTGTCCCGTCTCCTCCTTGCTCTGCTGGTATCCTGCAAATTTTTCTTCTCAAGTTTCTTTGCCACTGCTTTCCCATTGAGTTCAGCCAACGGGAAGTACATGTGGGAGACTCAAAGGATGGGAGGAGGGAAAAAGCCAAGGCATTTCTCCCAGCCCCTGCCTCTGACAGTGACCGCATCTCTAGTCCTCCAGCAGCCTCCACCTGATTCAATTCTTTTTTTTTTCTTTTTTTTTTTTTTTTTTTTTTTTTTTTTTTTTTTTTTTTTTTTTTTCTGAGACGGAGTTTCGCTCTTGTTACCCAGGCTGGAGTGCAATGGCGCGATCTCGGCTCGCCACAACCTCCGCCTCCCGGGTTCAGGCAATTCTCCTGCCTCAGCCTCCTGAGTCGCTGGGATTACAGGCACGTGCCACCATGTCCAGCTAATTTTTTGTATTTTTAGTAGAGACGGGGTTTCGCCATGTTGACCAGGATGGTCTCGATCTCTTGACCTCGTGATCCACCCGCCTCGGCCTCCCACAGTGCTGGGATTACAGGTGTGAGCCACCGCGCCCGGCCCTGATTCAATTCTTGTAGGCAGCCTTAGCCTCCTGGGCTCAAGCAACCCTCCTGCCTCAGCCTAATGGGTAGCTAGGACTACAGGGACACACTACCGTGCCTGGCTAAGTTTTAAAATGTTTTGTAGAGATAAGGATCTCACCATGTTGCCCAGGCTGGTTTTGAACCCTTGGCCTCAAGCAATCCTCCCACTTGAATATCCCGAGTTGCTGGGATTACAGGTGTGCACCACCTTGTCCAGCTCTGATTTAATTTTTTCTCTTGAGACAAAGTCTCACTCTGCCACCCAGGCCGGAGTGCAGTGGCAGGGTCTCCACTCACTGCAACCTTCGCCTAGTGGGTTCAAGCAATTCTTCTGCCCCAGCCTCCTGAGTAGCTGGGATTGCAGGTGCTTGCATCATGCCCTGCTAATTTTTTTTATTTTTTAGTAGAGACAGGGTTTCATAATGTTGGCCAGGTTGGTCTTGAACTTCTGACTTCAGGTAATCCACTCGCCTCAGCCTCCCAAAGTGCTGGGATTAGAGGCCTGAGCCACTGTGCCCCACCTCTGATTTAATATTAATAGTCACACACATCATTCAATCTATAATTTTGTGAGTTTTCCCCCAATTTGACAGATTGCTTTACAAAAAAATAAAACTGTTTGTCTTTCAAACCACAGTGGCACAGTGAGGAAATTGAGCCTCATTGGAACCAGAAAGATCTCATTGAGAGGATGATAACCTCTTACGTTTATGGTACAATTTGCATTTTGTTGTTTTATGGTTTTGATTGTGTTTGATTCTGATGATGAGAGGTGGAGCAGATGATAGGATTTCCATTTTGCAAGTGAAAAAGCAAAAACACTTTTTTGTTTTGTTTTGAGACAGAGTCTCACTGTGTCACCAGGCTGGAGTGCAGTTGTGTGACCTCAGCTCACTGCAACATTTACTTTCCAGATCAAGCGATTCTCCTGCCTCAGCCTCCCAAGTAGCTGGGACTACAGGTGCATGCCACCACACTTGGCTAATTTTTGTATTTTTATTAGAGACAGCGTTTCACCATGTTGGCCAGGCTGGTCTCAAACTCCTGACCTCTGGTGATCCTCCTGCTCAGCCTCCCAAAGCCTGGGATTACAGGTGTGAGCCACTGCGCCTGACCCACCAAAAACACTCTGAAGAGGAAGTGATGATCTCTGGAAGCTGGCAAGGGCCTTTTAGCAGTTCATGCCAAAGTAACCTTTTTCTTTTTAAAATACATTTGCTACATCAGGAAATGCTATAGGTAACATGGTTTTGATGTTAGCATAACACTTGACAAAGCATCTCAACAAGTGTTTGTGGACCCAGGAAACCGTTTTAATGGATAGGAAGCTCATTATGTAGAAGAGGAAGGAACCTGCAAAGGGGAGAATTTGAATCCATGGACATTAGTTACATAAAGGGAGCAGATCTGGGTTCAGCTCAAAAAAGAACTTTCTATTAATTAGAGATGTTCAACAGTAAGATGGGCTCTTTGTGAGAGAAGTTTGTCTCGCCTGGAGTCAGACAATAAGCAGTGACCCCAAAAGAAGAAAGAGAAGGAATTAGTGCCAATCTGGATGGATTGCTTCACTCCAACTGTCCCGGTAACTTGTTTTTTTTTTGTTTTTTTTCTGAGACGGAGTTTTGCTCTTGCTGCCCAGGCTGGAGTGCAGTGGTGCAATCTCAGCTCACTGCAACCTCCACCTCCTGGGTTCAAGTGATTCTCCTGCCTCAGCCTCCCAAGTAGCTGGGATTATAGGTGTGTGCCACCGTGTTTGGCTAATTTTTGTATTTTTAGTAGAGACAGGGTTTCACCATGTTGCCCAGGCTGGTCTCAAACTCCTGCCCTCAGGTGATCCGCCCACCTCAGCCTCCCAAGGTGCTGGGATTACAGTCGTGTACCACCACACTCAGCTTCTGGTAACATTTTTATTGATAACTCTGATAAAGCCAAAGAAGTCACGTTCAGCAGCTCTGTAGTTGTCAAAACTGAGAGTGGTATTTAATACTTTAGACAACAATTTATGTTGAGAAAGATCTTAAATAGTGGATAAAAATGTGATGAGGGCATACGTCAAACCTTGTTCTTGCTCGAAAAGAATTTGCAGTCCAAGTACAGGGCGGAGGAGATGCTGTTAGGTAACCTGTGTATTACAGGTTGTTTTTCTTGGTGCAAATTCAGTATGAACCAAGAGGCTGAAACTGCCAGAGGAGATGGACAGGCTGCCTCGGGGTCACAGGGCACGTGAGGACCAGTTGAAAGCACCTGGGATGTTTATCCTGGAGATGAGAATAATAGCACAGGCACGGAGCAGAAGCGTGACAGGAAGCTTGTTGTGTCCAAGTAGGGAGAGCCCCTGGCTTTAGAGGGGAGAATGAGATTCCACAAATGGTAATTACGTACAGGGAAGTGGATTTGGGTTCAACTGAAGAGAAAATTTTCTAACAATTTGAGCTATTCAATAGTGAGATGGGCTGTCCTGTGAGGTTGTGATTTCCTTGTCCACAGAAGTGGATAATTTATTATTTATTAAGGATATTTTGGAGGGCATTGTGTAGGGAATGGAAATATGGACACAGTGAAAATCAAAAGGATAACTTTTTTTTTTTTGAGACAGAGTTTTGCTCTTGGTGCCCAGGCTGGAGTGCAATAATGGCTCGATCTTGGCTCACCACAACCTCGACCTCCCAGGTTCAAGCGATTCTCTGCCTCAGCCTCCCAAGTATTTGAGATTACAGGCATGCGCCACCTCACTCAGCTAAATCCGTATTTTTAGTAGAAAGGAGGTTTCTCCATGTTGGTCAGGCTGGCCTTGAACTCCTGACCTCAAGTGATCCACCCGCCTCAGCCTCCCAAAGTGCTGGGATTACAGGTGTGAGCCACCGTGCCCGCCAAAGGGATAACTTTTACTTCATTCCCGCAACAGCCGTGAGAGAGATGTTATCATCGCCATCTTGCAGATGAGAAAACTGAGATGTCGAGAGGGTAAAACCAAGACTCCCACCCAAGTGTTTTATTCCAGTCTTCGTTTTCTTGCCCTTTCCAACACTACACTTTTAAGATGGAAACAACCTCTCATCCAAGATGGGTCCCAGGACCATTCTGCTTCCAAGGGTCTCAATTTGCTTATGTAGGAAACAGGCGTACTGATTTCCTCCCCTTCCCTGTTCTTCAGGAAGCTTGACAGTATCTGCGAGGCGAATGGACTGAGTATCTTAAAACTCTTCTTACTCTCACAACTAGTCCTACGTAAGATATTTTAAGTTTTATTATTTTCAATATTACTCGTATTTTTAACAGGTAATACAGGTACAAGGTACAAGATTCAAGTTATACCAAAAAGTGAGCAATGAGGAGCCAGTTTTCCTCTCCTATCTGTTCTCCAGTTGTCCACCCAGTTTCCCTCCTAGGAGAGGGTTACAGACCACATGTGTATACCCCCCAGATTCATATGTTGAAATCTGAATCCTCAAGGAGATGATTCTAGAGACGAGGCCTTCGGAAGGTCATTAGATCATGACGGTGAAGCCCTAATGAATGGGACCAGTGCTCTTATAAAAGGAATCCCAGTTTCTGGTTGAGCGCCGTAGCTCATGCCTGTAATCTCGGCATTTTGGGAGGTGAGGCCCACGGATCACTTGAGCCCAGGAGTTCAAGAACAGCCTGGCCAACATGGCAAAATCCCATCTGTACTAAAAATACAAAAATTAGCCAGGCGTGGTGGTATGCACCTATAATCCCAGCTACTTGGGAGGCTGAAGCAGGAGAATCACTTGAACCTGGGAGGCAGAGGCTGCAGTGAGCCGAGATTACACCACCACACTCTAGTCTGGGTGACAGAGTAAGACTCCATCTCAAAAAAAAAAAAAAAAAAGACCAGTTTTCCTCTCTCCATCATGTGAGGACATAGTGAGAAGACAGCCATCTGCAACCAGGAGAGGACCCTCACCAGAACCTGGCCATGTGGGACCCTGATCTTGAACTTCCAGCCTCCGGAACTGGGAGAGATAAATGTCATTGTGTAAGCCACCCAGGCTATGGTATTCTGTCACGGCAGCCTGACCTAAGACCAGTATTACTCACGGTTTCTCACGCACCCTTCAGGCAATGTCTTTTTTGTACGTGTACAAGCAAGAACTTATTTTTTTCCCCGCAAAAACAAATGGCATGCTATACAAAGAGTTCTGAAGCTTACTTTTTACATTTATTTCTATACTAGGTCAATCTATCTGAAATTACCAATATTTTACTGCTTTGACCCACAGAATATATTGGAAACCCTTCAATATCAGTGCATATGGAGCTGTTTCAGTCTTTTTTTCGAAATAAGATATAACATACACAAGATTTCACAAATACTAAGTGTACACACCCCTACATAACCATCACCCAGATCAATAATTTGAATATTATCAGCACCCAGAAGGGGCTGAGCCCCCTCCCAGTCACTACCTGATTTTGAATTTTATGCAAATGGGGTCGTCCAATATGTACTCTTCTGTGTCCAGGTTTTACTTGGTTGTACAATAGTCCCTTTGGAAGCCTCTTACTTTATTTAACCCGTCGCTGCCTTGCTAATCCACCTTAAAGGTGCTTACAGTATTTTGCTTTTACAAACAATGGGGGGATGAACAAGCTTATAAACATAATGTATTTTAAAAAATGTTTTATAGGAAATTTCAAACACATACAAAGTAAATAGACTAGTATAACAGACACAGCTTCAACAACTATCCACATTTTGTTATTCTCCTTCGAGTAGAATTCCATTTATTTACCCCCAAAAGTGCCTTGGGGAAGGCTAAATTTGTAGACAACAGAGGCTCAGTGGTACCCATGAATAGCTGTGTGACTATGGGGAAGTTACTTAACCTCTCTTATCTTCACCTTCAATAAAATGGAGATGATCATTCCTATTGCTTAGAGTGGTGGTGAGGACAGGGGACCCGGATCAGGGCCTTTTCCGCCGCTGGTAGGAAGATGCAGGCGGAAGCAGATGGGCGTGGGCCACAGTCAATCCACTGGTGTTTTATAGAGTGAGTGCCTTCTGTAGATTTCATTGGACAAACGTGCTCCAATGGCTTTAAAAATAAACGGGAAAAAGAAATAGGCTGAAGCCTCCACTGGAATGAATGCAAAGGACTTAGCATGTCTTATGTCTGTCTCCACCATTCTGCTTTTCCAGACTGTCCCTTCTTCAAATCACCGTTTAACTTGTTAAAACCACTTTTGAGCCAGGGCACACTTTTCCATGAAGAAAATGCCAGGGAGAATCGGGGGATGAGGGCGGGGAGAGAAGAGCGTCCTGACTAAGGCTTGCATTGCACAAGCTCAAGTCCGGAATTTGCACCAGCGGGATTCCATCCTCCTCCTCCTCCCTACCCCCCGGCTCCCCACCCCTTCTTCGGGAAGATCGCGACTCTCCAGTCGCTCGTCCCAAGCCTCTGCTTCGTAGGTTCTTGTTGCCCAATCGATCGTGGAGCTGCGTGGGTCGTGAGTTCAAGTCCCTCTCCTCCCGGAGGCGACAACGTTCCCGTGGGTCCCCGTGCCACGCAGCGCGGGCGTGCACGCCCCTCCCCGCCGGGCCGCGCCGCCAGCCCCGCCCCGCCCCTGGGTGGGAAGGTCAAGGGCCCCGGCCCTCCCAGCCCCCCGCACCCCTGCGCGCGCCAGCCCCTCGCCTCCTGCCCCGGCGCTCGCAGCGAGCGCGGCCGAGGAAGGGCTCTCCTCCCAGCGCCGAGCACTGGGCCCTGGCAGACGCCCCAAGATTGTTGTGAGGAGTCTAGCCAGTTGGTGAGCTCTGTAATCTGAACCAGCTGTGTCCAGACTGAGGCCCCATTTGCATTGTTTAACATACTTAGAAAATGAAGTGTTCATTTTTAACATTCCTCCTCCAATTGGTTTAATGCTGAATTACTGAAGAGGGCTAAGCAAAACCAGGTGCTTGCGCTGCGGGCTCTGCAGTGGCTGGAGGACCCCGGCGCTCTCCCCGTGTCCTCTCCACGACTCGCTCGGCCCCGGTGGAATAAAACACCCGCGAGCCCCGAGGGCCCTGAGGAGGCCGACGTGCCCGAGCTCCTCCGGGGGTCCCGCCCGCGAGCTTTCTTCTCGGCTTCGCATCTCCTCCTCGCGCGTCTTGGACATGCCAGGAATAAAAAGGTGGGTTCTCGGCGCCGGACTTTCTTTCTCCAGGGTCTGGAAACCTTGCTCAATATCCGATGGGTGGAAAATGGTTATGGCTGTGATTCAGGCGGTGTCAGGATATTGGAAAGGCATGAGCTAGTGATGCAATGATATTGTTAATTATAAAAAGCTGCGCCTCTGTAATTTCCATCTTGAAGCGTTCTTTTGGGAGTGGGTATTTTCTAACAGTTTCAAAAGTCAGCATCAGAGAGGGCTGCGAAATTCTCAGCTCTTCATTTCTCTTTCTTTTTTGGAAAAGGCAGCAACTTTGTCTTTTAAGGAGTTTTTGTATATGTTTTTTAAATTTTGGGAGGCCGATTGCTAGTTCACTAGCAATTACTGTGCCGCATCGGCTGATAGACAAGCAGACGGGCTGGCTGAACATCGCGGGGCTGGATTTGCTCTATGTCTGTGTGGGATCCTCAAAGGGCATGGGACCCAGAAGTTTCAAGCCAATGAGAAGTGGGAACTGCAGACAGAGATACATGTAAGCAAATGTTTTGCCCTTCTTTAAAGAAATTGCAATTCCAGCTAAGTCATCCTTAAGCCTTGAGGAACTTTACCTAGATGACATCCACATTGTCTTTATTCACTGCACTCTTGAAAACATGCTGCTTTGAACAAATTAACCTTGTGTGTGTGTCTGTGTGTGTCTGTGGGGTGTGTGTGCATGTGCTGAAAACTAAGCTGTAACAATGTCATCCTAGACTGGGACCAGCACTTCTGTGATAGGCAGTCCTGGATTTGGTTGGTCTCTCCGGCTTTCCTTGTGTTTAGGCTGAGGTGGGTTTTAGGTGAACCCACCTGCTTCAGAAATTTCCAGGACCAGTTATGGGCACCAACCGGCCTCCCCCAGCTATTCCTATAGTCAGTTCATTTCTGAAGTTTCTAGTTTTTTGTTTTTTTTTAATCACAAGGTGCAGCTATTCCTGATGCTTTGAGGGCAATGGTGCTTGTATATTCTTTCATTTTAGCAAAATCCTATTAGCCTGGAACCTGTTTGGCTCCCAGGACTGAGCCGTGGCTCTTCCAGGAGGCGAGCTTGAGGCAAGACCTGTCCCGGGGCTGCCTCTGGCCAAAGGGAATGGGGCTGCGGGGAGCAGGGGGAGAAACGGGGTTAGCATGCCTTTTCCACTAGCTCTTGAAGTCCACTGCGTTGCAGTCAGCCTGTTCTGTCTCCAACATAAACGAGACAGGGTTTTATAACCAACTGAAAGGAAACTTCATGTGAAGAAACAGGAAAACATTGAAATTCATAATATACAGACTGGAAAATAAATTTGTTATTGTTCTTTCATTCCTTCCAGATATAAATCTGGCCATTGCAAATATCAAAAAGCCCCGGGATTTGGCTCTGCACTTTATAAGGTCAGAGCTGTCTCCAGGGTTCTAGGACCTGGCTCACACAGGCACTTAGATGAAAACTTGTGGACTGTCAGTGTCTTTCGTTTTTGGATTGGTGACTAGATGAAGAAAGTAGCCTTGCATCTCCTAGGATCACACCAGGGCTCTATTCCTGCAGGATGTCGCCTAAACTCCAGATCCTCTAATACCCAGGGTTGCTGATTCCACCGAGCTATGTGTCCTGAAAGGGAGGGATTATATTGTTGCGATGCACATTTGTAGTAACCAGCCACAGAATTTGGCCACGTCCCCAGGTTCACGGCCCTGTTGCAGAAGCCTTCATGAACACCTTCTCCAGGAAGTCTTCCCTGACCTTCCTATCGCTACTCACAGCCTGGCTGTTATGGCAGCCAATAGGTATTTCTGTCCGTACCCTTGATGAAGTGTACAGACATTGTGTGATTCCCCAGCTAGTTCTCAAGGGCAGTGGCTGTTTCATAGTTCTGCAGCTCCTCTGTCTAGCATCTACATGCACAAGCAGTAGCTGCTTGGATCAACTGCTGTTGAACTGAATAGAACTAGATAAAGCTCTGCTTATTGCATAGATTTTTTTTTTTCTTTTTTTGAGATGGAGTTTCGCTCTATCACCCAGGCTGGAGTGCAGTGGCGTGATCTTGGTTCACTGCAACCTCTGCCTCCCGGGTTCAAGTGATTCTCCTGCCTTGGCCTCCTGAGTAACTGGGATTACAGGTGCCTGCCACCATGACCAGCTAATTTTTGTATTTTTAGTAGAGAAAGCGTTTCACCATCTTGGCCAGGCTGGTCTCAAACTCCTGACCTCGGGTCATCTACCTGCCTCGGCCTCCCAATGACCTTGGTTGATCCACACCCCTCAGCCTCCCAAAGTGCTGGGATCACAGGCGTGAGCCACCATGCCCAGCCCGATGTTGTATTTTTTTCTACTGTAACCATTTTGAAGAGTCTAGCTGAGTAGTGTTAAATGTGTTCACATTGCTGTACAATCTCCAGAACTCTTTTTACCTTGCATGACTGAATCTCCGTACTATTAAACAACAATTCCCCATCTTTGCCTTCCACTAACCCCTGGCTACCACTATTTCACTTTTTGTCTCTGTAATTTCAACTACACAACATGCCTTGTATAAGGGGACCCATGCAATCTTTGTCTTTTTTGTGAGTGACTTACTTCACTAAACATAATGCCCTCAGTGTTCATTCATATTATAGCATGTGTCTGAATTTTCTTCCTTTTTAAGGCTGAATAATATTCCCTCATATGTACGGTCTATATTTTGTTTATCCATGTATCAATCGAAGGACTGTGTCCACTTTTAGGCTATTGTGAATAATGCTGCTATGGACACAGGTGTACAAATACCTGTTCAAGTTCCTGCTTTCAGTTTTTAGGAGCATATACCTAGAATTAGAATTGCTGGATTGTATGGAAATTCTATGTTTAGTGCTTTGGGAGTCATCATACTATTTTCCATAGATACTGCACCATATTTACACCAACAGTGCACAGAGGTTCCACTTTCTCCACATCCTAACGCTT
>NW_016107508.1:1311722-1316454 GCF_001604975.1 Cebus imitator | reverse complement strand
CCGGGCTGGAGTGCAATGGCACAGTCTCGGCTCACTGCAACCTCTGCCTCCTGGGTTCAAGCAATTCTGCAGCCTCAGCCTCCCAAGTAGCTGGGAATACAGGTACCTGACACCATGCCTGGCTAATTTTTTGTATTTTTAGTAGAGACAGGGTTTCACCATGTTGGTCAGGCTGGTCTCAAACTCCTGACCTGGTGATCCACCCACCTCGGCCTCCCAAAGTGCCGGGATTACAGGCATAAGCCACTGTGCCTGGCTGTTATATTCCATTTTTTAATAGCCATCCTCATGAGTGTGACATGGTATAGATTTTGTATTTTTATTTTATTTTTATTTTTTAATTTTTAAGAATTAAAAAAAATTTTATTTTTAATTTTTTCCAAATGGTCAGGCAACTGGATATTTTTATTTCTTGTGACAGAGTCTTGCTCTGTCTCCGAGTGTATGCCACCACCACACCTGGCAAATTTTTGCATTTTTAGTAAAGAGACACGGTTTCACCATGTTGGCCAGGCTGGTCTCGAACACCTGACCTCAGGTGATCTGCCTGCCTCAGCCTCCCAAAATGCTGGGATTACAGACAAGAGCCACCACACCCGGCCAGACTTTGTATTTTTAAAGCAGTCTTGCTGCCTAAAATCTTACTGGATGAAAGCCTGTGTGAGGCGAAGGGCAGAGTTGCAGGCTCCCAGAGGGTCCGTGGCTTGTGCATGCCGGAGCTGGCCTGAGCCCGGGTTGTAACTCCTCCTCCTGTTTTTCCGCGGTTTCATTTTCCCTGGGCTGCGCAGGTTCCCTGAGTCCTTTCCCTCAACAGAACCTGCTGGCAGCAGTTCCCAGAGGCCACACTCTTCAGGGTACTGCACCACCTAGCCCATCCACTGATGGGGGATTTTCATGCATGTGGACTCAATGCTCTGCCTAAGTGACTTCCTGTGACACCTTTCTTTGGTGCCACTCAAAGTGCCTCACATTCCCACTTTCTTCTTTAATTGTTTGGGGGCATCATGATGGCTTATTCACTCTGTAATCATTTCAGCATAAAGATGTTCAAAAGTCAAGCACATCTCCCATAAAGAATAAACACCAAGGAACTCGTTAATACCATAGTGGGGGGTTTTAGCTTTTTTTTTTTCCCCTGAGACAAGGTAGAAATGGGACTTCACCATATTGCCCAGGCTGATCTCAAACTCCTGGGTTCATGCAGTCCTCCTGCCTCAGCCTCTTAAAGTGCTGGGATTACAAGCGTAAGCCACTGCACCTGACCTTAGCCTTTTTTTTTTTTTCTTTTGGAAGCGGCAAAAAATCCTTTATTAAAAAGTGTGATCTAGGCTGGACGCAGTGGCTCATGCCTGTAATCCCAGCGCTTTGGGAGGCCAAGGTGGCCAGATCAACCGAGGTCAGGAGTTTGAGACCAGCCTGAACAACATGGAGAAACCCCATCTCTACTAAAAATACACAAAATTAGCCAGGCATGGTGGTGCACGCCTGAAATCCCAGCTACTCGGGAGGTTGAGGCAGGAGAATTGCTTGAACCCGGGAGGCGGAGGTTGTAGTGAGCTGAGATTGCGCCATTGTGCACCAGCCTGGGCAACAAGAGCAAAAATCTATCAAAAAAAAAAAAAAAAGTGTGATTTAACACATTATCCCAACGTAGGAGGCAAGTAGAAGGGGTGTGGTTCTGTCTGGGTGGTAGGGGTACCTGGAATCACCATGACCTCTCAGGAGCACACCCCACCCCCTACAAGTTCAAGGTGATATCGCTATTATACATCATGGCTCCATGTGATCCACACTCCCCTAGACCTGAATCTGTCTTGGGCATTTATATGTGACTTTTCATCTCCACAGGATACTCACTGTTACCATTCTGGCTCTCTGTCTTCCAAGCCCTGGGAACGCACAGGTAAGATTTTTATTTTTTAAACATATCTACAAGTGTATTAAAAACCAGAATGAGGGAGTCAGCCTTGCATTATGGAACCCTAGGATTATGGAGGTGGGAGGGGCTTTACAGTCATCTGAGCTCTTCATTCTCAGAGGTTAACAGTGGCAACTCAGAGAAAGTGAGACTCGGCCCAGGTGACATGACTTGTAAGTGACAAGGCTGGGGATGGTACTCAGTTTCTTGACTCCCAGCCCAAGACTCTTATTTTATTAAGTTCTGGGGTATATGTGCAAGACGTGCAGCTTTGTTACATAGTAAACATGTGCCATGGTGGTTCGCTGCACCTGTCAACTCATCACCTGGGTATGAAGCCCAGCATGCATTTTTATTCAGATCACATGGCCTCATTTGTGCCCCTCATGGTAGGCCTCAACCTGCCTTCATTGTTTTTTTTTTCTTTTTTTTTTATTGCATTTTAGGTTTTGGGGTACATGTGAAGAACATGCAAGATTGTTGCATAGGTACACACATGGCAGTGTGATTTGCTGCCTTCCTCCCCTTCACCTATATCTGGCATTTCTCCCCATGCTATCTCTCCCCACCTCCCCACCCCCCGTCCCTCCCCCAACAGACCCCAGTGTGTGATGCTCCCCTCCCTGTGTCCACGTGTTCTCATTGTTCAACACCTGTCTATGAGTGAGAACATGCGGTGTTTGATTCTCTGCTCTTGTGTCAGTTTGCTGAGAACGATGATTTCCAGGTTCATCCATGTCCCTACAAAGGACACGAACTCAACATTTTTGATGGCTTCATAATATTCCATGGTGTATATGTACCACATTTTCCCTGTCCAGTCTATCATCGATGGGCATTTGGGTTGGTTCCAGGTCTTTGCTATTGGAAACAGAGCTACCTTCATTGTTGAAAAGTATAATGTGGTCTAGCATTTCTGGGCGATGGTGCCTGGGGACCCCCATGGGTCTGCAAGTGTATTGTCACAGACACACCCCTCCTGGAGGAGATGGGAGAGGAAATGGGGGTTACACAAACATCTGAGCATGCTGCATTGTATAATTCAGCTCCAAACCTAGGAGGGCCCAGCCCTGGGCCGAAACCCCTCAGAGGAGTAAGAAGGGGGTGGGTGAGGCCAGGCTCAAGGCCTCAGGGATTCTGGGAGAAGCTTGCAGCATCCTGGACTTTGTAAAGCAACAGGAAGATGGACGCTGGCCCTGAAATGTGGGTAGATCCCTCCTGAAAACTCCGAGTGGCCTCTCTATGTCTCTGGCTCGGGAAAGAAATGAGAGAATGACCATCTCTGAGCAGGCTGAGGGCTGCAGGCAGGTAGGGGAGCATTTTCTCTCTTCACATTAAGAATTTTGGGCCAGACACAGTGGCTTACACCTGTAATCACAGCACTTTGGGAGGCCAAGGTGGGTGGATCACCTGAGGTCAGGAGTTTGAGACCAGCCTGGCCAACATGATGAAATCCCATCTCTATTATTACTAAAAACACAAAAATTAGCCAGACATGGTAGTGGGCGCCTATAATCCCAGCTCCTTGGGAGGTTGAGGCAGGAGAATCACTTGAATCCAGGAGGAGATTGCAGTGAGCCGAGATTGCACTATTGCACTCCAGCCTGGGTGACAAGAGCAAAACTCTGTCTCAAAAGAAAAAAGAAAAAGAATTCTGAAGTGTGTTTATGTCATTGGCAATGGGAAGCATCTTGGGAAGAGTAACAGAGAATTTTAGACCTTGTGGTTTTCTAAGCAGCCTCACGGCGTACACATGAAGACAGGTAGGCCCAGAGGGCAGCGGTTCAGGGTCGTGTTTACTGCACTTTAGGCTCTCTATATATTAACATACATCGTCCTTATCACCATTTTGAACTACGTACTACCCCCCATTTTACAGATGGGGAAACTGAGGCATAGACAAGTTACCTAGAGAGGAGGGGCTAGAGTGAGGATTCGAAGCCACATCCCAGTCCAGCAGACTTGAACCTATGCCAGCCCTTGAGAGCCAGGAATGGAACTGGGGTCTCCTGGCTTCCCAGCTTCCTGGCACAGCTTAGGCTCGTGTGCTCCGCCTCCTTTGCCCCAGCTCCCCGGGATTCCTGAACCCTCTCCTGGGAGTGTAGGCCAAATCCATCATCTCCACAAATCAACCCACAGCTCAGGGAAGCCCAACCTCTGAAGCTGAATGGGAGCTCCTAGAAAATGTCAGGCCCCGGGGTCTTCCCAAAGAGCCCATGAAACACATGTTTTTTAAAAGTACATGAACTTGTAGCTCAAGTTGTATGTAAAAGCTATAACCCTCTGGGATTGTTGAGGTCTATCTCTTTCTGGAAGCATCTTTGTGTCATCGTCTTGCTGAGGTTGAAATGGAGAAATTTACCCAATTCAACTTTTTTTTAGAAAACCGACTGCATCTCTGTGTAGCTTTTATTTATGTAGGGGATTTCATGGGGGTGAAGAACTCATTTTGGGCACTTTGAAGGTGAGGTCGCACCTAAAGAAAGAGTCATTACCCTTAAAAGCAGTCTTATTCATTCCCAGAAAGGGGATGAACAGTGAGCATGCCACGTTAGGCTCAGCAGATGTGATTACTATTGTTCTTCATAACTAGAGCATTAAAAAACCTGAAAACAGGCTGGGCACGGTGGCTCACGCCTGTAATCCCAGCACTTTGGGAGGCTGAGACGGGTAGATCACAAGGTCAGGAGTTCAAGACCAGCCTGACCAACATGGTGAAACCCCATCTCTACTAAAAATACAAAAAATTAGCGGGGCATGATGGTGCATGTCTGTAATCCCAGCTACTCGGGAGGCTGAGGCAGGAGAATCGCT